>NW_023270451.1:11825854-11876239 GCF_011800145.1 Mirounga leonina
GGGCCAGGCTGCTGAGGAGGGGGTTTTGCTGGGCCAGGCTGCTGAGGAGGGGGTTTTGCTGGGCCAGGCGGTTGAGGTGGAGTTTTTCCTGGCCCAGGCTGCTGAGCCGGAGACTTTGTTGGCCCAGCCTGCTGAGAAGGAGCTTTTGCAGGCCCAGGTGGCTGAGCTGGGGACTGTGGCCCAGGTTGGTGAGCTTGGGATTTTGCTGGCCCTGGCTGCTGGGTTGGGGGCTTTGCTGGCCCTGGCTGCTGAGATGGAAGTTTCTCTGACCCAGCCTGTTGAGCTTGAGGCTTCGCAGGCCCAAGTGGCTGAGCTGAAGACTTTGGCCCAGGCTGCTGAGCAGCAGGTTTTGTTGTCCCTGGTGGCTGGACTGGGGGCTTTGCTGTCCCTGGCTGTTGAGCTAAGGCCTTTGTTGGCCCTGGTTGCTGAGCTGAGGGCTTTGCAGGCCCAGGGTGTGGTGTGGCAACTTTTTCAGGTCCAGGTTGCTGGGCTGGAGGTTTTCCAGGACTTGCTTGCTGAATAGATGGTTTGGTTGGGCTTTGCGCTGAGGGTTTAACTGATTCTCCCCTTAGAGCGTCAGACTGTTTAGTCTGAGGCCTGGCTGCATCTCTCTGAAGTGGCAACTGTGCCTGGTCTATCTGAGGTGCCTGGGTAAGCCCCTGAACTGGCTTGCCTGTCCCTGGGGGCTGTGATTTCATCTTTTCCGGTTGCTGAGAAGATCCTGATTTGGGAGAGCCATCCTGCTGTGGTGGGACCCTCACAGGTCCCTGCTGCTTTGGATCTGGCTTAGGTGATTGTTGTGATGGAGGCTTTGTGATTCCTTCAGGTTTGCCTGGTTCTTTCTGAGCTATTTTTTGTTTCTTGGCAGTTTCTTCCTGGGATGCATCAGAGTCTGATATCAAATCAAAAGGATTGAATTTATTTACAACAGAGGAGACAGCACTTAAAGGGTTAACCTCTGAGAGGAAGCCAGGCATCATACTAGACTTGTGCTCTTCCTTCAAATCAGTTCTGGACTTTGATTCTTTCAAGCTAATAGTGGAAGGACTCCTTCCAGGCGACTTCTGCTCTGACCTCAAAGTGTCTGTAGTTCTACTTTTACTGAGACCAGGCTGAGCTGAACGCCCAGGGTCCGGCGGTTTTCCGGGTTGCTTTGGAGGATGACTACTCTCCAACTCTTGCTTCCTAGAAGAATGAAATGAAAAGAAGTAAAAATAATGGAAAGTATCCCAACTCAAAATAATATTAACGAGCCATTACATTCTTAGAGCCTCAAAATTACGCATGTATAGATATAACTAGAACACATTTTTGCAGCATCCTGTAAATGATCATAAAATCCTTCAAGTCTTTGTTACTTTCTTTATGTGGATAGAGATTTTCAACAAGGTAAACAAGAGGGGGAAAAACCAATACTTGCTACTCTAAGATATCTAGTTAGACATCACTTATAATAGTTTATATTTACACTTAATAGAATCTGGCCATCCTTAAAACCTTATTAAATATATCAACTCAATAAACCAATGCAGGGCCATGTTCTAGTATGTTCACGTTTGAAGAATGTTATTCTTCCAAATGCTAGCAGCACCAAGAATTAAGAATATTCATTTTAAAATGTGGGAGCTTGTTGCAACTGTTTTTTCTTTTACTTGATAACAAGAAGTTACATTAGTAACATATGGCACACGACATCGGGGAACTTTTTAGTAAAAGAGGTTATGTGATGCATTTCCAGGAACACTGAGAAAGTTGATAATCTATTCAACTTTATTCTGTTGGAAAAGATATTATCCCTCAAATATTATCCTTATTAAACTTTATAAAATGAGAAGTCCTACTTCAATTAGAAATTTTTGAGAAACAATTCCGTATTTCTTGTAGAAGAAAAATGTTATGTCATTTAATTATTTTTCCAATAGCTAATTATTAACCTGAGATCTCTATGCAAAATAATGTTAGATGCTTAAAGAAGCTTGAGATACAGCGGGCATACAGTTAGCAACAGGCTGGTTATGAACCTACTTTCGAAAGTACTGTTACTTTTCTCAGAAGAAGATACATAATAATCTCTTAATGTTTTCTATAACATTTACTATTGCCACTGTTAGATTATTAGTAATACTATTTATTATTGACAAAGATTTAAGGACATAACTAACTTACAAATTTTCTTTTAATTCATAGACAAACATACACGATGATTTTTTTTAAATAGTTTTGGAAACATGATCACTTTGAAATAACTATGGTTAAATAATTAAAATAGTTGATTTTTTATACTTTTAACCAAAAATCAAATACATTACTTTTTTTTAAATAAGCCATTCTTTACTGATAAAGTGGTAACTAATAAGAATAGGCTCTATTAGGATTACATAAAAATAAAATTACGAGTATTTCATTTGATACATGAAGCTTTTTAACTTCGGAAAAAGATTTATTTCTTTTTCATTAAAAGAAAAAAGAAACAGAGTTATTCAGTAGCACTTAAAATATGAGATGATCACAATAAAGCTCTACAAGTTTTAATTTGTTTTGTGAAAATTTACCTGCTAATGGGCCAGATTATAAACTTTTAATTTCCAATTATTTAGTACTTAATATGAATTAAGTTTTTGAAATTCCCCAAATGGCACAGAAACTTGAGACAGATCAAGTTATAAGGTACTGTAGAAAGAAATACAGAAGTATTACTTCTAAACAGCAAAAAATAAGGAAATAATCTATAAAAGCCACCATATGCAAAAAGTGATTTTCTAATAAAAGTTGAATAAATAGAATTCTTAGTTTTGGCAAATTCCTCCAGGAAAAAAAGTTACAAAAACTTTAGATAATTTAAACAAGAAACTAAAATTGTTACCCTAATTAATTCCAATGGTTCTAAGGTATCTTTTAAAATACTATGTATTTCCATTTGGAGAAAATAATTTTGAATGTTTCTTTACAGGCCACTCTGTGTTCCCTTACACAGCAAGATAGAAGAGCTATAGTAAACAACCTAAGATAGATTATTTTCAAAAATTTCACTGTTTAGACCTTCACATTATTCTAGAAATGTTCCACATTCAATTAATAAAATCTACCACTCTCGTGAAGGGCATATGCTTAGGAACTTCATTACAGAAGTTCCTATCTCATAAGTAATTACTTAGTTATATTATTTAATTGGCTCCCTAGTAGAGTCCTACAGACCTATATTTAAAGAGTACAAAAATGAAATCTATTCTTAATTTACTAAATTGTCCTCTCTTGAAAATACTATTAAACTTAATCATTGTTTTGTGTTGTTGCACGTCATCCAACATATGTACAAAACAAAAAATAAACTTTGGGAATACCAGATATTTGTGATATCAACACTAAAATTTAAAGCAAGCTGCTTACAGCAGAAATTATCATTGCATGTACCTCCTAAAATATAAGTTGTATAATAAAATCCCCATGAGAAAACTGATACAGCTATAAAGACTGCCCCACAATTTAAACTAACTTCAGCTACTAGAATTATATAAGTAAACATCAAACATGGGTGTGAGAAATAGAGAATCACTAAAAGAATATACAGACTTAATACTGAACAAAAATAGAAAGATGTCTCAGGTAACTGTGGTCTTCTGGTGAATTTTTGTTTGGTGTAACAGTTGCTCTATCAAAAAGAAAAACAACTAAAACGCAATCTGTGTCTTGTATCCTACACTGTGACCTCCTAGAGAAAGTGTTTCACTCATCTTTGCATCACTAGAACCAAACCTGTTAACTAGAGTGTTAGTGTCTCGTGAATGAATGAACGAATGAATAGGTGGATGACAATGAATCAATGAATCAATGAATGAATCAGGTTTTTGTTTTATGCTAGACAATGTTTCTTGAATTCTTTTCAAATTCTTCATGGTTGTTCTGAGATATAAATGGAAAAATTCTACATGCATTTAGAACCTGGACTTGGCCTGCTACCCTAGGAAGAAAAATGGTTGTGGAATTGTCCACCAGTAGGATAGGCCCAAAGGAATACTAAAGAAAATAATGGATTCAGTCAGAATTCCTATAGAATATTCTACCAATCAGAAGCGTTTTTCAGTAAAGCCCTTCTCATATCTGTAGCTGTACACAGAAAGAGTAGACCAAATGATAAAACTGCCTTTTTCTGTGTCTTCAATTAATCAAAAATCCAGAAGCATTTTGTTTGTAACCTGTAACTTCTAGCTTGTAACGACCATGTTTTGTACAACCTCCTTTTTCATTACTACTGTCATCCCCAGATTAGAATTTTTCTTTCACAGATTAGCAGAAAAAATGTTTCAGCTACAAATGAAGTAAACATACATTCACGGATACAAATGTAAAAGCAGTTGGAATGCTAAAAAAAATTTTTTTAATGGAGCACAACAGGCAGTGACACTTGATAGTGCTGAGTCACATAAAATTTTTTGATATTAGAAATATAAGCAACTTTGGGGATAGCTATTCATTTTTATACTGTAGAGGATACTAGGGCTTAAAGAGGCTAAGTGATTACTCCAAGGTTATAAAACTAGTTAGTCACCGATATCTGGTATCGAGACTTCTGGTGGGGGTAGGGAGGGGAGTGGAAGTTCCACTGCATGGCACTGACTTTTCCATATACATAAAAAATACATATATAGATACATCAAAATAACTTACAAGTGAAGAACTCAACATACAATTTGTCTGGAGCCACCATTGCCAGTGCCATCCACTGCTGATATTGAGATCACTACTTCTGATACTTATAGATTCCCTTAAATTCAAACAAAAACATCCCTGTCAATTTGTAACTGATCCTCACAATGACTCTACAAGATAGGTAAGACAAGTGTCATATGCCTTATTTGGGGGCAAGGAAACTGAGGCAGCTAGGCTGAGAAGCATACAAAATTTGTCATGAGTCTGTTAAAATTAATAGGACAAGAACCTAGGTCTCTGGGCTCTCAACCCTTATGCAAAAACAAACAAAACAAAACCACCATCTCTAACTGACACACTTAACCTCTTCAGACTTTAAATAATTTGGATCTACTTTCTTATACATACTTAAGTTGGTGTGCTTCTAAAAATCTAAATGATAAACCAAGTGTTTCTTTGGTTATCACATCCAAGGATAATAATGTTCTAAAAATTATGTACATTCTATAAAAATTTTTCACTAAAATATAAGAAGGTCTCAAAAATCAGAAATATATTGTTTATACAGGTAGATGAAGCTTTCACCAATAACTGCTGAGGCCACAGATTATCTGTTAATAAAAATTCTACTATAACAAAATTATCAATGCAGAATCTGACATAAGCACAGCATAAAACCAGTTTAATAGGGTGAAATTGTTATTTTTCAGCCACCCCCTGAATAGAAGAAAAGTTAAGAATGCAGAAATAAAAGCTCACACTTTTTCCTGGTCTGTGTAACCAGCATGCTAAACCTGTTGCATGTACCTCTTAGGAAAGACTGTCAAAGAGCTGGAATACATTTCTAAAAGGCTAATAAAAGTATTGTACCTCATTATATCCCTATGAAAATCTAATATATGAATGTTCAACATTTTTTCCAAGTCAGGTTTTCACCAGTAGAGAAAAATGGTGCATATCATAAGCTTTAATACTTAAGGTAATGGATAAAAAAGACTTTATACCAAAGAAATAGCCCCATATATTACAAGTTGAAAAACACATTTAACATAAAGGAGCAAGTTTTTACTAGCAGTTGTGGCTTTGTTTCAAGAACATAGGGTTTTTAGCTGATATATTCTAAGCATTTAAGATTTTATGTTAAAAATATTGCAACTATCCGTTACACTTCTATGTTAAATTAAAATATTTGACAAAATTATACGCATATACTTATACGATAGTTCCCAAGTTAAAATACTTCTATGAAGTAGGGGTTAAGAATCTACACCTACGATATGCAGATCTTTCATATTTCCAATATCTCTAATGAAAATTGAAGGTCTCTCTTCAATTATCATAAAGCAGGAATGGTTTCAGGACAACGGACAGAGAACTGTACTCTAAGGGAGGGTGTAAAGTTAAAGGGTTTGTTTACAATAATAAAGGCAAGGCAGGCACAGTGATTATACCCTCTTACTACTCTAATTAGAAAACAACTAATTTATTAGATGAAGGAAAATGGAGAGCTAGAGAGGGAAATTAATACGTTAATATTACAGAATAGCTCTTAATTGCCTGCGCAAGTTGTCACTTATTTGCTTTGTCTTAAAATGTATTGGAAACTAATCTTAAGGTAACACAAATTCACATGTTTTTCCACCAACTAAGATACTTTTGCATATAAAAGAACAATAGTTTAAAAAATAGCATATACTGATTCAGAAATACATGTACAGCACCTGGTCTGCTGCGACCAAACCATCTGTTTAATGCCACAGCATATTTTAGGGTCCTTCATTGACTATAAAAGGTGTATTCATTCTATACCTTCTACCTAATCAGCTCCTGTTCTCCTCTGGGGGTGGGGCGGGAAGGAAGGACAAATCACCTCCGGGGGAATTAAAGGTATTATTACAGAAATATTTCAGACATCATTCACAGAGAAAAAGATGCCTAAATGACTGAGGAGGTTTAAACAGAGACAGGTGAACACCCAGTTCTATCCATTCCCCAACACGTCCGTTTCCTATTAATGGAAGACTTCCAGATTAGTAAAACACTGGAGGGCGTCTCTCCACGCCTTGGAAAAGGTTCCAAAAGGCCAAAAATCACAACCTAAAATCACAGTTCCAAGAATGCAACCCTTGACTATCCCACCAGAAACTCTACAATGCATCATTTTTATTCTGCCCATCAAAAGGCTTATGATCTCCTTATCGTCACCCCATTAGGGAGAATAAAATGGACAGAAGCGACATATATGTACTGCCGTGCTGGCACATACGGGCTGACACATATGTGCACGGGAAGCTGTACATATATGCCCGGACATATACATCATGCTGTGCGTGCCTGTGCATGGAAGGCGGCTCCGCAGCGGCCGGGGGGACGCTTCCCTTGGGCAGCCCCTGCGCCCTTGACATGACAGCGGCGATCTGTCTCCTCTCCTCTTCGCTCAGCTGGCTCAGATCCGCCTCCATGCCGGCCGGGATCACGGTGTGCAAGGAGCTCCCCGCCCCGCCAGCCCCTCCTCCGGCTGCCGCCGCCGCCGCCGCCGCCGCCAGCCCTTCCGGGAGCCCTTCCCCTTCCAAGCTCGCCTCGTTGCCCATGGCTCAGGGGGACTCGGGGCCGCCGCGCTCCCTCCTCGCGCTGCGTCCCCGTCGGGAACCCCGCGGCCCGAGGAGCGACCGGAGCCGGGGTCCGCCGTGGGGCGTGCAGGCGGCGGAGTCCCCGGGCTCGGGACCCGGCACCGCTGCCCGGAACGCCAGGCGGGTGCTAGTCCCGCTCACAGGTGACGCCCGCAGCCGGTGCCTCCTCCATGTTGGACAACTCCCCGAAGCCGCCTCGGCGCCCCGAGCCGGGGAGAAGCACGTCTGAGCTGTGCCAGCCGGGCGCCGTCCGCCCCTCCCACCGCGCCCCGCCTCCTGGCCCGCGCCCTCGCAGTGCGCATGCCCGTCTCGGAACAGGTGATGGCCGCGCCCGCGCCCAGCCCGCGCTGCGTCTCTCTGTATCCTTCCTCACTCTCGCACCGATTTAAAGGAGCCTGGCGAGAGCGCGGCTGAAAACCGGGACGAAACAGCCGGCTTTTCTTTCAGGCATATTTCAGGATGCCTCAACCTGAGTTTTCGCGAACTACATTCAAGGGGCAGGGAGGGGCTGGAGGGGAAATATCTGCTCCCTTCCTTGGACTCATGGGATCTGTAGTTTCTTTTTTTTTTTTTTTTTTTTTTTTTTTTTTTAAGGAAGGGCTTTTTAGGATTTTAGGAATGGATTCAGGTAACTGGAGATTAACCTATGATACCTTTGGGACACATTCTCCCAAAGGAGCTAAAACTGGAGCTTTTTATTTAGGACTTTTCCAGAATAATTACATTGAAATCTTAGATACAGCATCAGTAAGGTGGTAAAGTTTTTGAATGCTTGTCACTGTATTGTTCCCTAAAGGGACGACAGAAAAGTAGAGGATTATGGGAAATTGTGCATGGGATACTGTAGTAAGATTCAGATTGTAGAATATTAAAATGTTAAAGTGATGTGAAATTTTGAAAATAAGAAATTCAGTACCTTTTTTTTCAGTTCTTCTCTTGTGGAGAGACCCCCGAAAGTTAATTTATATAGAGGCACATAGCTGGTTAGCAGCAGAAGTATCACTAATAACCGTTCTTCAGACCCAGTTCCCATCCATTCCCAAACACACAAGCTCTTCTTGCTACTACATTTCCTAGAAGGAGATGTTTTAGTTCAGCACTGGATATGCAGCCCAAGTTTTACTCTCCACCTTGGCTAACTAGATGGACCTAATGTCCCAATTGTTGAGGTTAAAGAAAATCAAAAGCTAACTACTGGGAATGAATAAATACACAGAAATGAATAAGTTGCTCAGAAAGTTTCCAAGGTTTTACAATAATCGTTATAATAGTTTGATATTTTGCATTCCACTTGTATCAAAACTAAAAAATGGCACAGTTATAACAATTTGTGATATGTGCTGCTTTTTAAAGATGTCTAGTCATCAGATGAAGTATCATTACCTGTTGGGTTCCTACAAAAACTTTGCATAAACTTTGATTCTCTCATAACATACTGAGATGTGACTTCCAAAGTCAAAACTGCGAAGAGTCATACATTATTTTTAAATAAAGAGCATGCTTTCACCTCACACAAACCAGTGACCAGAGGCAACCTGACATTCTGATAGCCACACCTGGAGACAAATACACAATCATCATACTGCCTGGAAATAAGTTTGCTTCAAAAAAGGAGATAATTGGTACGTAATCCTGAATCTCTGGCAAAATGAGTAGTTGCTCCAATGCCTAGAGAGCCCTAAGGCTCACTAAGGCTGGATGGAGGTGGGGAAGAAGAAGATTCATGTGCTGATTATTTTTTCATAGTATGCTCAAGTGTTGTGAGAATAAAATACATTTGATAAGTTTACATTCACAAGCCACAAGGCTTAAAGAAATGATAAGATGAACACTCAAAGTCTAGCCTCAGAATAATGATTAAACTAGAAAACAGATTGTTAACTCTATATTCTCTCCCATTATGGGTGGAAAGGAGCCTGTAAAGTAATAAGAAATAAGAAGTGAAAATCAATATGCCAAGTAATGCGCATAGACTAAACAAAAAGCAATAATTTGTAAGATGGGACTATTATAGCCCATTGTGAAGACATGTGCATTCACCTTCTCCTTCCCTCCTGTCGCAGGAGCAAACGTCATCAGAAAACAGGAAAATGGGATGTATGATAGAAAGAGTAAATGGACTGTGAAAACAAGTGGGAAACATTTTGGTTGTTGAGGTTTTAAAATGACTTTGCCTTTAGGACCTTTATATCTGTGAGTTTTGAAAAATATTTCTTTTTTTTCAGTCTCCCATTTGGGCTTAACAGTTGCTTGTGCCTGGGAGGTGTTTCTGATACAAAGAAAAACACTAGAGCAGAAGCCAGGTGTATTACTCGAGTTTGAATTCTCAGAATTCTGAGGGTACAAGGATGAGAAGTTAAATGTTATAGATAAAATTTATCTATACATTCTCTCCTTGCTTACCCAGAGAAATATCACAATTAGTTTCATTCAGCAAACTCACTAATGGTGCTGTATTCAAAATCTTTGTTGCTCCCTATTCATTATACCTACTGTAATGATCATTTATTTGAATTTAGATTTAATTTAACAAGCTGATAGTTCAGCTCCAATACACTCAGCCTGATAGGTAGGTCATGAAATTAATTAATTTATGAAAACTTGCACTGTTATATACCATGATGTCTTTCTGAAATGACTTCTCAACTCTGGAAAACCAGATCTTTTCCTTTGTTTACTTTTTGTCTCACTTTCCCATGTAGTTTCTATTTTAGTAGATTAGAACCCATCTAAATGTGATAATTAACAATAAATATGACAAGATAATGAGTCCTTGGAATGAAATTGCCCAGTCTACCCATGTCCTTGCAGACACCACTCAACTTAGGATAAAACCAAATAGACCACCCTGTGTGTCACATGTGCCATACTTGAATAAATTCAGGCTTTGCAAAAATTAAAGTTAGAATAGTCTTCATCCATATAGAAGAATGTGTAGTCTCATTAGTTTTTAAAAACCCACAATTAAATAATCTTCATATAACTTAGCCTTTTAATTAAAAATAATAGCATATATTTATTAAATTCTATTTAGTAAGCAGTTATCTGAATTGTGGCTTATTTATTAAATGTCCATTATATCCATATTAAAATCATTATAATAGTGCAAGTGAGTGTTTTGTAAAATACGCCATTTTCATAAGTTAAATTTGAGAGTATAGATTCAAACTTCCTAGAAAATAATTTAGCAATACTTATCAAGAGCCTTAAAAAGAGTCATAATCTGTGATACACTTCTAGAAACCAGCCCTAAAGAGATTGTTTGAATTATATAATGGTATTATGGAAAAATATGTTCACTAGAGTATTATTTATAGTAGCAATAAATAGTCATTACTGCCTCAGTAAACGAGAATGGAGAAGTAGAATCTGGTACAACCAGATGACTGTATTTTGTATTTAAAATAATGTTTTTAAAGAGTCCATTACAACATAGGAAAAATTTCACAAAGTATACACTGGACAAATTTTCATAAATGTATGTGATCACAATTGTGCAAAAAATTAAGTTACTAAAATGCATAGGAAAAACCCCAGGAAATTAATAAACCAACAAACAGAACCCATATATATTTAGTGAGAAGACCATAGGTAATCTTACTTTTTCTAATTTTCTATAGTTTCCATATTTTCCAAAATCAACTTGTAGGATTTTGTTTTTTGGTGTAGGAGCACCAATAATTATGACTAATCATTTTTTAAAATGACAAAAATAATGCAACCTGTTAAGCTAGATAAGCAAAATGTTATTATCATTTTGTGACAAATGCCTATGAAGAAAATGAAAAAAAAAAAAAATTACCGTGGGATATACCCTAACAGTGATTTCACATGATTAGGTGAGTGATAAAACAAACTATTCTTATACTTTCTATATTTAAAAGACCAAAAAAAAAAAAAAAAGACCATGCATTTTAGTGTATGTGTGCATGTATATATTCATGTTGGTGTAAATATAGACATAATTTTTATATAGGCACATTTTTCTAATGTTCCTTCTCTAATAGAAGATAAGAGAGGATTGCATTAATTTAGTGGAGCAAGAGCCTGCAGTGGTTGAAGGTCCGACTTCATTTTTTGCTATGGTTGATCTGCTTCTCAATTGCAGCTCTAAGCCATTTTTGTTAGCTGTGCTTTAAAATGAGATTTGCAGCTACAGAGGAGGAAATTCAAGTGAGATTGCAGTTGATTATGAACTGGCTTCTCAATTTTGAGGGAAAAACACATGAGAAGTATTTTAGAAAAAAGTTTGATAAATTTATTTTTGAATTCTGACATCTGGACTATCAGGCAGTTGTTTTTTTTTTTCTTTTCCCCTTTATACTTACTCTACAGCAAAGCTGTAATTTAAAATAAAAGAAAAAAGTTGCTTGTATTTCAAATATGTTCCTATAGACATAGGGTATATAAAATCTTAAGAATAAAATTAGTTATCACGCCACTTTACACCATTACATTGTAAATTGAAAAATGACTAATAAGTCATGAGGTTATAACTTAGGTGATTCAGCATTACTTATTTACCTGTTTTATAAATAGGCTTTATTTTTTTTAAAGATTTTATTTATTTATTTGACACAAAGCGCACACAAGCAGGCAGAGCAGCAGGCAGAGGGAGGGGGAGAAGCAGGCTCCCCACTGAGCAGGGAGCCTGATGTGGGGCTCGATCCTAGGACCCTGGGATCACAAACCTGAGCCGGAGGCAGATGCTTAACCAACTGAGCCACCCAGGCGCCCCATAATTAGACTTTAGAATTCAGAACCTACTCTTTGGAAAATGGAGACATGTGTGCATGTCTTATTCTTTGTGATTTTTTGGTTGACACTGTCTGACTTGAAATCCTAGCTCTGACATCTTACATCTATTTAGGTTAGTAAGTCACTGAATTTTTAGAACATGAGGTTCCTCAACTGTAAAAATGGAGAAAATTGTATACTACCTCTTAGGATCCTTGGGATAATTACATGAGAATAAGATGTGAATGCACTTTTAAGCTAGGAGATATATCAGCACAGTTGTGATTGTTAAAATACTGGTGCTAGATGAATCACACCTCCCTCTTTACAGTGGGACTGCCACGTTTTCTAGCAAGAGATACTGTTTCCTCACGCTTTACCAAGAGAATATGGTAGGAGAGGCATGTAACTTCCTAGGCTCGCCTTCCAATCTAGCCCTCTTCATATTCAGAGACCTCTATGCTCTGAAGAAGCCCAGGAGGTGAGAATTCAAGAGAGATGAACTCAGCTGCCCCAATCTCCAGTGATCCCAGCCGTGGCCTTGGTGAGTCCCACTGGAGAACCCTGCCTCCGCTGCCATATCTGGGGCTATAGTCACATCACTGAATCAGATGGAACCAGCAGAAGTGCCCAATCAACCCAAAGAATCAGAAAATGGAATAATAGTTATTATAATAATTACTGTCTTATGTTAAGTCACTCAGTTTGGGGGGTTTTGTTAAACTACCTAACTGATATTCCAGTTTTTACACAGTATGATTATGCATAATCTTTAAAAATTCCCTTTCCACTCTTTTGCTTCTAGTGACTATTTCCCCATTTACTGTCCAGATGGACTTGAGTTATTTGTTCAAAATTTTCAAATACCATCCTTCTAAACTATAAATGGGAAAGAGCTCAATTATGCTGAAAATTTACGTGCTTTTATCGTGAAAGGCTCAAACAAGAAAATATATGGGAAGATCATTTTTCAACTATGTAATGCTATCCAAATATAAAGTTATATAAAAAGATGAAAAATTTATGCATGAGAATTTTTCTGAGAAAGACCAATGTATTTATTTGAGAAACTTCTGGGGGAGGAAGGTGGCATTCTTAAGGTCCTACTCAACATGGTGGCTAGATTACAGATTTACAGATCCATATGATACAAATAATCTATGTTATATAACAGTGTCTTTAATATCTATGCAGTAAAACCTGTTAACATTCACATTATCTTCTAAAGGAGTCAGGATCACATCAACTAGAGGATGCTCAGTTTTACCTAGCCTGGTGATGGACTGGAATTCGACATTTTGAGAAGAGAAGTTAGGGCTTATCTGCATTGCTCCACAGAATAAAGAGAGCAATTTGAATTGGTTGAGTAGCACGGATTGGAAGACAAATGTAGAGAAATATATAAGGGATGAAAGGGACATGATGCCACTTACTTTGTGGAAAGGGGGAAATGGAAATGACCTCACTGCTACCCTCTAATGGTGATGTGGCCTAGGGGCCTTTTCAGGACTGCCCTGTCAATGAGTCTTCAAGGTGGTTCCTGTGGATTGTGCAAAGTAAAGTCCAACTTTTCTCTCTCGTGCAAATTCCAGGAAAATACACATTACTAAGGCATTTATGCATTATGGATTCTTTGAGAGAGGATAGAAGTGAGGAGTGACACAGAAAGAGATGCAGAGCTTTATATCCAAGTTGATATACATTAAAAACATAGATGATATAGATACCGTGTGCACACACAGGAGCCAGAGGACAAAGGACATTTGACATCTAGGTTTCAGTCATTATTATCATATGGACTGAAGTGTAAGGTTTATAAGATTTACACAGAGCCCCATAATTTTCCCATGTGCTAATTCCAAGCTAATGGGAGGAATCTTTGGAAAGTTTTGCTCTCGTCTGTCTGCAATCAGAGAAAGAATAGATGCATTTCAATAGGGATATATAAAGTGGAATTGCAAAAAATTACAAATTACTCTTTTGACAACAATTCAAAACCCTGAGGAAATATTAAGGTTATCTGTAGACATGTTGAAAAGAATCAATAGCTGGTCCTCATCTCAGACAAATTAAATCAAAATCTTGAGGGAAGGGGGTGGCATTTGTATTTTTTAAAGCTCCCCAGATGATGATAACATACAGTGTGGATTGAGAACTACTACTTCGAAAGGACGGAGGATTTTAATATCAGGATTACAAGACTGAAGACAAAAAAGAGGCACTTGGGAATCTGTGTAGACTTCTCTTCGAAGCTGAAGCCAAAGGTGTCAGCAGCATAGTTACCATCATCAGAAATTATTTTTGAAGCAAAAAGTAGAAGTCACAGATTTACTCTGTTCAAAAATGGTAGCATACCTGCATTTGGACTATGCTATACAATTCTGGTCACTGCAGTTTGCAAAATGTGTAAAAGACTGAGAGAAGCAAAGCCAATCAAACAAAAAGAGACATAAAATTACTTTAATCTAGAAGACTGAAGGGGTGAATCTAGAAAGATAAGAGCCTCCTACTGAAGAACATGAATTCAGGACATGTTGATCAAAATCTGTTCAACTAAAACCAAAGGGATTTTTGGATACATGGAAAAGGCATGCTTAAGAAAAAAATAGTAACAGGACAAAGTACATGTATGGACTGGTTTATATCCCATAGTAGGATAAATAATACTAATTCTTCACCAACGTCACTTTTCTCCTCTTTGGGGCAAATAGCTACACCACAGTTGCCAACTTCTCTTGAAGGTGTGTGTGTGTCCTTGTGACCCAGCTCCAGCTGATGAAAATGTGCTACTTCCAGGACCAACCAAAGGAATTCTGGTATGTACACCTCTGTGGGTGACAAAGAAGGAGACTATGGTGCACTGCAGAGCCACTGGGGGGATTCCATGAGGGGAATTTCCTGGATGACCATGTATGGAATTTTGTCTTTCCCTACTAAGACCACCTCCCCTGGGACAGTTATGTAAACAAGGGGGGAAATATATATTTATATTACATATATTACATAATATACATATATTACGTATATTACATAATATATATATTACGTATATATTACATTTAAGTCATAGTATATTTTTGTTTTTTGGTCTTTTCGTTAAAGTAGTTAGCCAGTGTTATCTTAACTAATATGAGGTAGCAAGAGGTACTTCTGTGAAGGAGAAACTAACATCAATAAAATATATCCCCTCCTTATCCTTTGCACATCAGTGATCCTGGTTCCATTTTTCTTTTGAAATAGCAAGACAGGTAAATCTGGGTGCCTCATTCTTCTTCAATCTGGCAAGATGGTCCCCTCACCTCTTAACTATCCATGCATTTCCCCGAGCTTTTACTACTCTGAAGCCACTACTGTTCTTGATCAGTATTTGAGAATCTTCCTTCATTTGACATTTATTTGCATATGGTTTTCCTTTCTTCAGTGAACTGTTTCAGAACTGAGGTTTTCAAATGATGCAACAATATTTTTCTCTTGCAGTCCTATCAGTATCTAGTGCACATAGTGCTCAACCAACAGACATTAAATGCATTATTTAGTGAGATGTCTTCAAGTTAAAAATGTGAATAACACAAAACAGACTTTAGGTTATTTTGTGAAGGACTTCTATAAAGGAAGAATAAGGGAAGGTTTTCATCAAGGTTAAGGAATCCTATAATGATATAATTTTTAACCTAAAAATATTATATTAAATGTATTACCAAGGCACTCTGTTAAGTATCTTATATATTTTTTATCTCTATCAATCCTTCTGACAGTTTTGTCATGTAACTATTGTTTTGTCCACTTTATAAATGAAAAAATAGAGATTTAAGAGTTATTTGAATCTCTTAAGGTCATTTAACCAGCAAACAACAAGAAAGAATTCAAACCTAACTCAACTTGACTTTTATACTTACTGCTTCTCTCACTTGTATTAAAGTATCTCCCGTTTCTAATTGTAAAAGACAGTTCCTGCTAAAGAGCGCACAGATAGACTCATGGGGTGGTGTATCCTGTGGTGACTTTCAGAACTTGGATAATACATTGGAAGTATATCGGAAGTATATAATACTTTCTTTAACAAGCTAACCAAAAAGTTTAATAAATGGAAAATGACACGTAGTCCTTTATTGCCCAAGAAATATTCCATGAAGCCAAAGAGAAGAAAAATAAATGAGGATGTTGGAAAAAATGTAATGAAAACATTTCTCATTATTCTGATTTTATAGGATGATTTAATAATAAATTGTCTTTATCATTATCAATTTATCATGTTTTATTTGCATTTAGGGCTAGATACCTTGACTTCAAATCATAAGGCAAGAATTTTATTGTTCACATTTCAGGAGCCATTTGGGGAATGTTTAATTTTATTCCAACCAAGTTCTAGATTTGCCAGGTTAATTATTGATGAGTAAGCGGAGGATGGAAAGGATTTTATATAATTCTGCCTGAGGCTTCCCATGTCTTCCCTTATTCGACTTACAACTCATAAAAAGATCAGTGTCTGCTCTTGGCAGATGGTCTATAACCTGCCTATGATAATAATACTTCATGTTTTCCCTTTACTGCAGGGATCTCAAACTTTTGAAAACCAACAGCCATACAACATTGCTATAACATCACAGGTCTGTTTTACAAATGATTAAACTGCAGAAATGAATCAATGAGCCAGACTCCAGCATAACTCTTGAGTCACTAATACTTGTCACTAGAGAAGTTTTATTTTTCACACATTTTATTCTCATCATCCATAAGACCAAAGACATACCAATCACGTCATTCAAAATCTGAGCTCGTCAAAGAAAAAAGAGTAATTGTATCAATCTAATAAAGGATACTCCAGGATAGATAATCATGGTCTTGTATGGATTTCCTTACCATTCTTGGCAGGAAATGGTGGCTATTTTTAATCATAGATAGTAAAAGACTAAAACAGAAGCTGTTAGATTTTCCACAGAGGAAAGGCCCCTCCTGGAGAGAACAATATGGTTTCTTTCTTGTCATCTTACAGGTTTCATGCCATTCTCAAATGCACCCTGAGGAAAGATGAACCATCTGGCCCAGAAGCAAGGTCATACCTTGCAGCTCACTAATTTGCTTTAGGTGGCCTAGAAGACCACCTTGGAATCATCTCTCTTGCCCTCCTGTCTGCCTGCATGACTTACCAGCCAGAGATGGTCTTCAAGTTTAGGCTTCCTTCATTCAGCAACCATTGTGAGCACCTACTATGTGTCCAGCTAGAAATATAGTGATATACAAAGGACACTCAATTCCTGTTCTTAATGAGCATATAGTATAGTGGGGAAGACAGATATTTTTAAAGGTAATTACAGATTTCTCATTTTCAAAAACAGTAAGCTAGCTGATTGGGACAAGTCTTCTTGCTGAAAAGAACTAAGAAATTGGTTAAAATACATTTAAAAAATATTAGGGTACATTAAAGCTAAAAATATAGTGAAGTATTACCAGGCCAAAACTGAAGGCAGATGAGAACCTGCAAGTGGCTTCTGTGTTGGGAGCATTTGCTGATTCAGAAAAATTTCAACTCTCCTTTCAACAGCCTCATTGAATGAGGACAGAAATAAAAACCAGGAGTGTGTGAATGGTATGGGGTGCGACATGAGATCCTCCCCAATAATAAGCTGGGACACGAAAGGGCTACAGGGCAAGGGTGAACTGAAAAAGTACCACTTCTTTCTTTAAATTGCTTAAGTTCTACAGGAAACAGTCTCAAATTTCATGTTTCCAATATTAAAGTGGCCTCTAGGTAAAAGACAAAAGCAAAAGAAAGTCTCATCTGGAGGAAAGTATTTTCACCATAGACCTCTATAAATTTCTGCTCTTTCTAGAAAAGAAGAAGTCATATGCTTAGATTTATGATTGTTTCAGAAGAGCTAGTGAAATGTAGCTCAAGACATTCCAAAACAGTTCATAAGAAGAATGGGAGAAGAAATAAAAGAGAGTGAAATAGAACAACAGTAATACTGAGTAGCAAGAAGAGTCCAAGTGATTCTTAAGCCAGAGATTCTAACATTGTCTGTGATCCTTCTGGGCAGAGTCTGGACCTTCCAGATCAGCGTTATTCAAGAGCTTGTGGAAAACAGACTCTCAAGCCCAACCCCAGACCTACTGAATCAGAATCTGCATTTTAACAAAATCCCCCGGTATTTCCTATGCACATTAAAGTCTGAAATAATGAATGAGAATAATGAAGCCTGAACTAGATCAGTGAGAATGGGAGAGGCCTGATGGAAATGTAGATGCTGTACATTCAGATGTTAGAGGCTGTGGGTTGGTTAATACACTCTGTCGTTCCTAACTGAAGCACCAGAAAGATCATACTTCAACAGGCTTTCAAATCCCATGTCAGAGACAAAGCCAATAGGAAGGCAAATGGCATTATACAACTTCTTTCTTTTTTCCCCACGTGTTGCTTTGGCTTAGAGAATATGGACAAATAGAGCTTCCATTTGATTAGAATAGAGATGTAAATGGAATTCAGTATCTTGAGTTAGAACCAGTAACTGTTCTGCTGAGCATAATATTGGACAGAATATTTTCCAGGTATGATAAGCAAGGCTAAATACAAAAACCCTCAATCTTCCAGGAGATGGTGGAAGTCAGTGAGCCTCTTCTCCACTGTAACCATGTCAGATAAAAAAGCCATGATCAAAAATGCAGTTATGTCAAAGGAGATGCAACGGGACTTGCTGGAGAAATACAGCACAGAGGACCTGGCAACCTAAATGGAGATAGAGTTTGATAAGAAGTGCAACCCAACCAGGCAGGGCACCATGAGGAGAAACAGTGGTAGTAAATGATACATGAAACCAAACACTTAATCTACTTCTACCTGGGCTGAGTGGTCATTCACCTGTTCAAACCTGATAAAAAGCATGGACTATGCCATGCTCATTGTGATCAATCTGAAAACAGGGACTGCAGCTTAAATACCAAATACCAGAGAATGAAATCATCAGCCTTGCTAAGGGAACACCGTGATCTCTGAACTTTTATTGTGTTGTTTTGTACAGGGCATTCTCTGTACTAGTCTTTTTTTCTTTTTTCCCATACTAGTTTTTTGTGGTTATAAAACAATTAGAAAAAACTCCAACCCCCTCAAAAAAAAAAAAAAACACAAAAAACATTAATCTGAAAAGATATATGCACTCCTGTGTTTTTTGCAGCTTTATAATAGCCAATATATGGGAGCAACCCAAGTGTCCATCAATAGATAAATGGATAAAGAAGATGTAATACACACCACACACACACACACACACACACACACACACAAATGGAATATTAGCCATAAAAAGAATAAGATCTTGCCATTTCTGACAACATGGATAGATCTAGAGGGTATTATGCTAAGTGAAATAGAGTAAGACAAATACAGTAGAATTTTGCTTATATATAGAGTCTGAAAAACAAAACAAATGAGCAAACAAAGAAACAAACAAAAAACTGAACTCTTAAGTACAGAGAACAAACTAATGGGTGCCAGGGGGAAGGTGGGTGGGAGGATAGGTGAAACAGATAAAGGAGATTAACAAGTACAAACTTCCAGTTATAAAATAATCAAGTCACAACATAGGGAATATATATAATCAATTTTAAAAATTAGCCATGTTTGGGGCGCCTGGGTGGCTGAGTCATTAAGCGTCTGCCTTCGTCTCAGGTTATGATCCCAGCGTCCTGGAATCGAGCCCCGCATCGGGCTCCCTGCTCAGCAGGAAGACTGCTTCTCCCTCTCCCACTCTCCCTGCTTGTGTTCTCTCTCTTACTATGTCTTTGTCAAATAAATAAATAAAATCTTTTAAAAAAATTAGCCATGTTTTAAAAATTAGAAATATTTGTATTATCCTGATAAACTATAATGTTACTTTAAAACGTAAAAATGTGCTATTAAAATGTTCACATTTTTTGGGTGCCTGGGTGGCTCAGTTGGTTAAGTGACTGCCTTCAGTTCAGGTCATGATCCCGGGGTCCTGGGATGAGCCCCGCATCGGGATCCCTGCTCAGCGAGGAGTCTGCTTCTCCCTCTCCCTCTGCCTGCCACTCCTCCTGCTTGTGCTCGCTCTATTAAATAAATAAATAAAATCTTTAAAAAAAAAATTCACATTTTTTACCATCTATTATTGTCTAACAATGCTGTACTATAATTTGTTCATAAAACATTGTCATGTGTGGAGCCAATATTAAAACAAATTAAATAAATTAAAAACAAATAAAAAATGGGATGTGAACAAATCCTTGAGTTAAACAAAGGGAGGCAGATTCATCTTGAGAACTGTGGTTGGGCATGAACGTTTGAGAAGGTTTAGGAATCCTTATCCAGGCACGGGTCAGGATAAAATGGTGATCACACATCCATTTCATCTTCCAGCAGTGACTAAGCTGTGACAAGCTGTGACAAGCCAATTGCTGGAGGCTGAATGTGGCCCCCAGATATTTTGTCCCCCTCACACAGTAATCTGTATGTGCTATTCTTTTTTAATTGGGAGGTTTTCCATTAAAAAATTTAGATTTCATGCTTCCTTGGAAAAAGTGAAACTGATATCCCTGAGCCCATTCCTGCTTGGCAACAGTCGACTGGGGTAGCAGCTTTCTCCTTTAGGTCTGCTCCTACCTGACTTCTTAGTTTATGTTCCTTGCCCACCTCCTTATATGTTTTGTGTTTGACTACTCTACAGTCTCCATTTCTCGCCTAGAGAGGACACTATCTTTCTACCAATTAGAGATAACTAACCAGGGCTTATAAAATTCCTATCTGATTGTAGGCCTGTCAACAGAACTACATTTTTAAAAGATTGGGGACAAGACATGCAGTATATTATAGACTTCACCCACATTTTCTCCTTTGCATCTCCATTGATTCCTTCTATTGATTTTCCTTTGAGCTCATTGGTTTGTATGCCTGAATAATAAGTAGTGACAGGTTGAAGTTGTTCTGCATCTGCATGTGTCAGAGTTGGAATTAACAATCATGTAGACAGAATAGTGATGGCAATGAAAAGTGGGGGAAAAAACCTTCCTTAGTCTGGAGAATTTTTTCTTTAGCTGGAAAGAACATTTCCCTCCCAAAATAATTTCTAATAAATGTCATACATGAACTCACTTTTTATGGAACTCATTTCTTAAAATCTGTTTGAGGTCAAGAATTAACATTGGCCTGTTTTTTGTTTTTGTTTTTGTTTTTTTAATAATCCCTTGTCTCTGAAGTTCATAAGTTCTCCAAGACTTACTACTAACTTTTGGAAGGAGCTACCAATATTTTAAAATCCCTTACAGACAACTTGATAGATTAACATGCCATAGATCTGACCATAAATTCAATAACAAAATAAAATTCTATTTAACCTTCAGGGCTGGCAATCTGTTTTTTAACTTTCCAGAAAAAAATCTGGCCCAAGCCAGAAATATGAGTCACTTGAGACACCTTCCTTTCCTGAAGATGTTAAATTATATACTGCACAATCTCTAGCATAAATAGCCTTTCCTGACTTACTTTCCCTTTGTTCCTTAGATGAACTTTTTCCATTCTAAGATATATCTTATATTACCTCTTTGCGGATGTTCAGGCATCCCCAGATCTTGTGTTCTCACCCCTGTCCCAGTCTGTCCAAATCCTACCCAAATACATATCTCACCTTCTCAAATACCTATCCTTCACAAAACCATCCCTGCTTATTCTATTACTTTCTTGAATCAATCAGTTGGTATATGTCATGCACCAGAATGAAATAGTATTCCTCTTGTTAAGCAACAGGTGTTAAACCCTTCAACAATGTGCTCACAAAAAAATGGACTGTATCCCATGCTTATTCTTCTTCTTCTTTTTTTTAATCCACTAAATTGCTTTCCATAAGGAAGACTCTATAAATACCCATTGACAGCCTGGATCTGAGATCTAATAGCTTAAATCAGAGATCCTACACCATCAAATTTTCTCTCCCTAAGGAATATTTCCCATCAACACACAAACATACTTCTATTCCTAGAATTTTTTTTTTAAATCCTCTCTTGATCTTATTTCTCTCTCTAGCTACAACCCATGTCTGTGCTCCCCTTTGTAGCTGAACTGATGATCTCACCCAGTATTCTTGAATTTAAATGTCCAGTCCATATAATATCTACTAGGTATATCAAACTTAGCATGTTCAAAATCAATACCTATTTCCACCCCAACGTAAAACACTACTCCTGTCAGCCGCCACAACTCATTTAACAGTAACTTTATCCCTCCCTTCGTTAAGTCAGATTCCTTGGGATCATTTTTGACTCTTCTCTTTCTCTTGTACTTAATATCCAATCCACTGGCAAATTCTGTTGCCTGCAACTTCAAAACTTATCTGGAATCCAAACATCTCTCACCTCCCACGCTACTGGGATGATTACTCAATCATCTCCTGCTTGGATTATTGTAATAGCCTTCTTTTTATTTTTTAATATTTACTTATTTAAGTAATCTCCACACCAAACACTGGGTTTGAACTCACAACCCTGAGATCAAGAGTCATATGCTCTTCCAAATGAGCCAGACAAGTGCCCCTGCAATATCCGTCTGCCGGCTCTGGCAGCTCCCACCCTTGCCTAGCTTTGTTTGCTATACAGGCAGTGGCCAGAATGCTGCTATCAGATCATGTCACTTCTGTGCCTTAGAGTCATCCAGTGACTTCCCATCTCAATGCAAGAAAAAGTCATGGGGCACCTGGGTGGTTTAGTCTTTAAGTGTCTGCCTTTGGCTCAGGTCATGAACCCAGGGTCCTGGGATCGAACCCCACATCGGGCTCCCTACTCCACAGGAAGCCTGCTTCTCCCTCTCCCACTCCCCCTGCTTGTGTTCCCTCTCTCACTGTATATCTGTCAAATAAATAAATAAAATCTTTTAAAAAATAATAATAATAAAGAAAAAGCCAAAGATCTGCCAGGGCCTACAAAGTCCTACATGATCTTAAACCAACCCTCCTTATCTGCTTGTACTTTCCCCTTTACTCATATCCTTCCAGCCACATTGGCCAATGACATGAAAACATGTCATAAGTTTTATTGGGTACATGATGTTCCCAGGGAGGCTCTGTCCTGGGCATGGTAGCATTCAGACCTCCCAAAGAACCACACTCTTCAATTAAGACCATTAAGACCGGGGACCTAAAAAGTCCCCAGACTTAAAGGAAGGCTATATGCAGACTAGGACAATGTCACTCAATGACACCAAGAGGACCAATGACCAGTGACCTCCCTTCTTACTGCACATCTTGAATGTTAGCAAACACATGGAGCTCTGAATTCTGATAATAACTGAGACTAAATGTCCCACCAGCAGAACAGAGGCTCTACCAGCTTTAGGTTCATACAAAGAAAATAAATACCTATGGTGTTTCAACATCTGTAGACTGAAATTTACGTTATTTGATCAATTTGTGTCCTTGCTAGCACTTGCTCACTCTCTCACTCTCTCTCTTTCTCCCCTTAAGGGCTTTTCTGAACCGAAGAATTAAAAAAAAAAAAAAAAAGTTTAAAGATCCAAGGACTACAACTTTCACCCTTGGGAGAATATGGTCTTTCTTTTCATCTCTCATTTCTCCTTCACCAAATAACATTCAATAAGTAGAGCTGTTCACGGACACAAAACAGAGTCGGCACAAAACAGTATCAACTCATTTAGGGTCACAATATGCTCACGAACCTAAAATCTCAGAAAAGCATGAAGTAGAAAGACCAGGAGCTGGCATCGTTGTATATGTGATTGACAAGGGGAGGAAGTGATGAGCCTGAGCAAATGAGTCTCGATTTCAGCATATTAATGCGTGCATTTTGACCAAGAGGCATTTTAATATAGTCTAAATCAGAAAATTTTAACTACTTTTATTACTCAAAATTATGAGAAGCACACAGCCTCTGCTTTTACCCCTTCCTGCCTCTCAGCACTGTGGATCAAGTAGAAAGCAGACATCGACTGTGGAGAAAAGACAAGGTGGGGGTTAAGGAGTAACAGCCACACAAACGATATTTAACCAAGATTCCTATGGCTATTACACTCACTTATCTCTAAAGGACCATCAGTCTTTCTCAGCAAGGTACACATTGCTTGAGACGTCCTTTAAGTAGTCTACTTTTCAAATTTTCTAACTTCTTTCTCCAAATTTATTAATAGTATTTAGATTTTTTTGAATTTTATACTATGAAAGGCAGACCTATCTTCCTTTTTTAGGCTTCCTGATTATGCTGAGTTTGCATGACAAATATAGGACTCTGGCCGCGGTAAGCTGGTAAAAGGAATTATTTGTGTGTTTTGAAGAGGGCTGGTCAGTTGTTTTGCAGACTACCCCTCATTTTAGTTTGACATTTTCTCCTGATTAAATTTCAGCTATACATTCTTTGGCAAGAACAGACAGAAATGATATGCCTTTCTCAATGCCCTTTTGTGCCGAGATCCAGACTGCATAGAACATTTCCAACAAATGTCCTCTCATTTAGTGGCTAAAAGACTTTTCTTCGTTTTCTTACTTAACTAGTCTGTGCCTCGCTTTCCTCCTCGGTGAAGAAATGTAGATACCGATTATGCCTTCCTCGTATAGCTGTTGTGATGATTAGAGAAGTTTATATTTATAAAATATGTAAGACGCTTCCTAGCACAGAGTAAGCTCTCCATAAATAGCAACCATAATTAATATTCACTAATAAAATACAAACAGTTAACATGTATCATGCATTTACTGTGCTTTCATTATTTAACCTATTTAAACCACTGAACAACTCCATCAAGTAAAAATTCACCATGAGAGTACTACAGTAATGATGCAGGCAAGATCTACCAATGGATGCGCAGATTAGCTGGGTGCAAGTTTGAGAAGAAATGGTATTTGCCTAGGCTCAATGTATCTCCGCCAAGATATTTATTCATTACAGAGGGGGGGAAAAGTGACTTTGCAATGGAGAAGCCCAGCAAATACCACTGTAATTAAATCATCAAAGTTAACATCACATATCGATACCATGTAATGTCTGATACCATGCAGAGTGAAGAACAATTATCTATGGTACTCCATCCAAAAGAAATAACCTCAGGCTAACTATGAGCTAACAACAGATACATCCAAATTGACTCACAGTCTGCAAAATATCTGGCTAAGGCTCCTGAAAAGTATCAAGGTCATAAAAGACAAGGAAAGACTGAATAATTGTTACAGACTGGGAAAAAAGAAGGAAACACGAAAACTAAGTGTAGTGTGGGAACTCAGGTGGATGATGGACCATAAAATGGACAATCATAGAAAAACTGATGAAACTGGTATACAAACTCTAGTTTAATTAATAGTATTGTACCAATGTTAATTTCTTAGTTTTGATAAGTACAATGATTATGTAAGATATAAACATAAAAAGAAGTTGAATGAAGAGCATACAAGAATCTTCTATTACCTCTGTGGCTTATCTGTAAGTCTCAAATTACTTCAAAATAAAAAAGGGGGGATGGGTTAGCCTGGTGAATGGTGTTAAGGAGGGCACGTTCTGCATGAAGCACTGGGTGTTATACGCAAACAATGAATCATGGAACACTACATCAAAAACTAATGATGTAATGTACAGTGATTAACATAATAAAAAAATCCAGTAGGTACTACCATTTACATATAAGGAAATGAAGTAAAGTATGTTAATGTCACATAGCTAGGAAGAACCTGTACCTTTAAACTATTTTCTTTTGCCTCTCAGTAAAATAGATACATACAGATAAATAATGATAATTTGGGAAGATTTTTAAACCCAATGGTAAAAAATGTGTTTTTTTATACTTCATTATTTTCTCTCATTATATTAGTCACAGATGTTAGTGTAAGAGGTCTTGATTCAAGGGTCCACTCCTAGGACCTTTGCTCTCTACTCCCCTTTTCTTTTTCCTCTTAACACTGATCTCCAACACACACATGCACGCATGCACACGCATGCACACGCAAATGTGCGCACACACATTTTTATTAATTTCACTTCTCTCCATCACAATGCCTTAGAATATGAGCTCTATGAAGTTCCTAGGAGATAGTAAGTGATCAATTTCCTAAATAAATAAATGAATGAGTGAAGAGTACCCACCTCATGAGGATACAAGGATTCCAATTTTTAAATTTTTTTTCACGTTTCAAGTTATTTAAATTCTAGTTAGTTGGCATATAATAAGGATCCCAATTTTATTTTTTTTATTTTTTTAAAGATTTTTTTAAAATTTATTTGCTCTTCACTGGGCAGAAAGCCTACTTCTCCCTCTGCCTGCCACTCCCCCTGCTTGTGCTCTCTCTCTCTCTCTGTGTCAAATAAATAAATATTTTTTTTTAAAAAGAAGGCATTTTAACCCTTTATTGTTGTAAACTCACAGTCAATTCTGTAAGATGACAAGAAAGACAAGGTTGCTCGTACAGATACCATATGAGGGACATTACCCAAAGCATGTCCCCTTGTAGCTGGACTTTATGCCTCTCACTTAACCTTCTGGCATCATTTTAATGCAACAACTATCTTTTTTTGTGTGAACTGTTGCTGATAAAATGTCTAAATCCTGACAGAGCTGGAGAAGTGGGCTTAAACCTAAACAGTTATCAGTTTATCTATTAACCAATTTATAAGTGCAAAACTGAGGTGCAGGCAAGAAGGGAAGAAAGGAGGAGGAACAGAAGAAAATGTGAGAGAAACCTGGAGAATGAGAAGTGAATGCCCAGGATTTATGAAGACCACAAGGAACCAGGGAGCAGTAGAAATAAACTGGAACCCTGAAGAGAGAAGCCAGTAAAATCAGCATGGTGATTCCAATAATACTCCAGGATATTTCCCTACCACCTCCTTTAGAACATGTGAATTGTCACAGTCTTAGAAATAGAGTTTTAGGAAATTGGAACTAAATTAACATAACTGCTCATTTTATTTACATGGCCTTTATAGTGTATTTTACCTTCCTTGGCCTGGCTATTATGCAACATTCATAAAGTATCCTTGAAAGGACCTTTAGCAGAAAAGGTGACACCTTTTGGAGGTTGAATTCTCCTTTTATGTTAAAAAAAAATACATACAAATGTCTCAGTGGCCCCTATGTTAGAATAGATAGCTAAAAATATGAGACACAGAAAGGGTTATACTTAAAAGTAAAGGATAAAACGTCGTGTTTATTTTTGAAGTATTAATAAATAAAATATAAAAAATAAATTATACAACTTCTAAATTTTTTGATGAAACCTTTTCTGAAAGGCTAATTAGTGTTTCAATTAAAATGTAATTTTTTTACATTTTAGTAATTTTTTTAGTGATTTTGTGATTGAACTTTTTGTTACTGACTGAACAAACAATTAAGAAAGCTTCCTAATTATTTGAACATATATCAGTAAAAATTTCACATTAGGAACACATTGTCTTTGGTTTGTAAAAATCATGTGACAACATACAAGAGGCTTTGTTAGAATTTTTGAGGGAGTCTATATGAGTAACTGTACTTCCTTCTAATTCCTCCTACATTTAGAGCATGAAAAATTCATTAGTACAACTAAAAAAGCCTTTTGTGATGTCAACAGCATTTTTCTGGACCTAAGATTTAGTACTAAGTCTCTTAACACTACATGTGTGGGATTACTAATCTTGCTTTTTACAAGGCTTTCTATTTAGGCAGGATATTTTAACAAGCAAAAAGAATGTCATACTATCAATTCCTGTGGTTTCATACATTCGAAACTGTTTTATTTCCCTCAGTGAGACTGTTTTTCAAAAGAGGAATGGATGAATAATTATTCTTTCCATGGTGTACATTCAGTATAAACAGGTAAAACTGTGATACATTGGTCTCACTAATCTCTCTGTATTCTTTTTGAAATAAATGAATGCATTACCTTGCTCTTAATACTATATATGGGTCATAAAATAATCAATCTTTTCATATAAATGTTTGCTTTATCCAAATAAATTTTTTTACAATACAATAATTTGAAGTTAGAACACATGATTACTCTTCCAGTTAGCAAGGAAATCTGCTTTATAAATAGATAATCCCATATAATTAATTATAAAGTTCACACCTATCACAATGAATGCCCAATAGAGCATAATTAACTTTTTAAATGCAATGTTTTCTAAAGGCACTTAAACATGACTATGTCAGAAATATTATTCTTGTACTTAAATATACAAGAGAAATGTTAAAGAGAGAATGAACACAGATGTTACAAAAAAAGACCTATTTATTTGTAAGTAGACTAGAAGCAGAGATGAGGTATACCTTTTATTTAGTTAGTTTTAGGGGCACCTGGGTGGCTCAGTTGGTTGAGCGACTGCCTTCCGCTCAGGTTGGAGTCCTGGGATCGAGTCCCGCTTCAGGTTCCCCGCTCAGCGGGGAGTCTGCTTCTCCCTCTGACCCTCCTCCTTCTCATGTGCTCTCTCTCATTCTCTCTCTCAATAAATAAATAAAAATCTTTTTAAAAAAAACAAACTATATTTTATAAGTAATACCCATTTTAAAGGTTTGCTTTCCTAATTGTTCACAGTCAAATTTCACACCAGTATGAATGCAGCTCCAGATCAAGTGGCTACATTTTATCTTGCTGATTTTGGTAAGTGCTGTGTAATTTATGTCTTGTTCTTATCCACCGCTTAGGGGAATTTTCAATACTTTCATGTCATACACGTATTTACAAATAGAAAAGGCAGTAATTAAAAGAAACAAAAATAGAAAGAGAAGGGAAAATAGTCCTATGTGGTCCTAAGGCCCTAGGTCCTCCTAATGAAACTGCGATCCATTCTGGATCAGAAATCCACTCCTTAAATGTGGCACACTTGAGGTGAAGGGTGGGGGTGGGGAGCGTGAAATAGGAACAGAGCAGCAGTATAACCTGGTGCTTTACTGCGAAGGCTCAAAACTCCGCTCTGCTCTGTGATCCTGCAATTTGCTAAGCAGTGAACGGCCAACCTACCCAGGAAGCTTACAGCGGGCCATATGCTATTCTAAGCCCTATGTCAGTCGAGTTTTGCAACAGATTTATTTTATGGATTAGGAAAACGAGGTTACTTTGCTTCTTCATGTCTGCTTTGGTTGTCGAGCTGAGATTTTATCTCCAGAGCGTATGCTCTTAACCACAAATCAACACCGCTTCAAACCTCAGTTTATACCTCTACAAAATGATGGCATGGGTGACTATTATGGTATGCTCTGCCTACTATCAAAATGTAATAAATTTCAGTATGGGTAACTGGATGTCAAAAGCCTTTCACATAATAAGTTCTTGCTAAGTGTTGACAGCCGCTAAGGTTGTGGTAGATACAGTGTCTGGAATGATAAAATAGAGTTTTAGAGATTATCTTGTTTTTATTAAATTTAGATTTCAGAATCAGATAAATCAGACCTAATGTTCAAAGGCAAGATATTTCCCAGGACTATCACCTATTTTAATTTGATAAACTAATTTTGAAATATCAACTCTGTTTTGTAGTGCACAGAATTTTGATTTCTGAAAAAGATCTAAGAATATATAGCATGTAATAAAGGATTTGAAAAACAGTTATCCAAATTGGCAAATTCAGGAATCCGTTTTAGGTGTTGATCGGCACTGATGATAATGTTCTAAGCACAGGATTTACTTCATGATAGTCCACTAGCTGCCCACTGGTGTTGAACCCATAGCTTCTCAACTCACATGTTGTATTTGTTGTTACAGAAATGTCAGATATCAAAGGCTTCCATACTAAGGGATAGCTGGGTGAAATGCAAAGGGCAGTGGCCTGGGAAGCCATAGGTTTATCCTCTAGACATACCTTTGGATAAGTCACTGACCCTTGCTAAGCCTCTGCATTATCAGCTATAAAGTGTTTTCTTTAAAGAAAGCAGTTGGCGCACTTGGGTGGCTCAGTCGTTAAGCAGCTGCCTTGGGCTCAGGTCATGATCCCGGGGTCCTGGAATCGAGCCCCGCATCAGTCTCCTTGCTCAGCGGAAAGCCTGCTTCTCCCTCTCCCACTCCCCCTGCTTGTGTTCCCTCTCCAACTGTCTCTCTCTCTGTCAAATAAAAAAGAAAGAAAGAAAGAAAGAAAAAGAAAAAGAAAGAAAGAAAGAGGTTGTTAGACCTTCATATGCCAGGAACTGCGCCAGGTGGCCTTGATTTGTGTTCTTAATGTGTGTAAAGGAATTTGCAAGTACGTGCATGTTCTGAGTAGCTTACACTATTTTGGTGAATGTATATTGCGAGGGGAGGTTGGGGAAGAAACCACATGCCAATGGACTGGCTGTGTATACCTACAAATGGTGATTATGTGGGACACATTATGTTCTTAGAAAAATAGATGATGTTCAGTTGCCCAAAGTCCAGAATTAAGTCTGCCTGAATTGAATAATCAATTAGGTCTCTTGAAATATTGGCATCAATATTTCAGTTTGTGCTGCTTAGAGAATTCTTCTCTGGGTTTCCTCATTAATTCTACAAGTAATTCTTTCTTTCTTGGTAAGACTACTGCTACTTATTTTAGGTTTTCTTTGTATGTGTGATCTCCATAGAGAATAGCCATATCTAAACACTGATTTAAAAAAAAAAAAAGACATTGTATTAGCTAAAGAGAAAATATCGTTTTTCAAAAGTTTTATTAATTTGCCTGCCTTTCAGGAGCTGCTTTGGAAAATGACATGAGACTGTCCTAGCTCAAATTGCTTATAAGACTTAGATATACTACATATAATTTCCTCAAACTTGATTAAAATAATTACACATTAAGCTAACAGTATTTCATCCACTGCTTTCTACTACTTTGCCACTCTTTAGTAAGAATTTAGGAGGTAATTCATGAGAAAGAAAACAAAGAGGCAAAGACTTTGTAAAGAAAATCAAAATAATTTGGCAATTAAAAAAAAACTGTGTATTTAAAAAAACATTTTCATGCTTTTAAAAAATGTCGCACAGATACCTCCAAATTTGGATGCTTAGGAAAACTGTTCACCTACTAGAAGTCATTTCCTTTTAGATGGTTTCCAGATTGTTGCCCTAATGCTTAGCAGCGCCACCCACCCCCCCATCTGTGTTACTGCTCTGCTGAATGGCAGGAGCCAGATGTTAGACTGAGTTAGGGAACCCTGACAGCCTTTAATAAACAGAAGCACATCTTAGATTAACGTAACCATTTGCTTTTCACTTATAGATATATAAGAATTGTAAGTGAAATAAAGAGCTTGATTGTCAACAAATAAAAACAAATAGGCTAAACTTTAAGGACACAATGTCTAACGTAACTGGATTACTGAACTGGTCTCAGGTGTGTTTATCTACTAACACAGAACATTCACATGCCTTGAATAATTTACTATTAAATCTTTCATCTGGTATGCCAACCATAAAATTGCTCCTTTCCTTACTATCAAATGACAACACTGATTTATAGTGACATCTGACTTCAACTGGGGAGATAAATACTCCTAGGGATAAATATACTTTGGCCTGCATTGGCAAAATAAAACTTCGAATTAAAAATGAAATAAAGAATATTTTTACTTTTACCATATGTGTGTTTTACTGTATACCCTTATTTAGCTAGTAAAAGTGCCCTATACAAAACTGCATTTCAAACTTCTAGGAAAATTTTTCTGGGGGGAAAAGACAGATAAAGATACACATACACTCATAAATTTCAGATTTACATTTTTCAACTCTTGATTATTTATAAAAAATAATTTATCCGATTTTGGCAGTTATCTCAGAATCAGAGCTATTTCATGAGCATGTGACCTGCATGGTCACAGAAGGCTGTATGTTTAGGGGCGCCTGGGTGGCTCAGTCAGTTAAGCATCTGCCTTCAGCTCAGGTCACAGTCTCAGAGTCCTGGGATGGAGACCCACATCGGGCTCCCTGCTCAGCAGGGAATCTGCTTCTCCCTGGACTCTGTTCTTGGTTTAATCTTCTGCTGTCACCATCTTGAAATTCTTATAGCATTTGAACAAGAGGCCTCACATTTTCATTTTGCCCTGGGCCTTGCAAATTACATAGCCAGTACCATTCAGATGTTTATTACATCTGTGAGTCTAATATTGCCTTTAATAGTAAAAGAAATGTAATCAATTTAAACATTGTGAATAAACCACCTACTGGGTGTTCTGCCAGGTTCTTTACTGGCCGAACTGCTAACTTCATGATTGGGGTCTATAAATCCCATATTGCTGCCTTGAGACACTGACCAAAGCTGACTATTCCCCTCTCTCATCTTCCCTAGAGATGACTCTCAGCTCTTCCTGGGATTACATGTGCTATCCCTGCAACCATCCAGTTAATTCTCTTTTAGCTTAACCAAGCCCATACAGATTTTAGTTAAACTCAGCCAAATGGGATTTAACCAATATGTACATCATAAATAGGAATTTGATTAAAATAACTAACAAACTCGGGGCGCCTGGGTGGCTCAGTTGGTTAAGCGACTGCCTTCGGCTCAGGTCATGATCCTGGAGTCCCTGGATCGAGTCCCGCATCGGGCTCCCTGCTCGGCGGGGGGTCTGCTTCTCCCTCTGACCCTCCCCCCTCTCATGTGCTCTCTCTCATTCTCTCTCTCTCAAATAATAAATAAATAAAAATCTTAAAAAAAAATAACTAACAAACTCATTAAATATGATATAATGCTGTATTAAGATGAAATGGAGCTATGAATATGGTCAGAAAAGACACATGTCATTTTTGTTTTTTCATTTTAAACAATTTGCAAGACACTATGTAGGGCAATGTCTCCTTTTTGTTGAATTTTTTAAAAATACATTTAAATTTGAATAGACTTTGGAAGGTATACACTCAAACCATTAACAGAGATGATTAGAGGAAGCGGATATATAAGAGCAGAATATGCCCCTACCCCTAAAATTTGTACAATGATGTCCTAACCCCCAGTACCTCAGGATGCGAATGTGTTTGTATATAGGGCCCTTAAAAAAATAATTAAGGCAAAATGAGGTCATGTGGGTGGGCCCTAATCCAATATGACTGATGTCCTTATAAGAAGAAATTAGTATCAAAAGTAAAAAAAGAAGAGGGGTGCCTGGGTGGCTCAGTCAGTTAAGTGTCTGCCTTCAGCTCAGGTCATGATCCCAGGGTCCTAGGATCGAACCCTTAGTTGGGCTCTCCACTCAGCTGGGAGTCTGCTTCTCCCTCTGCCTCTGCCTCTCCCCCTGCTCTCTCTCTCAAATAAATAAAATCTTTTTAGAGATTTTACTTAAAAAAGAAAAAAAGAAGAGATTAGGATCCACACATGCAGAGGGAAGTCCATGTGTGGACTTCTACAGAAATGGCCATCTACAAGCCAAGGAGAAAGGTCCTTAGAAGAAACCAACTATGCCAACACCTTCACCTCAGACTTCTTGCTTCTAGAATTATGAGAAAATAAATTTGTGCTGCTTACGCCATCCAGTCTTTAGTACTTTGTTAAGTAAGGTAGTTCTAGCAAACTAATACAAGCCTCAACAGTGTTGTTCAAAAACGCAAGGCTTTAAACTTATATTTTGATGCCAATTGCACTCAGAAGCCCAAGTAGAGTCTTAAGACAAGACAGAATAAAGGTTAAATGATTATAATTAATTCGAGTGACTACAATTTTTTTTCTACCATGACACCCAACCAGCACATCACCTCAATTATGTATTTACTATGACAAATGCTTCCTTCAAAGTGAGATTATGAAGGCCAGCTAGCAAGGTCTCAATATTAAAAATTAAACATGAAGCCTTAAGTACTTTAAAGTTAAAAAAAATAGAGTGGGAAATACTTAGGAAATATTGGCTATTGAAATGAATATGACATATTCACTGATAATTTGGAATACTGATGAATGCACTGACTATGCTGAAGTCTTATCATGGTAGAAGGTAACTGGAGAACTGTAAGACTTATGAGCTGTGTCTTTGTTGGCTATTATATTTATGAAGACTTCAGACATAAGTAACTCAACATGTGAACATTCCTTTCTCAAAAAACTCATACCATTTGTCAAGAAGGAGGTAAAGAGAGCCTCTGAGCTCATGTCCTTCTAAATTAGGGATAACACAAGTTTTTGAATCATCTGCTCAGCAATGATCATATCTCAATTCTTATCTACCATTTTGTCTAACAAAATACTCCAGAGACATGCAATTTTCTCTTTGTTTCAGTATGGTCATGCACTTTTTCTCAAATCTCAGAGCTAAGCTCTTAAACCGCCAAGAAAGAGTTCTTGATTCTTTCTCCATGGTTAAAAATCAAATCACTCCAAGTTATTTAAATAGGTATTTTAACTTTCATAGGCTTCTCTGCTAAGGTCTATCAAGTTTTTTCATTGCCCTTGGTTGGGAAATCTCATGTAACAAATCCTTTTATAATGCATTCTTTCTTTTACATAAAATTGAAGCCTCTGTAACAATCTGTAACTATCCCACCAAATAGACATTCTTTTATGGTTCTTCATAAAGTTTACTTTGTCAGTTATATAGCCCATTACAATCTTCTATTAAACACTGTCATGTGGTCACTAAGCTAGAGAATTTGGACATAACAGAGGTAAAATAATTCTTTCGACTTTATGGCTGAGGTGTTAAATAGCTTCTCTGTAATTATGTGGGCTAAGGGCACACAACTACAATCCCCATTTGGTTCCCACAGCTGTATGGCAATGAATTTACATGTTAGGAACAAGCATTTCTGTCTAGGTATAGGAAATAAGGTTTGAAAACTGTTAATCACTTTTTTCTAATGACCTTAAAGTAGCTACCAAATTAGAGAGAAGTCTTAAAGCATTGCTTCCATTGAATTCTTCTTTTTGGCTGGGTGATAGATCATAAAATAAACCAGCAATGAATCAAAAGAGGGAGGATGTAAATATTCAGCTAAATGCATACAAACAAAAACCAACATTTCTTATTGACTGGTACAACCACAAAATAAGAGCAAGGAATAAAAAAGAGAAAACGGCAGAATTGAGTAAATGATGTGTGACCATGGAGGTATACCATTGGGAACTTTCAAGAGAACCTGCTGCAAGGAGCTTAGCTGGCTGACAGCCTCCCATGGCCACGTCTTCACATTCGATTGCTCAAGCTGCCAAGGTCACCTTCTAGTGGACAGCTCCTGGCCATTGCCTGAGCCCAGTAGCAGTACTAGAGTTGATGCATTTCTGCTTGTAGCCAGGTCTCCTCTAATGGGCAACCTGTACTCAAGGACTCTCCACCACCTGCCCATGACTTTCTCAGACTACACTTCAAGCTGTAGCTCTTCCTACAGCTTAATCCTCCCTTCCCTTTCTCCTTTCAGGGATGTCCATGGTCAGGCGTCAGGGACACCTTTATCTGAAAGCTCTTCACACCTGCTTCTGCTCCTTTGCCTCTTTTTCCTTTTCATGTATTCCCCTGCCCCCCCCCCCAAATCATTTGCATCTCTGAGGAATGAAGCTGACGCAGAGAGCAAGCTCAATGAAAGAAAAAGAAATTGTTTTTCCTTTAGGAAAATTGTCTACCTTAACTATTTTAGCTCCATGCCACCTAAAGATGAGGAAAATCCCTAATTTGAAGAGATGTTTGGCTTTAATAGAATAAATTAAAGAGCAAAACATGTTTGTGTTTCTCTTCCTTCCAACGTTTCCGCCTTCCCCCCACCTCAGTTTTCTAAATAAAAACAGAAACTTGGCAAGAAATTTCATTCAAAAAAATTTGTTTTTCTCTATTGTAGATAAAAAAACTTGGAAACAATTTTGTGTAGTGTTCTTTGTAGCGTCACTCATAGTGGCAATTTTGGTAGACACACAACCGACCAGAGAAAGATTCCTGCCACCAATGTAATTTAGTGAAACCTATCACTGTTGGGTACTGACTAACATGCAAGCATTTTCAAAGGTGTATTTTGAAGTTTCCCACTGATGGCTTTCTATTGGCATAAAGTATGTGGAAACACAAAGCTTCTTCAGGAATTATGTTATTATTTATCAGTGCTCATACATATTCTTCATACAGGTAAGACCAAATTTTGGGTATGCACCGCTGAAGTGCATTACTAAAACTCTCTGTTCTATTTGTACATCTGCTGCTTTATATTTTAATTAATATTTAAAGACAACATATATTATTATTAGGACATCCACAGTAAGCTATAGTATTATTTGAATATTGATTTAGAGGTAAAGAAAGTTCCACTATCTACCTATCTCACTCTTACGAGTGACTTATGGACTATAGCTAGACCACCACAAAGATAAAAGAATTACATTTAAGAACAAAATATGGACTAAAGAAGGAGAGTACTGATTAGTTTGGTAGTAACAGTCCTCTCTTCTGCCCCGTACCCCCAAAAAATCATGAGTTGAGCTATAAAAATAATTAGGAGAATACTTGGTAAAACTTTGAGATTTTTTTTTTTTTTTGGTTTTGCTTTGGTTTTCTTTAATCATTTAAAATATTTAGGCTTTTCACTGATTTTTTTTAACTTCTCAATCTATGCTTAACATCCCTTTTTGTTATTCTCTGGCTGATCCTTTTTTTAGAAGCCTGATCTTGTTTTCAGAAGTAGCATCCTCTATAATCCCTCTGAGGACACTCATCACAATTTTTTTCCTTTGTTCCCTAAATTATCTGTTCTCTTCCATGCCATTTGTTCTGATTATCTATATTAAGTCTTCTATTTCATGCTGTGAATTTTCCTAAATTGTGCTGATCCTTGGTTTCCTCTACATACCGTTAGGCAGCCCGCAAAGATTTCCTCTACGATTGTGTAGTCTGTCTCTCACAAACCATCATTCTCAGTGGGAGGACTGATAACTCTCAGATGTGTCACTTCTAGACTTTGCTTTCTCTGTGGCATAAACCTTCCCAAATTTTCTTTGGGCATGTTCTAGGATGGGGCTAACCAGCCCCTGAATGACCGTCTATAAGTACAGTGTTAACTCCTTTCTACATGTTTTCTTTCTTTATCAAGCTACATGCCAAAAGCTCTTAACTACCTGATTGAACTCCTACTAGGTTCTTCCCTTTCTTCATATTGTAGGCAAGGAATATAAACACTCTGTAGTTTTCTTCTCCTTTTCTCTATTTCTCCCCAAGGCCTTGCTGACTGATCTGTTCCCACTCTCCTGAATTCATTGCCTTCCTAAATTCCATTTCTATTAACTGACCTGATTCCCTCTCTCTTCAAAACATTAGATTGCATCCGGTATTTCTCATCAATTCTGATCACTGAACAATCTTCATAACTTGCTCTCTTTGCCTTTCTGTTGCTCACTGTGGGGATGGCTCAAGTATCTGCCAATGACTGAAGATAAAGGAGGAGACCTATCCTGTTAAGCACAGTTAAATAGTGCCCTTGTCTATACAGAGAATCCATTTTCTTAATCTTGGGCCTCGTACCTGCATGGCTATTTCCTTAACTAGAGAGGAACATACATACTCATTGACCTCATATCCCTCAGACAACCTTTTCTCCATGTCTTCACACACCACTCCTCTTTTCTTAGGTTGTGTCCATTACCACCAGCTTCTTTTGTGTCTTCAAAGCTTCTGGACCTCCAATCTATCATGTGAGTCAACTACCATTTTTTACTGCTGTGTAAATGGTAGCAGAATTGTGAAGGAGAGGATGAAGAAATTAAGAATAGGTGGTAGGTTCTTTGTGATTCTGGGTAACAGAGATAATGGTTTGCAAATATTTAAACATTGACTTTGTTTTGCCCATAAAACATTTTCTCTTGCAGCCTTCCAAATGCAAGCTCTGATCAGATAGTTTGTTATCCAGGAAGGAACAGATATGTTTAGCCTAGAATAAGGAGGTCATTTGTCAGCTTGGAGTCCTGAGGCAGATTCTTCAGATCTTTAGTTTGGTAATGGCTATCAATGCTCAAAATACAGAGAAACAAGTTTCATCTCCCCCTTTAAATTTTGTTTTATTTTTAAGCACAGAGAATTCAGATGATAAATTTTATTCAATATTGTTGAAAAATTACCCTTACTCACATGTTGGATAATCCAGGAGGTCTATTTTCTAGGATACCAGCAAGAAATGACACAAAGTAAATAAAAAGCTAAAATTTAACTTCTTCCCTCTTAAGGGGCTCTCAGCGGAAGAGGAGCATTTAGGAAAAACAAGGAATTAGAGGCTGGATTTCCAAGTTAAGACCAAATTTACCAGAAGAAAACCTAGACACATCTAGTTAACAGTGTTTCTTTGGGAGAAAGGTCAAGGGTCTGGAGACCAACCCAACCCTCAGATGTTTCCAGCTTTAGTAACGGTGTCATGTGTACTAGAGCACAGGAGAAATGGTAAAAAGAAAATTCAAAAAAGGCAAATATAATTATGGCGAGGCAATACTCACGATCTTTTGTGATGTGTACAAGGAAACTAGAAGTTCTATCATGTCCATATGAAGAAAGAGGGCAATTCTGTGAGGGTCAGTGGATGAGTACAGGCTTGCCTGCATTCTGAACAAAGATGGAAATTCATTCAAAGACATTATCGAAGGAGGCAAATAGGTAGGACTATAGCTTCTAACATATGATACCAGCATTTGTTGACATTTGGGATCTCTTACTTGAACTGCAGAAAAGACCTCAGGAGATTCAGAAGACTCTGGTATTAATTCAATGACCTCCTTCATCTCCACTTTGTCACATGGTTACATAAGCTCCTGCTATATACACACTGACACTATCTAGAGAGTAGCCCAAGAAAGCTAAAGCACGGAGCACATTGCTGAGATATCCAAGCAGAGGGTGAATTACCTAGAAAGAGGACTTAAGTTATTAAATATGTATTTACTTATTTGTACATTTATACAATTTATTTGTTGAGAAGCTACTATGTGTTTGGTAACCTTATTAGAAATAGGGTGAAAAAAATTTTAAAATCCCCATTCTCACCAAATTATTGGATCTCACTAAGCTCACCAAGAATCGATCAAACATATTTTCCCTGAACACTGTAGCATTTTTTTTTTCCGATATAAGTTCTTTGTTAGTCTCCTGGCCTTCTTAGCACCTTTTAATACTCTTTGTAGAGCACAGGGGAATCTAGGGTCCTATACATATGAGCTAACAAAAATATCAGATTGTCAGATCTAACAGGCAGAAGATATCCAGATATCTTATCCAGTGTCAAGCTTTACTAGTAATGTCAAGAAAACAAATAATCAAGACCAGATGAAGAAGGGAGAGGTCTGGCTACATCAGCCATGCTCTGTGACACAGAATAATATATGAGGTCTTTAGTAAGATGTATGGGGCTACCACATAAAATAGGGAACATCTTCATCTTATACCCAGAGAGTTGCACAGCTCACAGGACTTTGCTCGGAGTCATATTTCACAAATCCATAGATTCTACATTTGTTTGCCACGAGCAGTCCTAAAGCAGGGTCATCCTGGCTAAAAAAATTCAATAGGTAAAATTCTACTCCTGATAAATACTGGCTTATTTTCTAGGAAGTGAGTTATTAGTATATTTACAGAAGATTAACCCAGGTGCCTGCCTTCTTTCCCAAAAGCATCCTTGCCTGCCCTCCTAAAGGACGGGAAGAAATCCTAGGCCAGACATTTAATTCCATTCTTCCCAATATGCCACCCAAACTTTGAAGACCAAGACCACAGCCCCAGGCCCATCTAGTTACCTACTTTCCTCTGCCATTTCCATGTCCCTACTGCCAGGGCATTTTGCCATGGCTGAACTGAAGGGTAGATATTTCCTAAGGACCTACAGCTTTCTGATACTGTGCTCCCTTAGATAAACTTAGACACATCTACAGCCCCCAACCTGAGGTGTGGACGAGGTAGAGGATGAGGCATGAGAACTCTTGGCATCTGACATCCTCATTCTTTCTCACTCTTCCTTTTGTATTCACAATAATCCCCCAGAATTTAAAGGACTGATTTTTCTCTCCCCTTCTTCAGCTTTTATGTAAAATTTGAGGCTCTTGTATGTTAATACAGTAAAGTAGAGCTAAAGGGATTTCTTAATTTTGCTTAAATTTCATGACAAAGCATCATTTTCCTATCTTCTTAAAAGACTCAAGAAAGTCAATCCTGTGATTAAGTTAATTTAAGACCTCTTTGTTTCGTGTGTATCAGGCAGTCTGGGAAGAGATGGCTGCTGAGGGTGGCTGAGCAGTTCAACCATATAAGGGCCAGCGTCTCTGGTCCCCCTGTCCTCTTTTCTTTCTCCTCATAGCCAATGGATGGATGCCTCAACTCCAAACAGCACATCTGTGCTCAAGGCAGAATGAAGGCTAGAAAGGGAAGTGCCAATCCCATTTTACTAATCATTAAAAAGAAAAAACCCAACCAAACAAACACACACCTTCTCAGGACATGCAGCCAGGATGCTGTTTCTATCTCATAGACCTGAAATAAGTTCTATGGTAAAGACAGACCAGAACAATAAGCATCTTGCCTGGAATAAGAAATAACATTGCTCTGAATAAAACTGTATTTTGGTTAGTAAAGAAGAAGGAGGAAATTTATATTTGGTTTAAAATTAACACCATCTGCCATAGACCTACATGTTTGTTTCCAGTACATCATGCATGCACACATATGCACACACATTAACTTAAGATCTCATTGTAAGTGGGTTACAGCCTTTCCATTTAAATATTCAAGACTTATTTAAATACCATTATACTCTTTTATATAAGTCGTGTGAGTTATCCCTCTGAAAGAATTTTTCTCTCATAAATTGTACATCATCTTATGTCTAATAAATATTTTTTTGCAAGGTGAGTTCTCCAGGAAGCAGACTCTGAGAAAGAACTGAGCACATAGGATGTTTAGTAGGGATGTCTGGGATCAACATCTGTAGAAGAGAGGGGAAGGAAGCGGGAGTGGGCAGCTTCATCCTCAGCTGATCCTCCCATCCTCCAGTGGGGGAGATTCAGAGGACAGTCCTCCAAAGTTATCTTCAGTTTAAAGGAGATGACTGGTCCTGTGTACTGCCACGTCCATAATTCACTGGATGTATGCCAGGCGGCCTTGGGCAAAGAGGCTCTCCAGCTAAGACAATCCCAGAAGGGCTGACAGCTGAAGGGTACCTAAGGACACCCACAGTAGCAAGGGAGACAATTCTTTTGTGGTTTCTTTGAAGGGAAATTTGAGTGGTCCATCACCAGTTAGCAAGAAAATTATTTGCCACAATAAAGATATCCGATTGTATATGCTGGCCCTTGTTACTTGGACATATTTTATTATAAACTTGTTACTTCATTCAAACCACAGACTGATAGCCTTAAGCCTTATGAACATATACATAGAATTCTGGCTGGAAACATATGCAATTACATGCAATAGCAATTAGTTATATGGATAAGAGTTAAATAGCTAATTAGAGTTGAGTTTTATCCCCTGTAAAAAAACCACTGTGGAGAGATTTGCTATCTATACATCACTGTGAGACATTTATTATCACCAATTCCATAGATAAAGAAACTGAAGTTAACATACTTTCCCAAATAACCTTTTAATCATGGAAAAGATTCCTCTTTAGGATTAAAATATCTTTTGCAATTTATGGGACTTATAAGAGCTGGAATGTTGTAGAATGAAGTTAATAAATATGAAAAAAAGCCTTATTAACTGCCAAATTCTACACAGACATTATTTTTTATTATTCCAGGAGAGTTAAGTGAACAATTTTACTGACTATTCATTCCACCACATTATTTTCATATGTGAGGAAACTCATTCAAAAAAGATCTTGAATCTTTTATTTATAATTTTTTATTTATGATTAATTTTTTTATAATTAATTATTTATAATTTTATGATCCTTGCATTGAAGAAGTAACACAGGCTCAACTTGTCAGATTCTTAACTCATGCTTTTTCCTTTATCCATATCCTATTTTAAGGAGACTTCCTATATACCAAGAAGCTGACAGTTTAAAACAGAAAAAGCAAGGAAATATGTCAATGGTATTATCATTTAAAACAAAAAGGTGCAAAATTATTTCCATGATGCTATTAAAGTGTCATTGCAGTAGGAGAGATGCTGTACACCTGTTTTTCTTTTTAAATTAAGGGTGAAAAACAGAGCTAAACCTGGTGCACATATCGGAAGGGAGTATTTTTATTCTACTAAAAGGGTCTCCGGTTTTAAGTGGATAAGCTCCAGGAATGGAGAAAAAAACAAGCGTCAGACTATATTGTTCTGATGACAACATATGCAACCCTTTGGTTTTAGTCTGTTTTTTATCACGTACTTTCTCTTCCCTTAAATTTTAATTGTTTATTGACTATATGCCCCACAGGAAGAGAATGCCCTATGCAGACATGGATCCTGGTACTCGGGCCAGGTATAAAATTGGAAATGATGAGAGAATAGCCCATATAAATCTTTCTATCAAAGGTGATCTTATTGATAAGTCATAGCAGTTTGTGGGACAGGTCACTGTAAGGGAATCTACCTCGAGGGATGAAATTGAGACCTCATCTGACTAGAGGAAATAGCTATCTAAACTTACCTTTATATTCTATATGTTCTGTGACTTTCTCATTTAAGTTCTCCAAAAATATTAGGCAAATATTTTAATTAAAACAGTATATCCCTTATTAACAAAAGTCAGACATGAAGACATGCAAATTCGGTAAAGGGTTTGATATGTATTATCAAAATTCTTAACATTATTAAAATATTAATCAAGTTTTATCAAAATATACTTTTGAAACACATCTATTATGTTAAAAGTTCACTTGATTTATCCTGTAACTTCTAGAGAAGGTTTTTCTCTCTTAAGATGAGAACTCCAAAAGCCCAGAAGAGAGATTATAAGAGTCTATTTAATTGCTCAAAGTACACGGCACATGTAGCCCAGGGAGGTAGGGATTTGGGCAGGACATGCTCTCCCGGATTACAGATCCAAATAAGTAGATTTACTAATAGATTCTAGTAGTTAAAATATTACTAAACACGCACATTTAAAGATCACCCCCCAAACAACGGTTGTAACACTGGAATCTGAAGAACTTAAACATTCATTACAACAGGCAGCTTTATGTGCTTTAAAGTCTGAAGCTATGGCCATGCCCACACGTTCCAAAGCTGAATACTGGGTCTTTCAGGAGGTATTTATACTTTCTGTAATAATACATGTAGTCTGAAAATGCTATCAGTAATTCAAAGAATCATTCTGTTGTATTATACTTAAAAATGGCCAAGAAATTAGGTTAGACTAAATCATATTTCCTTTTGTGGTATCTTCTGTATAGGGTGGCTTGCTAGGTTATGACTCACTGACACTCTCCAAAAACTGATATATGAAAAGAACTCTTCTTTATGAAGGAGATACGCTTCTCGGTTGATCCCATTACTGTGATACTTCTATATGGAATCTCAGCCTATGTACGGATATCCTTTAACTGTGTTTTTAGAGGACTCAATATTAATCTGTACCGTTGCATGCTAAATTTTTTTAGATAGCTTTACAAACATGGAAAAGCAAAGCCACGTTTCATTATCTGAGTTGAGAATTATAGAAACTTCCTTTTTTTTAAAGTTTTTAAAAGTCTTTTATTGAAGTATAGTTGAAAAAACGTTCTTGTTTTTAATGAAACTTTACTGATTTAATTTGATATTTTGATTATAAGCAAAGGTCAAGATGGCCATTATTCTGCTTTGGGAAAGAACAATCAATGAAATAGTTGGAAAAAAAATGAAAACAGCCAAAATTCTCCACTCAATATTTAAAAAATATGGATAGGAACTAAAAAAATACACAAACATTTGAGTGTTCAAGATGTATTATTGTCATTAAGAAAAGTATAAGAAAAAATGTAAAATATAAGCTATTGCTTTTGAGATGTCGGCATGGATGGAGATAGAAACAGAGCAGAAAATTTCTGAACCCTTGTGAGCTGCGATTGCTCTGTAGGGTGACACCAACAGGCCTTCTTCTGCACCACATTCCAACATCCAGAAGGGCAGTGGTGGGAATTGCCAGAGAACCTCTCATCTACAACTACATCTAAAAAATGGTTAAGGAAAATCCTTCTGATTTCTTTGCAAAGGGCATAATAACAACTTCTAAATTAAGGGAAAGCTCTAAAAGTTTTTTTTTTTTTTTTCCAATTTAAGGAAGCTTAAGGTGCACATGGGTGGCCCAGTCTGTTATGCATCTGCCTTTGGCTCAGGTCATGATCTTGGGGTGCTGGGATCGAGCCCCACGTTGGGCAACCTGATCAGTGGAGAGTCTGCTTCTCCCTCTCCCTCTGCAGCATCCCCTGCTTGTGTTCCCCCTTCTTTCTCCATCAAATAAATAAGATTTTTTTTTAAAAAAAAAGGAAGCTTAACTAAACTGTGTCTGATTACAAATATTTCTTAAGAAGAAATGAATTGTGGCATAAATAAATAATCAATGTAGATTGCATGACTGGAAATCTGTTTCCATTATCTCTGAGAAAGAAATTGCTTCATATTTAAGTCATCACACACCTTCTAATTGTACATCTCTTGATTTAAAGTACTGTTTGGGAATGATGCTTTAGCCTGCAATGACAGTAACTGATCTACTTTGGATGTTTATAGAGGTTACTTGGTAGATTACATTAAGGAGAGTGAGAGAGAGAAAGAGTTTAGTTATTCTAGTCATTGATCTAGATGACTAGATGACATTGATCTAGAATGATCTAGTTATTCTAAGAGGCATAACCTCACACGTCCAAGTGATGGATATCACTATTTTAAAAATCCTTTTAGTGATCCTTTCTAAAGCCATACATTAAGTAGTATGTACTGGAGGTACCAATATATATGAACAGGGAAAATATTAAAAACAAACCCAAACTACCCTAAAGTTATATGAATCAGTAACTGGGCTGGTATAAAATTTCCAATGATAGCATGACATGCTGATTTTATTTTATTATTTTTTTACATGCTGATTTTAAAAAGTAATGAATCTAGACAATTTAGGCAGTCAGAAGAAAAGGCAACAGGTTCTTAAAAATTTTTAGATGAGTCCAAGAGTGACTGTAGTCATTACAAAGGTACCAAGGTCAAGGTTATGTACCACGACTTTAAATAAAATGGTTTCATTAAATGTGGAGATAAAAAATAATATTCTTTAGGGGCACCTGGGTGGCTCAGTCGTTAAGCGGCTGTCTTCGGCTCAAGTCATGATCCCAGTGTCCTGGGATCGAGCCCCACATCGGTCTCCTTGCTCAGAGGGAAGCCTGCTTCTCCCTCTCCCATTCCCCCTGCTTGTGTTCCCTCTCTCTCTGTGTCTCTGTCAAATAAATAAATAAATAAAGTCTTTAAAATAATAATAATAATATTCTTTAAATATTTCACATGTGCGATTTTAAATATATTTGTAATAGTGAAAACAGTGTTATCTAGATTCATGAGAATTTATATCACAATTTTTGGAATGTTATAATTTGAAAAATGTGGAATTAATTTATATTTGGTGTCACCTAACAAGTGAACATATGTAGTATTTAAAATTAAAGATAATTAATAGGCAAATTGTTTTTAAAGTCTTCTTAACTTTAAATTTCTCTTGATGTACAACAGCACTATAATACTTAGCCATTTTTCTATGTGAAGGAAATCATTATAGAGAAATGTTAAATTACTTTTTAAAGGTTATATAATTTAGGCAAATTACTCCATTCCTGAGTGAGAGAATTAAATTCTATAATAACGAGTGCTTCTTTTAAGGGGATCTTATTAAAAACAAGTGTTTTTAAAGATAGAGGAAGAGCAATAAATTTTATGATCATAATACAACTTTTTTTTTTTTTTCAGAGAGAGAGCATGAGCATGGGTGGGGAGGGGGTTGGTGGGACAGATGGAGAGGGAGAGAAAGAATCTTAAGCAGGCTCCACGCCAAGTGTGGAGCCTGATGCAGGGCTCAGTCTCACAACCCTGAGATCATGACTTGAGCCAAAATCAAGAGTTGGACACTTAAACCCCTGAGCCACCCAGGTGCCCCTAGAACTTGCATCTTTAAGCTAAGGCATTCAAATCCCTGGATATAAGTCCTTTTTTGATACTTATAAGTCATTTCCTCTTGGTGGAATTCCACAAAATATATGTACAATGTAAGATACATGTAATTTTTTTTTCAGGTACTAATTATAAAGGAGGTATTTAACTCCACTATCATTAAATTTTAAAAATCAGATCTTTCAGAACATAGATCACAAACTGCTGAATCATATGTTATCTCTTAAACCAGTTCTTAGAAAACAGACTGTCAGCCTGGAGCATTTCTGGGAATAAGATCAGAGAGCACTTAGATGGCAGAATTTCTGAATTTTTTGACAAATAATTTTTGGCCTAAAAAATTATTTATATATTTCACTCTTCAATTAGGGTTTAGGTTCATATACCTGAGGATATTTCAGAGAGTATAAGGTATTATGATTATCACTAAGAAGATAATGGCTTACATTAACTTAATATAATATATGAGGAGAATCAGAAAGTATTACTCTTCTTCTACTTGTTTTAGATTAGGGGCTTCTTAAAGATATAGATTCCTGGGCCCTCAGACCAGAAAGTAAGGGTAATTATGGAATTTTAAGAACCCCTTGGTTTATCCTTATGTGTTCTGAGGTCTGAATTCCATCAATCCAAAGAATGACATAATAAGTTAATTTATATAGGATTCTTTAATAATAGGTAAACCCATGCTTATCCCTGTGGGGAAGAGTATAAAATAAGCCATTATAAAGTAAGAAATCTATATAAATATGCCATTTGTCAATCTATTTTGGAATAGTTTGAAAATGAAAGATAGATTCTAGATTCCTGTAAGATAATGGTGGCCGCATACATTCCAAATACTATGAAAAGTCTCATACAGATAGTAGAGATTAGGATAACAAAATCATCCCAGCTTACACCTCTATCACAAATAGAAGCTATAAGGGTCTACACACAACCAATCTACATGTAATTGAGAAAATAAAAGCAAAAGACCATCAGGAAAGCAGCAAAGATGGCCCCGGAATCCATCCATACAAAGGAGAGAGTGGGGAGGTGACTAGGCTCTAGTAGGAGTGGTAAACAGATAACATGTTAGGGTTCACTCCCTGAAGGAAAAGACCCAACTTGTAGTAAAAACTAGTGAAATCATTTACAAGTCATGGCAGGTGACAGCCTTGGATAGTGAGGACCTAAGCGGAAGGTCTTGGAAAATGTACAGGATCTGATGTAGGCAGCCTTAGGAATACGTAACTTCTGGGAGAGAGAGTGATATCTTGGAAGACACCATATTTCTTGCAAATGTATTGGTGAAGGGACAAAAGGAGATTAAAGATAAAGAAAATTCTTAAACAAAACAACACCAAAATCCGAAGAGAAAAATATAATAAAATGCACCATCTATTTTAAAAGAAAGTGCTCTATGCTCTAACAACTGAAGAATGAAAAAAATGAACTGAGGAACTATGTCACATAGCTTCTCCCAACCACTTGCTCATATGATCACCAAGTATAATGTTAGTCCAGGAAAACAGAACACAATTCAAACAAATAAAGGGGAACAACTTCAGTGTCATCCATTAACAGTTATAAATTTTAAAAAATATATAAATATATAATATATTCTCTATTATATAATTAATATAAACAATATAAATAATTATATTCATATCTAATTTCATATAATTACATATAAACATATATAAGATTCAATTTTTCAGCAGAGGAAAACACATATACACACACAACCTTACATGATGATGCATAGGACCTATAATAAATATTATTTCATCTTGAAGAAGAGCAAATTTAGAGGAATTATACTGAGACCAAGGCTCATATATAGTGCACTATCTCTGAGGAGAAACAGACCACTGGAACAGAAAAGAGAGCTCAGAAGAGATGTACACACATTTTATCTCCTGATGTATACCAATCTTGCCATTGCAAATACTTGGGGAAAAGATGGTCTTTTCAAAACAAACAATAAAAAAACAAAAACAAAAACAGGCTCAACTGGATCTAAGAACAAGAAAAAAAAAATCAATCTTGATTCTTACTTTACACCATACCAAAAAGTAAATAAACAGTGGATCATATAACTTACATGTGAAGGGTAAAGTCATTAAGCATTTAAAAGAAAAAAAATAGAGAATATCTGCATGACTTTAGGGAAAAGAAAGCTATCTGTCTCAAACAGGACACAGAAAGCCCTAACTATAAAAGAGAAGACTGATAAACTGGATTTCATAAATATTTTAAAAATTCTGCCCGCCAGAAACAGCAAGAGAATGAAGATATTCCAAAAACTTATATCTGACAAGGCCTCATATCCAGAATATATAAGGAACTCCTACCAATAAATAAGAAAATAAGAACTCAATAAAGGGAAAAAGGCAAAAGACATGAAAAGTCACTTCACAAAAGATAGTACCTAAACGGCCAATAATCACATACAGTACTCCTCAGGGAAACATAAGGTAAAGCCACAGTGGGATACCTCCTAGCAATGAATAGACTGGTTGAAAAAGAAACAAGAGTAGAAATATTTACGTGAATGTCCACAGAAGTAGTTTATTATTGTAAAAAATTATTTTTAAAAAATTAACTATCCTTCAGGAGAAGAGCAGAAAAACTGTACTTTATCCATTCAATAGATTATTAAGGCAATTAAAATCACTGAACGAGTTCTACATGTATCAACAAGTACATAATATTCACTGGTAGTGGTGGGGAGCCAGTTGCAAAATTATATGTATCACCTGAAATCATATATGTATTTTATGGTTACACTCAGTAGAGTACAAAAATATATATTATAATAAAAAACATTTGGGAGTGAAGAGAAGGAAATCGATGGGAAAAGGGACTTTATCTGCATTTATCTCAGTCCTGTAAAAGGAAAGAAAGAAGTATAAACAAACCAAAAAAAAAAAAAAAAATAGTGTCGGACGCCTGGGTGGCTCAGTTGGTTAAGCGACTGCCTTCGGCTCAGGTCATGATCCTGGAGTCCCGGGATCGAGTCCCGCATCGGGCTCCCTGCTCGGCAGGGAGTCTGCTTCTCCCTCTGACCCTCCTCCCTCTCATGCTCTCTGTCTCTCATTCTCTCTCTCAAATAAATAAATAAAATCTTTTAAAAAAAAATAGTGTCTGCTTCATTTTCGAGGCCAGAGTATCAATACACCACTCACATTGTTTTAAGTACTCATCTGTGCATTTGAATTTTTCACAATATTTAATTGTAAAACCAAAAAATAATATTGACAGAGAATAAAAGTCTGCTTTAAGAAATACTTGAAATTTGTCTTTTAGGTAAGAAGTGAGATTTTACTGAAATGGAGGAAATTATGGTGAAAAATATGGTTTATGATGGGGAAACACACACACATTAAGTGCGTGCCCAGGATAAATGGACGGTGTAAGGAGCCCATGTTCTGGTGAGAAGGACATATGAGTTGGGAGGCCACTGTTTGTGTGGTGGGAGACAGGGAGATGCCACTCAGAGAGAGACAAACTGCACAACATTACACCAACGTCCTTCATATGAACGCAGTGATTGAAAATGGCCCAGATGCTTGAAGCTATTCCAGAAATGTTCACATTAAGCGAAAATTCCATGTGATCATTTTGAGATTTTACTACTTTAGAATTTAAAAACCAAAGGACATTTAAAAAGAAAACTAAATTCCTAGTCCCTAGTCTCCTTACAACTACAAAATGCACTATTTCCACTGTATTATGTGAACATAATACCTATATCATGTGTACCTGTCGGGATCCTGGAGTTCTGCTGTAACCTATTTTCTGAGTCATTTTTCTGGAGATATTCTCCCACTGAAATTCAGCTTTGAAAACAGCCAACATCTTTGGTTCTTAACACTGGCTGCATGTCTGAATTTCCTGTGGAGTTATATCAAAAAAAATCTCTTTTTTTTAAATTAAGTTATAAGTGAAATATAACACTAAGGTTAAGGTGTACAGCCTGTTGACCTGATACACTTACATATTGCGATGTGATTACCAAAGCTGACAGCTCCATCAAGTCACATAATTATCCCTTTTTATGCTGAGAACATTTAAGATCTAGTCTCTTAGCAACTTTGAGGTATAAAATATACTACTATTATCATCACGTTACATGTACAACATGTATCATGTTGTACATTAGGTCTCCAGAACTGATTCATCCTCTAACTGCAAGCTTGTACCTTTTGACCAATGTTTCCCAAATTCTACCACCCACCAGGACCCTGGTAACTACAGTTCTACTGTCTCTAGGAATATGGCTATTTTAGATCCCACAGATCAGTGACATGAGACAGTATTTGTCTTACCTCACTTAGCATAATGCCCTCAAGGAACATCCATGTTATCACAAATGGTAGGATTTCCTTCTTTGTTATGGTTGAATGATATTCCTTTATTTTATATATATATATATATATATATATATATATATATATATATATATAT
>NW_023270451.1:11876249-11960869 GCF_011800145.1 Mirounga leonina
TATATATATATATATATATATATATATATATATATATATATATATATCTCACAAGTTTTTTATTCTTTCACCCATTGATGGACACTTAGGTTGTTTCCAATCCTAGCTATTACAAATAATGCCACAATGAACATGCATGTACAGATGTTTTTTGATGTTTTCATTTCTTTGGGGCATATACATAAGAGTGGGATTGCTGAGTCATAGGGTATGCCCAGGCCACATACCAGACCCCTTCAATCAGAGCCTGTGACTGTGGGTCTGAGATACCAGTATCTTTTAGAAATCACTAGATTTGTCCAATGTACAGCCAACTTTGAGGGGCTGACCGGAGAACGAACTCAGTCATATTACTGAGCTTGTGCTTTCAGATACTAACTTCACTTCATACTTTTGGCTTTCTCTTTCTCAAAGCAACTGTGCCAAATACATAAGAAACAACATCAAATAAATAGGTATCTTCTATTATTTTATGTATTTTACCCCACCTTCAGGACTTGTGCAAACATGTACTCTTTGGGGAAGCACTCACAGCTACTTGAGGTCTGTAAACATGGTCTGGGGGTGCTCATTTACCCTTGAGCTCTCCCCTATGTGTGGTACTCGCTGCAATGTCATTACATGGTTTTCTATTTCCTCTACTAGATCAAACAATTTAAAGTAAAAAAAAAAAATGTGTCTTCATCATTCTATCATCTAGCACATAGTAGATACCAGATAAATATTTGATGAGGGAATGAATAATCCAACTTAAGAGGTGGTATTATTATTACTTTTTAATAAAATCAATGTATCCTTCATTGCAGAGATTATGTATATTAATATAGTGATGTTGAATTAGTTCATTTGTTTTCATTTAAAAATAATGTAATTTCCCTCTATTATCTCTTACTTAACATACTCTCTTTCTGGGGTGAGCACTTATAACATCCACTGGAGTGGTACTGGTTAAATATGACCAAATGTATTCACATACTTATCTTCTCTTTCTCCTGAGGCACTCACCAAAATCATGGTCAAGGAAGTTTTTCCCATTGTTTTTATTGTGGTAAAATAAAACTTACTACTTTGGGGCGACTGGGTGGCTCAGTCAGTTAAGCATCTGCCTTCAGCTCAGATCATGATCCGGGGGTCCTGGGATCAAGACCTGCGTCGGGCTCCCTGCTCAGTGGGGAGTCTGCTTCTCCCTCTCCCTCTGCCCTCTCCCTGCTCATGCTTTCTCTCTCAAATAAATAAAATCTTTTTAAAAAAACTTACTATCTTAACCATTAAGTTTCAAAGGAAGGAATTTTTCAATTTGGGTTTTTCTTATACTTATCCATGCACGGTTTTAGGGGTTACACAATTTTACAAAGATTCTTACCAAAAAGCAGCTCTTCCTACTCAGCACTAGGTTACCATCCCAGTGCATCCTATTTGCGGTTTCTTTCTATCTTATCATCCCCATCATTCAATCAGATATTAAGCCTACTTTTTTTTTATTTTAAGCCATATGTATTTACTTTTCACAATGGAAGATGAAAATTTAGATCATTTGTATAACTTCTCCCACACCTGCTACACACTTGCACCCACTGCATATAGCCAATGCATGCACCCACTGCAAATACGCGTCCAGAGCATCCATCCTCCCAGGAGAATTATAGCTTAATTTTGCCTGGACCAGTATTTACCATTTATATTATTATGACAAAAAAAATGCTTTTCTTTGTTTAAGTTACCATTTCTTTCCAATTATTTTCTCTCTTTTTTTGTTTTTTAGTTCGGGTCTATATCGCGTGTTAGCTAATTCTCTAAAATATTTAGTGTTCGTTGGTTGCCTACTCATAAGTGAGTTGGACTTTAGACTGGTGATTGGAAGCTTTGTGTGCATGGACAAATTTGTTAAATATGGTTTCACCGTAGAATGATATGACTGGATTCTTTGGGGGGATACTACCAGTATTAATACCTCTAAATGTTTTCTGCTAGATTTCCTGGACAATAATTTTCACATCTCTTGCTTAGAGGGTATAAACCTAGTTCCCTAGGCTCTAGGATTAATCACCAGAAAAAAGCTATTCAACCTCACTAATCATCAGGGAAAAGCAAATTAAAATTACAATGCAACATGACCATATGTATCAGATAAAAGCATGTACTGGGGAAGATGAAGAGCAAATGAAAGTCTCATAGAGCACTGATGGGAGCAGCAATTAGTTCAATCACAAAAGAGAAGGGTTTAGCTGTATCTACTAAACTGAAACCTATACATACCCTCTGATTCAGCAATCCCCTTACTTGGGATATACCCAATACAAATGTGTATACATGCTCATACATATTTCAATATTAAATATGGATAAATCTTTTAAATTTAATGCTGAGCAAAAGAAACTAGAACAAGAAAAAAATATATACCAATTCGACTTATGCTAAGTACCCAAACAGGCAAAACAAATCCATGCTGTTAGAAGTCAGGATAATGGCTTTTCTCAAGAGAAAGATAGAAACCAGATGAGAGCCCAAGGTGGAGCTTCTGGGGACTAGGAATGTTCCCAATTTTTGTTTTGTTTTTCCTTGCTCTTTACTTGCTATAGTCCATGACAAAAGAAGCCTCATCCTCCCACGCAAAGATGGATTATTCTATAGCTGTGGCTACATGTAGTCACAGAACTGGCTTTAAACTTGTTCAGTCAAAAACTCCTTTCAGTGAATGTGCTTCTACAATAAGTGATAGCTTCTTCCTTCTGAAAGTCAGTTCATCAGAATGGATTCTCTGCAATAAGCATGCTCTGACAACTAATCAATAAAAAAAAGATCTCACCTAGGTGAATACTGCAGATAATGTTAATTCACTTAACCTCTACCAAGTGTCAATACCAGATTTCTATGTTTCTCCCAAAAACTTTATATAAGATGAGCCCCTCTGCTCTGCTCAGAGACACTGTGTCTGATTGGTGTAACTCTCCTTCCTAAAATAGGCTATATATTCAACAATCTTTTTGTTTTAGATATTGAGTGGGTGTCTTGTCCTATTTTGATTACAGATTATGAACATTTATAAGACTGCATACTTAATGACAGATGTGCTCTTCTGTATGTATAGAGATAACAATATATTTTTTTTAATTCCACAGGACATCTACTTCTGATCAAGATGAAGGGATGGGAATCATACGTATCCTATTGCCTTAAATAACAAAAAAACAGACAAGACATGGAAACCACTGGGTTTCAAGACACTGGCCATTAGTCAATGGAGGACAGAGAACCTGAGGGGAGGGAAATAAACTGGTCCGTAGGATTGCCCTGGCTGAAAGCCCTGACAGAGTTCCCAGGTTGGCAAAGGAAAAACTCAGGTGGAGCCTGATGGAACTCTTTGGTTTGAGGACACAAAACTAAGCATTTCCATTTTTTAATAGCACCCAGAAAATTCTGATGCATAAGAGCTAGGAACCAGGGGTGCCTAGGTGGCTCAGGCTGTTAAGCAACTGCCTTCGGCTCAGGTCATGATCCCAGGGTCCTGGGATCAAGCCCTGCATCAGGCTCCTTGCTTGGTGGGGGGCCTGCTTCACCCTCTCCCTCTGCCGCTTCCACTGCTAGTGCTCTCCTGCTCTCTCATTCTGTCAAATAAATAAATAAAATCTTTAAAAAAAAAAAGAGCTAAGAACCAAAGTTCCAACTGTTCCATAAACGACAATGTTGCATCCAAGCTTTTCCTAGTAACTTGTAAACTGCTTATGGTTTGGCAAGTCATTTCAATTTCTTGGCAAGTCATTTCAATTTCTCTTCTGTAGAAAGAGGAATCATACATACTAGCAACTGTACCATGAGGTGACTTATGAGTAAATGAATTAACAGATGCAAAACTCAGAGAATAGCCTAGCTAATAACATTTTGCTGGTGAAATCTCTTACTATTAGTAATCCATAACCAGGTGGTAATCAGGGAATGACATAGCTTTCATGCCTGAGTAGAAAGGAGGGTTAGTCACGGGGCATCAGACCACTGTCTAGGCTCCTCACAATCTACTGTGAGAGACTTTTAGATTATCTGATGGACATCAGGTGACACAGATGTATAATGGGAATATTTCCACTTTAGTGGAGATATGACATAGTAACTTGCTAAATGTGTTCAATATAAACTCAGATTTACTCCCAAAATTCTTCAGTGTAAACCTTTTCTAGGATGACATCTAAAATAATATTTAACTTTTTTTCCTTGAAGTTTAACATACCCTCATTCTAACACTATTTAAAAGACAAATTACTTGCCACTGTTTGGAAGAAAACCTTTTTAATTTTTTGTAAGTTTTTATTTAAATTCCAGTTCGTTAACATAAAGAAAACCTTTTTTTAAAAAATCACAATAGATCTAGTTCCTTCTCTGCCCTGTTTTATAGTAATAAAAGGATTGAGCAAAATTATATGGAAATAACTTAGCTGCCTTATAAAACCGTATTGACATATGCTTCTGTCTAGAAACCTTGGAACCTTCTGAACATCCTTTTGAAAACTCCCTGGACAGAATTAATTAGTTGGCACAGAAAAGCCAAATGTTACACTTATTTGGGCATCTGAATGAATTACAAAGGTTTCGTTAGTTACTTTAATACAATTTCAAACTGTGCATGGGTTGAATATTTTAGACACATGAAATCTTCACTACGAGGTTTCTCGGGAATCATGGAAGAGTACATATTAATCGAAAGAATAAAACCAAATATGGAGCCAAGAGAGCCTTTAATGTTCCTGTCCCCCCAGGGAACAGCCAGATGGCCATGTAACACTTTCACCTGGCACTCCTACCATTTAGATTTCTAGTTTGGGTTGGATATCAATCCCTTGCTTCCAAATACAAAATTCTCTTTATAATTATACTCATGAACAATCCTCAGCTCTACTTATGTCTAAAGGTCACTTAAAGATTCTCTCAAAATTATTTTAGTCAAAGTCAATGAATTTTGAAGTGACTAATACAATAAACACAGGAAAAGTTAAATATATATGTATATAAAATATATTTATTTGCAGATAAAAATTATATTTTAAACTAATATATTCTAAATGTAAATTTTTGTTTGCTAGAGCTATTTTCATGCCTGGGAATATGACCCATTATAATTGTGTTTTGCTGATTTAATAATAAATTAAGTTAAATAAAAAAAAAAAACCCTAAAGATCACATAAATCCCAGAAGTACTCATCCAGCCACAGAGTAAATCTATGAAAAGAAAATGCTGGTGCTTTGGTTCAATACAAAAATTTCTCTTAATGCATTTGTATTTGGGGGTTCTCAGAAGAAAACAAAGTCAAGTCATTGAGAGTACGGGACGGTTAAGAGAAGCAAAACCAAAGCTGTCAGTACAGTGAGGAATTATTTTGTTTGTGCCAAATGGATAATGGTCCCTCTGTATAATGGAGTAACATTTATTTTCATTTCTTTTCCACTCACCTCCTCTTTTAAAAAAATTTTTTTTATTATGTTATGTTAATCACCATACATTACATCATTAGTTTTTGATGTAGTGTTCCATGATTCATTGTTTGCGTATAACACCCAGTGCTCCATGTAGTACGTGCCCTCTTTATTACCCATCACCACTCACCTCCTCTTTTAACCATATTACTCACATACGCCTCAACCACTGTAATGAATTTTTGTCACATAGGCACTGATGGCCTCTCTAATGATAAATTAAATAGCTTCCATTCATAATTTTTCTCAGCACTGCGTGTGCTATATGCAATCTACTTCTCTGGAAGGCACTCCATTGGAATGCATGACCCTGGACTGTCTTGACAAATACTATTTTATTATTCCTTCTAGTCACTGAAAAGTCTTTGCCTCTTTCTAGATCCTTTTCTCCACCTACATACACCAGACACTTCTGCCTCAGGAGTTTCCTATTTCTAACTGCTGAACAGAGCAAATTATCATCTGCCACTCCACTTCTGAACCCAGCATTTCTAACACTGTATATTCAAACCTATTCCTATTTTCCACTATTGAGAAAAAGTTTCCCTTTATTTTTCCTTGATTATCCATCCTTGAAAGCATATACTAATTTCAACTCATTATTCTCATTCTCAATAACTATTCAATCACAAACACCTGTCAAGTTACTATAAAATATGCCTCTCAGATCTATTCCATCCTCTTCATGACCACTGGAATAATCTGAATCTGGATAATTTCCTAGAACCTAAGTGTTATTATTCCTAATGTTAGTCTCCCTTGCAACCAGCCTTTGTTAGGAAAACAATTCTCTGTGAATATTTCCACATTTCTGCACAATCTGGGCTTTCTGAGTGGAGTACCGACAGCCTGGGTGAAAGGAGATTGAGTGGTAAACAAGTCTTGGAAATTGAAGATAATGCTTTGCTCTAGAAAGATTGAAAGACATATCTCCCAAAGTCGTTTGTTTATATTCTAAAGGTAGTAAAACCCAGAAATGTCTTTTTTTCCTCTCCTTCAAAGAATTTTGCTTACTTCCAGGGTAGTGGAACCTTGTCCCTCTCTGGAGAGGATTTATTTACAGTATGGCATTACAGAGTAAAAGTTTCTCTCTTCTTCCCTCCTTCCTTCCTCCTGTCCTTCCTTCCTTCCTTCCTTCCTTCCTTCCTTCCTTCCTTCCTTCCTTCCTTCCTTCTCTCTCTCTCTCTCAGCCTTCTTATAAAATGCCAAGTCTCAGAATTTGGGGATTCCTTCCCTATGATGCAAACTACACCGTATGCACAAAGGACATCAGATCCTCATTTCCCTGTACATGGGAAATTGGGGTGTGGCAATGATAAAAAGCTCTGTGAGGAAATGGTCTGTTTTCTGATCAACAGATCTCATGCTTCTCATTACAACCAATTAAACTTTACATCTTGGACAGTACTACAAAATGAGTACTGTTTAAACACTTATTTTAGCCCATTATTTCATTGCACAAAATATTTGGAGGATAATATTTTTATTTATTTATTTACTTTTACTACTAGGCTTTGAAAATTCTCATTGTTACCCAACATGATCATATACTATAGATTTCTGTTTCACAAATAAATTACATTTATTATTACTTCTAGAAAATATGGAACTATCTCTTTAATAGGTGGTACCATAATAAGAAGATAGCTTTATGATTAAAAAAAGGATAAAATTTGATGCATAATTCATATGATAGGCCAGGATAAATAGGTAGGGGAATTAAATGTAAATAATGAAACCATAAATATATGAGAAATTCATACATCTGAGCATAAATGTATGAGAAATTTCATGAGAAAATATGGGTGACATTCTATATAACCTTGGAATTGGCAAAACTTGCCCAACTGGGATACAAAATACAGAAGCATAAAATTGAAAAAAAAAAAAAGCATGGAAAAGACACCATAAGCAAAATAAAGAGAGAAATAAAAAACTGCATATGAATTTTGATGCTTACAACACAAAGGTTTAATATCCCTAATATATAAAGAAATTCTGAAAATAAAAACAAATATACAAACTTACAGGGCAAAAATCAGAGAAATGAATAGGAAAAACAAATGAAGTGCCTCTTGACAATATAAAATGATGCTCAATTTCCATTTTTTGATGAAATTCAATCATCTTTCATATTTGTTGTTTCCCTGTATTGAATGTCTTTTTTTTTTTCTTGTGGTTACATTGTCTTTTTCTTTGCTTTAGTAACTCAATTATTGTAACTCAATTTAGTAACGAAATCATTATATACTTGTAGTTCTTATTTATTCTGATTGTAGTTTGCTGAGCTTCTCTGATCTACAAGTCAGGTTTTTTTAGAAGTCAAATTTGGAGAGTTTTCAGATTATTTTTTAAATAATTTTTCTTTTTCTACCTCAATCAATACTTCTCTCTGTGATTGCAATACATGTATGTTATAAGTTTCTGATATTGTCCTATAGGCCCTTGAAACTACGTTTTTCAATAGGGTTCAGAGAGGACAACAGAGATGTTTTCCTTACCATGAAAGAGCAGTGGGTATACAGAGTGGTAAGTACACATCATTGAGTATTAGAACCAGATGAGACCTTAGAAATCAAATCCACTGCTAAACTTCCACAGGCAAGGAACATTTGTCTCTCAGATTTTTACAGTCACACTCTAGTAAGTGGCTGAATTGTGACCAAAATTCAGATCCTCTAACTTCTTTCTAGTGTTCTGTTCTCCATTCTATGATGCCTTCCTAAATCTATGTTACTTTATTTTTCTGATTTTTTTTTATAACACTAAATGTTATAACACATTGTTGAACTATGGCCAGTCCTCACATTCTTTTTGCTCAGGTAGATAAAATGAAGTAAAAAAGCAAAACAAACCACCAACATTGTTCTAAGAGGGTAGATTTCATGTTAAGTATTCTTACCACAATAAAATTTAAAAGAAAAGAATATTGTTCTAACTTAGGAGTTCCAGAGTAACTGTTCTCCTGTTTTTTTATGTTTAAGAATGGGTCCATAATCCTCATGTGTATGTTCAGGCCATTGTTTAGTTAAGGTTTTTTCAGCAACAAGCTGCTGGAGAACATGACTACGCCCTCAGGTGGTGGTGAGCATGGGTGTGCACATAAGGCCTGCTCACTTAACTGACTTAATCATGATTTTCCTACCAACAGGTAGTGGACCCGCTATTGCTAAGAACAATAATTTGACTCTTTCATTTCACAATTTCCATTTGATTTATTTTATAGTTCTCATTCCTCCGCTGAAATTTCCTAATTTACTAAGACCATGTTTTTCACTAATAATTTCAACATATTTTTCTTTCATTCTTTAACTAAATTCTAAGCGACTTTGAAGTTATTTGTCTGCTAAGTCAAACAACGGTGCCATTTTGGATTTGATTTTTATTGGTTGTTTCCCAGTTCCTTTATGTGTCTACTGATTACTGATTGAAAACTTAGAAAACTGTGGATAATACATAGTATAGACTCTGATTTCAGTGTTAACAGGACTTTCACTTACAGTGGATCACCATGAACTTGAAAAGTCATGGTTGTATGATTTCCTGAAACTGCATCTGTGAAAAGCCCAAGGTATCCCCAAGTCCCTCTAACTTGTTGGGTCAAACTTCAAATTCTGTCTCTCTCATGGACTTTATTAAGGCTTTTCTTTTTTTCTTTCTTTCTTTCTTTTTTTTTTTTTTAGGGCTTTATTGTTGTGGGTTTAACGCTAGCACAGGGAACCACTCCATTAAAATCCAATGTCAAGGGGCGCCTGGGTGGCTCAGTCGTTAAGCGTCTGCCTTCGGCTCAGGTCATGATCCCAGGGTCCTGGGATCGAGCCCCGCATTGGGCTCCCTGCTCGGCGGGAAGCCTGCTTCTCCCTCCCCCACTCCCCCTGCTTGTGTTCCCTCTCTCCCTGTCTCTCTCTGACAAATAAAAAAATAATAATAATAATAAAATAAAATAAAATTCAATGTCAAGGCCTTTAAGAATGAGCACATTCTCTCAAGGTGTACACTGTATTCTTTACCTCCTTCTGTCTGGTTTAGCCCTTTCTTGTCATTGCTGGCTTCCCATTACATTATTTATTTTTCCTCCTACTCAGTCATACTTTTAAAATGATTCTTTTAATACTTTATCCAGCATTTTTCAATGTTCTATACCAGAAGTTTACCTCCAAACTTCTCGTCTATTCTAGTTCCAGAGAAGAAGGCCTTGTAATATAATCACTTTGTTTCCTAAATACAATGGTTCTTACCATTGGGTAGATAAGAACTTTATGCAGATACAGAGCTTTCACAGCGTAAGTGAAATTAGGTTGAGCATCTTTCAATTAAAGAAGCAGACAGAAATGACACAAAGCACAACCAACGTATGAAGGCACAGAGGCCTAGAGTCAGGCTGGAACATTTTCTCTAGGTGAGGAACTATGTACAAAAGGACCAGATACTGTAGTAAAAAGACCAAAAAGAGAGGGAGCCAAGAACTTGGGAATAATTGTGGCTAAGTGTCTGGAAAATTTTATAACATATATTCCTACATAAAACCAAAAGACCATCTTGACTTTCATTTCTTTCAACATTTTTTTTTTTTTGCCTATTTTCCAGAATTGTTCTTTCAACAGTATTTTTTTTCAAACTTCTTAAATATATCATTCCATATAGCCCTACAATTTATAAGAGGTTATAACCTTTTTTTGATCTTCATCTTTCCTGATCTGAAGTTAAACCCTCTGAACTTTGCTTTTCTCTTCTAGAAAAAAGACATAATAACTACTTCCTTGAAGGACCATTATGAGAATAAATGAGAGCATATGTGAAAAATTTACCACGGTCTAGCATTTAAAAAAAAAAAAAAAAAACACACAGTAGAATGTTTGTCTGTATGACAAGGGAGAAGCAGAACTACTGCTTTTCTCTGCATATATATGATAGGTCCTTCTCTACATCCACGCTAGTGAATTAGGAGACTTCTCCATGAACCATTACAATTCCAATCACCAATTTCCAATATGTTAGGGTTTTCTCCTGTACCACCAAGCAATTCTTTGACACAAGCTGTTCTACAATTCAACTTAATTCTGATACTATCTATGTGGAGATCCCACAGGTTAAGTGTTTAGTCCTACAAGACTGTCCCCCTCACCCCCCAACTTCAGTCACAAACTCAGGTTGTCACCTACGCTTCTGACCTACTGGCTACAGATCAGAGGTTCCAACTACCCCCAACTTGGGTTTGATTGATTTGCTAAAGCAGCTTCCAGAAGTCAGAGAAACATTTTACTTACTAGATCACTGGTTTATTATAAAAGAATATAACTCAGGAACAGCCAGATGGAGGGGATGCATAGGGCAAGTCAAGATGTGGGGATAGGGCATGGAGCTTCCATGCCTTTTCTGAGTGTGGCAATCTCCCCAAACTCCAGATGTTCACCAATCTGAAATCTCTCCAAACCCTGTCCTTATGGAGTTTGATGGAAGCTTTGTTACATTGGCGTAGTTAATTAAATCATTGGCTACTGGTGATTAAACTCAATCTCCTACCTCTTTCTACTGCTCTGGGGTGGATGGGTGGGTAGATGGAACTGAAAATTCCAACCCTCAATCTCAGGGTTGGTTTCCTGGCAATCTGCCCCCATTAGCAGGTAACCTAGGTGCATTTCAAAAGTCACCTGATTAACATAACAAAAGACACTTTTATGATTCTCATCACAGGAAATTCCAAAAGTTTTAGGAGCTCTATGTTAGAGCCAAAGACCAAATAAGTATTTTTTATTGTCAATCACAATATCACAACCATACTTTGAAAGGGTGCAACCAATTGAGGATTCAGGTAAACCCAAACATTCCCCCTTACTCAGAAGTGTTTCAAGCCAGAGACAAGCCTTTTATTCTACAATTCTCAGAAGCCATTTTAAAGGGTTCATCGGGAAACTGCTTATAATCAATTGTCTCATATTACTCCTTATGTTCATGCCTTTTTTTCCTTCTGTTATCAACTTTCCCTACTTAACCATTTTAGTTATAATTAGTCTCACATTAGCCCATTTATCAAAATCCTTCAGCTGGAGCTCCACTGGCTTGTATGAAAATTAATAAAAGGAAACCTCATTTAGAACAGAGTTGGGAGGCCAGCCGAGGGAGTGTTCATGCCCAGCACTGGTTGTCAATTGCAGAACCCAACAGGAAGAGAGGGACCTTGCAAGTAGATACTACTCTACTATCTCATCATGAGGAAAGAAGATTTTTTTCCTCCCCTGGCAACAGTACAGCCAATAAGAGACAGTCACAGCTTGGCCAATGAGAAGCCACTATTCTCTGAACTCCCAATTTACTCCAATGGACTTTCAGTTTAAACAATCTCTCTCACCTGCCACCTTTTCTCTATAAAAAAGCATTCATCTCCTTTGTTCTCCAGACTTACCTATGGTTTTGCCATAGCTTGCTTGCAATTTTCTGCTATTCCTGATAGAGTAGGCAGTTAGCTAGATGTAAGCAGGGAACAAGTGCTTTCAGACTGATAAAAGGGAGGAGGCTAAGGTCCAAACTGCCGGACAGACCCAGGGGATATGCATGCGTACTTTCCCATCACCCCTACCCTACAGTGACGCAGAGCTTTGCTATAATACATTTACACTGTGGTTTTAATCTCTCCCAGGCAGAAAATGGCCACCATGACAGTTCTGACAAGGACCGTATAAGGCCTCCCAACTGGTAAGAGGAGCCTCTGAGATGATTGGCTATAAGCTTAGTCAGAAATCGTCCTAGCTATGACCCATAACCTATCCAAACATAAAAAGCAAAGACAACCCTGACCCTCAGGGCAGCTGCCACCTCTGGGCCTGCCTCCTATCCCATCTGGAGGGTATACTTTTGCTTCAACTGCTATTAAATCTTTGCTTGCTTAAGAGTTTGGCTGGAGGGGCACCTGGCTGGCTCAGCTGGAAGAGCATCCATCTCTTGATGTTGCGGTCCTGAATTTGAACCCCACTTGGGTGTAGAGACCACATACATACATACATACATACATACATAAACTTAAAAAAAAAAGAGTTTGGCTCTGAATTCTTTCTTGGCCAAACTCAAGAACCAAAGCCAGGGAACAGGACTCACCATTGATAAACCCATTTCTCCTGGTAAAATAACTAGCAGTTTTATTTTTAAGGTTAACATCTGGGGGTGAAGCTCAACTGAAAGCTTTTCTAAACTTACCTCTGCTTTGAATTGTGCTAAAAAAAATAATCATGGAACGGAATTTACCAATCCCTGAACTAGTAACGGTGGCAACCCATAGTCAGGCAATCTAACTGTCCGGGCTTGAGTTATGCAAATGCCCCTATATCTGCCCTATTCACACTGGAGGAAACGGTTATCTACTATTTGCAAAGGGATATTTTGTTATCAGAAAAAAAGGGAAAAAGACCATGCTGGGCAGCAAAACCCACAGTTTCCATGGCTCCCTATATATAGTGAAATTGTAGTAGAAAGGATGTAGGAGGGTCGCCTGGGTGGCTCAGATGGTTAAGCGTCTGCCTTTGGCTCAGGGCATGATCCCAGGGTCCTGGAATCTGAGCCCCACATCAGGTTCCTGGCTCAGCGGGAGCCTGCTTCTCCTTCTGCCTCTCTCCCTGCTCATGCTCTCCCTCTCTCTATCTCTGTGTCTCAAATGAATAAATAAAATCTTTTAAAAAAAAGAAAAACGAAAGGATGTAGGAGTAGGAAATGAGACATGTTCACAGCAGGAAGCCGCTCAAATAAGTAAGTTTTGTGGGTTTTTTTTAATCCCCTAAGTACTAGACTGAAACAGTAATTTTCTAGATTTGACTTAATCTTCCTCTGAATTCATTTCCAAAGGAATAATGTTGTTTAATCTTATTACCCAAGAAATCAAAAATCCTAAAATAACAATTCAACTTTTTGTTAAACTCAAAGAATGGCACCAGTCATGCTCTGAATCATGCCCTGCTCAGCCATCTTTAATTCCTTACTAATTCACGGCAATAGAGTGGAAACTTAATAGAAAGAGATTCAGGGGTGGGGGTGGGGAGATGGGGGTGGCACAGGGAGAAAATGGAATGTCTTATGTCATTATCCAAAATGCATTTTCATTTTCTTTTATCAACTTTGCTCATGACTCACTGAAGGATTTGACATGAATTTAAACGTGTTAAATCTATTATAATATCGTCTATAATGAATCTTACTGTTTAAGAAGATGAGTATTTGAATATAGTCATTAGGACTTCGAACAAAGAGAGGGAGCAAGAAAAAAAAGTGTTCAGTTCTAAAGCAAGATTTACAATCTTTTGATAGCTTGTTTACATATATATCTTTTATAGGAGCTCTAGTAATATTAGAGCTCTACTGAAATTTTTATAATGCTGACTTCACAAATATAAGGTAAATCTGATTTACTTCCAAATTAAGATTTCCACATTGTCCCTGGCTAGTCATGAGACTAAAAGATGCTTGAATCTAACAGCTGTTCAGAAGACTTTGAGAGAGGCTTAAATAGGTACTTCAGGATATGTGTATTATAATCAGCAAAAATTATCTATAAAATATCATTAATCAATAGGTTGCTCTTCCATGTTTTTATAAAGTATTTCTTAAGTTGAAGGAACATGAGAAAGACCGTGGTTTATGTTACTTCCAATCCTTTGCCCTCTTAAGGAGAACACATATTTTACAATAAACTTTTTTAAATAAATAAATATAATGCAAACCTATTCACTATTCATTTAAGAATTCAAACTACTGAAGTTCATATTCACTTTTTTGAAAAAAGACTTATTTATTCATTCATTTCAGAGAGAGAGAGAGAGAGAGAGAGAGTGTGTGTGTGTGTGTGTGTAGGGGGAGGGACTGAGGGAGAGGGAGAGAGACAAAATCTCAAGCAGACTCCACACCATGCATGGTACCCGATGTGGGGCTCCATCCTAGGACCCTGAGATCATGACTTGAGCCAAAATCAAAGAGTTGGTTGCTCAACCCACTGAGCCACCCAGGCACCCTGAAGTTCATATTCACTTAAAATGGTCAACATACAGGAAACCAAATATGTAAGTTTATGTATAATTCTAAGGTTTATGTATATTTACACATATGTACATATAAACATATGAGATATATATACATAGACATATGACAATGTGCATGTATATTCTCACAAAATTCTTAGGTATAACTGATGAATTAAAGAATATTTCTTGCATTTTTTCTTGAACTTTTTATATTATAAACTTTACAAAAATATTTAATATTAAATTTTAATGAAAGATATACATTATATTCAATGTACAGACTCTACTTTTGACAAGAGATTACATCTAAATAGTGTATAATACATTGTATTCTTGCCTCATGCTTGCCTGTCATTCATGCATTCATTATAAACATTCTCTGAAGGAGACTGAGGACATGGAAACTCAAACAAGGTAGAATAAGAAAAGTTACTATATAAAGCCCAATAAATATAATTAAGCATTTTTAACCTTTATCCTATGTTAATCTCATAAATATGAATTTACCATTATAAAATACATTGTAACAATTTTAAAATAATTTAGAATTTTATTAATAGAGACAACTCTTCCAGTTCATTCACATGCATATACATCATTATCATTATCAGAAAGTATTTACTAAAATTTACAATTTACAAAAAATTTTTTTTTAAATTTTGTATATAAATAGGGGGAAAAAACCCACTCTTTATTGATTTTTCTCCACTTTCTGTCCTTGTGCTTTTACTTGTTTTCCCCTTCAGCCTGGAATACACTAACCAGCCTGTTATGGGCTGAACTTTGTCCTCCTCAAATTCATATGCTGAAATTCCAACTCTAGTACCTCAGAACATGACCGTGTTAGGGGATAAGGTCTTTAAAGAGGTGGTTAAAATGAAGCTGATGTGGTTTTGGAATATAGGTGAGGTTCAGTGGGGTGAGGTCCGGAGCTGACAACCAAGAAGGAATTCTTGAGATGTCTTTGGTGCAAAAAGGTGGTTTATTAAAGCACGGGGACAGGACCCGTGGGCAGAAAGAGCTACTGCACCAGGGTTGTGAGGCATGGCTGATTATATACTTGGGAGTTGGGGGAGGTTTTTTGTTTGTTTTTTTTTTAAAGATTTTATTTATTCATTTGAGACACAGAGATACAGAGAGAGAGAGAGAGAAAGCATGAGCAGGGAGAGAGGCAGAGAGAGAGGGAGAAGCAGGCTCCTCACTGAGCCAGGAGCCCGATATGGGGCTCGATCCCAGGACCCTGGGATTATGACCTGAGCCGAAGGCAGACGCTTAACCATCTGAGCCACCCAGGCACCCCTGGGGCAGGTTTCTAAAGAACTTTCATATGCCAAGGAGAACCTACAAGATATGGAGGCCTTGCCATTGTCTAGTTAAGGTAATTTTCCCCTCTAGCAAGGTATTAACATTAAGACAGATGGGAGATTCCTGGAAGAATGTCACACAGGCCCCCCTCCCCAGGAGTTTGTGGGGCGGGGGAGGTTGCAGGGTGTCAGCTTATGCTTCATCTTTAGCTAGCCTTCTGCTCCCTCATCAAAGCCATTCCCATGGAGCCCTAATCAAATACAACTAATGTTCTTAGGAGAGGAAGAGATATTAGGAATGTGCTCACTCAGAGGAAAGCCCATGTGAAGACACAGCAAGAAGGCCATCTGCAACATCTGCAAGCCAACGACAGAGACCCCAAAAGAAATGCTGACATCTTGATCTTGTACTTCTAGCCTCCAGGACTGTGAGAAAATAAACTCATTGTTGAAGCGATTCAGTCTGTACTATTTTGTCATGGCTTCCCTTGCAAACTAATATACTCACTTTCCACCATCTAGTACGTCCAAGTTTTGTCTATCTGCTAGAATAGGAAGTTAGGGAGACATGAGTAATAGGGGAAAAAGAGGATGGCAGATGGGAAATCACCAGGGATCACCCAGTAGCCACCCACAGACCTCAGGTCTCCCTGAGACCAACCTCTTTTGCAGTTTAGCACAGTCTCATAAGCAGAAGACAGGGGCCACAGGGACTGGTCCAACTTCAGAGCATGGGCATTTAAGGAATATCGTGTTGGGTAGTAATGCGTAGGCTGTTATAATATCATTACAATATCATTTGCATTGCAATTTTGGCCCTGTCGGTTTCGCCTAGGTGTTCATGGGAAGATGGCAGACACAAACTCACAGAGAAGGTTGAAGGGGAGGAAACCAGGGTGGATACAGAGGGTGGTATAATAATGATGAGATGCAAAGAAGGAGACCAAATAGACATCCCATAAAAAATGCAAAAGTCAGCAGGCTGCTACCCACCCTAGGATCAGTCCACACCCCCATCTCTGGAGTGTACTTGCACTTCGCTAAATAAAACCTTCGCTGCTTTAACTCTCTATCCAATGTCTCAGTTGAATTCTTTCCTTCAAGAAGACAAGAACTGAAGAATTTTATAATCCACTACCAGTTAACATATCCAGCAAGAGCCTGTTGACAGGCTACCTGTTCTTCCTCTTCTTTCTTCCCTTCCTCCCATACTCCCTAGGAGTACTAACTCCAACTTCTTAATTTGGGTACCTTGGCACTTTCATTTCTACTGATAAACATATCACTTTGAAAGCAGGTCTATCTAGGAATCCATCAAAATGCTTGAAACATTTTCTTGATCCATCAAATCATGCTGAATGAGCAAACAGAGATAAGTGAAGGCAGCATGAGTGGACAGCAGGGTCAAAGGAAGAGTTTTTGGAGATAAAAGACATGATGATAGAGGTCAAATAGATGGATAAAGCATAGTTCGTGTTGAATGGCTTCGATTTCAGGAGATCATATATGGATATTTGCTATCAATAGAGCGGGTGAAGGTAAGGATAGGAATGTGAAAGGAGTTTTGGGGCACCTGGCTGCTCAATCAGTAGAGCATGCGATTCTTGGTGTAGGGGTCATGAGTTCAAGCCCTACATTGGGCATGTAGCCTACTTAAAATGAAATTAAAAAAGGAATTTGAAGGAAGTTTTGAAGTCACATTCAAGAGAATGTTCAAGAAAATAGGTAGTTGAAGGAACTGTTGAGCATTAAGAAAGACGGATCTTGTTGAACCAGACTAATGCCGTCTTGGGCAAATCCTCCACGAAGCCCTTTCTGTGACCCAAAACTTTGAGTGCAGCCCCCACCCCCACTTTCTTTCCTTTTGTTTAACCACACTCTGAAGTACACCCTTGGGGCTTAACGTCCTTGATCTGCCCCAGAGGAGGTATAAGTATGACACACACCTATTTTTCAATACTCTCCTCTTGGGTGGTCCCCTAGCATGTATACCCAGCCTCTAGCGCTATACAAGCAGGTCTTAAGGGAGGTGGGGTTGGTGAGATCTTCTCATGTTGCAGCCGCCCAACACATCCCTCTGTCTGTAAGTCCCCATAATGAACCGTTTCTGGTCAAGCTGGACTTGTAGGCCAGTTTCTTTGGTCCTACAGCTCCTTCAGCCCTTGGAGGTCATCTTGCATATACCTCCATTTCGAGACAGTAATGCTTAAAAGTATGTGGTACTGAGGGGAAAAGTCAAATAGCATTCCTTAATGAGTTCCTATAAACAAATTTATAAAATTCACAATTTATTTTCTAGAAAATATTAGCACCTCTCTCCTTAGTGAAAACAGAACCCTATATAGTCAATTTGAGGGATTATGGCAAGCCAGACATTCAGAAGAAATCCTGGCCTCAAGAAAAGCCATGCCAATGTACTTTGCTACACCTGCGGGCCTGAGCAGCTTACAGAGGCCTGGGTACTTACTAACCAGAGAAAGGAAAAAGACACACAGCTCGTGGGAGGGATTGGAAGGGGGAAATCTTTTTGAAGGAGTGTCTCTATTTAATGTAATCTATAGATTACATTAAAAAAATATGATCTCAACATGGAATTTTACTTGATCCCTGCAGCCTCTGAATCTGAGGAGTAAATAATTTAAATAACAACAGAGGCTGAAAGTCAGAAAGGATTTAAACCTCATCAGTATCGAGGCTTAATTCTATAATTATCTCCTGCCCTTTCTGGGGTAGGGAGTGATTGGCTTTAGAGAAATAAAGCAAATAGCAGAAGGCAAGTGAGGCCTGCTGCACTCCAACCACAAAAAGGATTTAAACGGACCCCCCAGCCCCGCCCCCACCAGCCAAGGTCACTGTAAGTATCATGACAAATGAGACCCGACCAGATGACCAGATGGGACCTGTGTCAGAAGTTATGTGTCACGGAATACTGCAAAACATGTCCTTTAAAAAAATTAAAATTTTGATTTTAAAACTGCTGTCCTCATTTACTTGTATTTCCACAAGCTTCTCTGAGTGGGAAAAAGAAGTAGAATTAGATTAATGGTTCTCAAAGCATGATTTGAAAACCCTCAAGCTTCCCAAGTACTCTCAGGGGTCTGCAAGTTTCTCTCTTTTCTAAATTCACATCCAGATGATGCTGGATTATATTTATTATACTGCAGATACACAGCATACCCCAACACACTAAATGCAGAAGCAGATACTAGTATTCAACTATCCCTGATAAAGTTGGCTTTAAGGAGATTTACACACATGAAAACAAGAGCATTCTTCTCATATTTTTGTTTTGTTTTGGAAAACGTGCCACTTAGGTTGACACATAGTAAGTTTATTATTGTTAATGTAAATAGGTTTTTAAATTCTAGAAATCAAATTTAATTTCTACTATGATAAATATCAAGAGATACAATTACATCAACAAATATTCTTTGAAGTCCTTAATAATCTTTGAGAGTGTAAAGACCGAAAAGTTTCAAACTGCCAAGCTATTTCAATGTGAATCACAAAGGACCTGTGGTCTATATTATCTGTGTGAAAATGCTAATCCGGGTTTACCCATGGGAGCACACGGTGCATGTGACCATTGACCATCACTAGCATCATGATACTTCTCTATCCTGGTGGGTTCTAATGAGGAAACTACCCAAAGCCTGCCCCTGTAACCCTTACAGAAAACAATTTCATTTTAGTTCATAACTTTGTGTTATCTGGGGATGCTTATCATCCAAGAAGCAATGAAAATTCTTGCGGGAGAAGATGTAATGACTTACTTTAATAGCCATATTCCTTCCCTTGTCTCTTTTCCCACTGAGAATAATGCTTGGTATAGAATGAACCACTAAGAATTATTTGTTAATTAAAAAAAAAATTCAACACCATATTGTCAAAGTACTATAGAAGCTATCTAGATAATATAAACTTGGTAGCTGGAGAAAAAGAACTAAAACTCAAAAGGTTACATAAATATGAAAAACTGATTAAGGGAGGATATACAATATACAGACATATATATGTATATGTGTATTTATGTGTGTGTGTATATATACATATATATATTCTACTATCTCCTCCTATATGTATATATACATACATATGTGTGTGTATATATCTTTAGATAGATAGATATCTATCTACTATGTGGTAGATATCTACTTAGGGTATAAGAATATGTAAGCACACATTCTATTAGAGATCAACATTATGATATGTGTATATGTGTATATATCTTTAGATAGATAGATATCTCCCAACAGTGAGAAAGACATGAGTCATGGGTAAATTGACAACTGAAAATATTTAGCTGCTGAGATACAGAAACAATGTGAACCCACATCTTTGTTCTCACCAATGAAAAACATTACACATCCTTTAGAACATACAGAAACCATCAAGTAACCACTGATTATATGCAGCATCAGATTTTAAAAAAACATTTTTAGTGAGATATACATCAGTAAGTGTATTACTTTCCAACATTTTACGGATTTTTTTTAATTTCAGCTTGGTTTTAAGGTTTTTCATCACAATATTATATTCACTCATGTCACAGGAGAAAAGCAGATGCCAAAGAACACTGTCAAAAAGTTTCGCTAATATTTTATATATTAGCAGTTATCTTGACCTCTACTTCTTGATTAATAGATCAACCATTGTTAATCTTCAGACATAAAAGTACAGCCCCACTGTCCTTTTTTTTGTAAGCTTATGAATGGTTTCTCAAAAGAATTTAGAAAGCTTTCAATAAATCAAAACAATGAAATCACAGACATGGAACTACGCTATTAGGAGCTTTTCAAAAACAAAGTTCTGGAGGAAAGCAGACCATGAATGCGTCAAGAAATAGCACCTCCCTGGAGTGTTTATGGAGTGTATGCCATGGAAAACTTCTTCTGCAGCCCTCTTATGAGAGAAATAAACTGACTAGAAAAAATCCCCTAAGAAGTCATTGTTTTCTATTATCTCTGATTCAAACTGACCCTTTGAAGTAAAAGTCTTAGGAAGATATTTTCTTTGTCATTTTTGTTCTCTTACTCTAATGTCTGAATCTATAATCGTGTGATAATTAGGTGAATTCTTTATGATTAAAAAAAGCTACAAGTGGTTCTTACATGTGTCTAAATATTCCTTCCCACATAGACATCCGTCACCTTGTAGGCTTTGGCACAAATTTCCTCTTGGCCTATAATAATCATCATCACCTCTTATATGACCGTATACTTCCCATGTTAAATATCAGAGCAAGCACAGTTTATATAGAACTGACCTGTGTGTATCAATTCTCAAAATAAGAATCAAAGAAACATTCTTATGTCTGTAAAGCTTTACTGTTAACAATACTTTTATATGTTTCAACATTGCTAAATCAAACAAAAATGTTCTTCATTACATTTTGGTTCACAATTCATTGGTAGTTAAATGGAATAATTTCAAAGATTGTAATAAAGAAATCTATCCATATGGCACTAAGTGATTTTGTCATTATGTTTATGTATGTTTTAGGTACTTGCTAAGTGTATCTACAGAGGCAAAATCCTACTTATCGGACATTAGTTTATCTGTTGAAAACAGATTTAAATACTTCCTTTTACTACCAGAGGCTTTATCAGGAGACGAAGCTTAATGTACCATATTGTGATATTAAATTGTATTCCATCTTTGCTGCTTTAAACATCTTGAAGAAATGTTGATTGTTTGCGTTTCATTTTATTTTTCTCCCTCCATTCCATGCAGGTAACCAGATTTTTTGTGGAGTTGAAAATAAAGAAGCTTGTAAGGACAGCCTTATAAGATCTTAAACTCACTGTCTGCATAGAAAGCTTCTAGCCATCAAAAGGTTTAAAGTCACTGGGAAGTTTAGACTAGGTCACTGATGCTCAAAATGTGTCTGAGAATCCATGGGGGGGCCCTTGAGACTCTTATAAGAGTCCACAAGGTCATAATAATTGCTTATTGCTAATTACATGACAGGTGATATCATAATGTTGATTGCTAATAGAATGTGTGCTTACATATTCTTATACCCTAAAATTTTCTCAGTTTTAGTTTCTAATAGGATATAAATATCAATAGGACAGAACCCACATAAATGAAGGTTTTCAGGGATCCTCAATAATTTTTAGGAGAGTAAAGAGGAAAAATTTTATGACCATAATCTAGAAGCGAAGGGAAAAAAGTAGAGTATCTTCTTGGGACTGAGAGGAGTCATGGTGAGAGAGTGGAAGTAAATTTTCCACAACTGGGAAATAGCAGAGATCAGCTTGACCCAATTCCCTAGCAAGGTCTCTGGGGGGGAGGAGAGGAGGGTGGCAGGATCTCAGAAGGCCGACTACTAAAGCCCTAGATATTCTGCCTCTGCCAAGATTTATGCAGTGCGGCTTGGGAAGGATAGAGCTGAATTACCTGCCTTCATGAAAACAGATAAGCTCAAGCAACTAGAATGTCAAGGACAAAAGTTCTAAAAGATGTACCAAAGCATACAAAGTTTTTCATTCTTTTTTAGGCAGCCTGTGTAGTCATTTGTTTGACCAGTAACCCCATTTATCTTTGGAAAAACTTCTCTGGTTTGCATACTCCTGGTATGAGAAAGATTCCATGTGCCTGGGTCCTCATTATAGAAATCAGATTTCCCCTCTCCTTATACCTTGGTTTAACCAGGAGGTAGGCATGACATTAAGGCCTGACAACCACATGGTCTCTCCTAGGACTGTAAGTCTCGAACTAGTGGCAACAGGATAGAAAGAATTTGGAGACTATTCACCATAGTGATTCTGATGACAGCAGCAGGTGTGACAGATGTCCTGGCTGCTATGCTTCCCACCTCTTTCCTTCTAGGACTCCTTGTATCCCTGTCCATCTTGAGTCGGCAGCCCGAGCCTCCTCCCAATAACTTTCCAATAAATTCCTCTTTGCTTAAGTCAGCCAAAAACCTGCCCATTAGAATGAACACACAAACACAAACCCCCAAACCACAGAGATTGCATATCGCTCAGGCTCATAGAGATGAGGACATGGAACTACACAAAATTTAATTTTTTAAATAATGAAAAAAATATCATGATCCATCAAATTAAAAAAAAAGGAAAGGTCCACTAATTTTAGTAATTTGATGTTTACTGTCAACAATCAGCCACTTATATAAAGTTACAGCTTCTGGCTTAAGTTTCATCTCTTTGACAATCCTTATCTGATGTGAATATGAAGATGATAGAATCTTGAATCAGTGATATGTAACAGGGTGCCTAGAAAAGGGACTTTTTAACAACAACAACAACAAAAACATGCCATCTAAAAATGTGAGATTTGGCAGCTTCCCCTTCACCCCCTTCAGACTGGAGAGAGCAAAGTACCTAGAAAGACAAATTGAAGTGGTACTTATTATATGAACGCAATATCAAGAACTTTTTTTTTTTTTTTTTTGGTTTACATATTGGCAAACCATCCCTTTATATCCTTCGGTATGTTTAGTGGATTTCATTTATTTTTATTTATTTTTTTTAAAGATTTTATGTCAGAGAGAGCACAAGCTGGGGGAGCAGCAGGCAGAGGGAGAAGCAGGCTCCCCGCTGAGCAGGGAGCCTGATGCTGAGCAAGGCGCCCCATGACAGACTCCTTCCCAGGACCCTGGGATCATAACCTGAGCCAAAGGCAGATGCTTAACCAACTGAACACCCAGGTGTCCCTGCTTAGAGTATTTTAGATGGAAAGCGATGGCCAAGTGTGAAGTGGCAGCACCATATAGTGATTCAGAGGACAAGCTTGGGAGTCAGTCACACTGTCAGTGAATGCAGAAGCCACCATATTCCTGTTGAATATATATTACATTGGGCAGTTTTCTCAACTCTTCAACCCTCAGTTTTTAAATCTATAATATAAGGATATAATAGTACCTACCTCAGAGAGTTATTGTGAAGATAAAAAGAAAATATACATAAACAAATTGTAGCTATTTTTCTTAGAGGTGAAGAAAACTTGGCGGGGGGACAATTTTAAGACCCCTAAATATTCCCTTGGCAATGCACCAATTATTAGGGTTTTTTTGATTACTTTGTAATGAGCCTGCCTGAAGTACACTGATAGGGAAAGGCGGCCAAGATCTCCAAATGTAAACTTACAGAAAGTAAAGAGGAGTCTATCAGGTGACACAAATGGAGCAATCATGTATTCAGTTAAAGGGAAAATTCATGAGCCATTAAATTATAAGACAGATTTTTTTCTTTTATTCCAGATTTGAATTATGTTAGCAGGAAGGGATCTGAATACTTATCAGAAAAGACAATTATTCAATAAGAAAGCTGACTGAGCAGGAAATGGTTTTGAATTGAGGTGGGCAAAATTTTCTTGAAATTTAGTAAAGACTAAATAAACATGATTTTGTTGGTAAGATTAAGCCATTCTGTTCAAAATCATTTTTCTGTTGTTTTTATGTGGAGAATGAATTTGAATGTTTCATGAAGAAGCAATTTAAGAGGAACAAAAGGGAAAAAATGTCTTTGCTAAGTTGGATAAGTTGTAAATTTTGAAAGTAAAAGCAGGAAAAGATAATGACCTCTAAAATAAAGAAAAACATGAAGATTGGAATGATGGAGTTAGATAATTCTCAAATCCAGTGACTTTTTAAACTAAAAGTAGTATAAAATCTAAGTTTTATTATTAAATAATAAAAATAGACTTTAGTGATTTAAAGATAAGCAGCAGTTAATGTTAGGTTCATAAGCTCTTCTCTTTGAACCGCCTTCATAATTTTCTCTTTGAAAAGGAAAAATGAAGACTCAAGATATGCCAGTAGGAAATGACAGTATGCATTCTAATGTCTTTGAATTTCAACAGAATTTGATAAAATGAAGAAGGTATTCTAAGGTTTTCAATATTTTTCAAGTTATTTCCAGGAATAAAATTAATGCAGTAATAAATTCAGGACTCTAAAGGCAATCTTTGTAGAATTCTGCTTCCAGATGAGAGGGACATAGTCTAAACAGAACAGCTTTTAGCCAAAACAATAAAAAATACACAGATCTTCCTTGACTTACAATGGGGTTATGTCCTAATAACCGCACTGTAAATTGAAAATGTAAATTGAAAGTACATTTACTAGACCAAACCTACTGAATATTAGAACTTCGCCTCGCCTATTTTTTTTTTAAGTTTTATTTATTTATTTGACAGAGATAGACACAGCGAGAGAGGGAACACAAGCAGGGGGAGTGGGAGAGGGAGAAGCAGTCTCCCCACTGAGCAGGGAGCCCGATGCGGGGCTCGATCCCAAGACCCTGGGATCATGACCTGAGCCGAAGGCGGACGCTTAACTAACTGAGCTATCCAGGCGCCCCAGCCTTGCCTATCTTAAACATGCTCAGAACACTTGCATGAGCCTACAGTTGGGCAAAATTATCTAACACATAGCCTGTATCATAATACACTGTTGAAAATCTCCTGTAATTTACTGAATACTGTACTGAAAGTGAAAACCAGAGTGGTTGCATGGGTACAAAATGGTTGTAAGTCCATCAGTTGTTTACCCTCAAGGTTGTGCGACTGACTAGGAGTTGTGGCTTGCTGCCACCACCCAGATCACAAGTCTACTGTACCACATATTGCTTGTCTGGGAAAATACCGAACTTCGAAATTCAAAGGACTATTTCTACTGACTGTGTGTCACTTTACCATCACCATAAAGTTGAAAAATCTAAGTTGTAAGTCAAGGACCGACTATGTATATATAAACCACAACAAAAAAAATCATTTATTTATAAAAAGCACCAAAGGGCAATAAATACAAAGAGGCCAAAAGTAACTAAATTTCAATGACTGTTAAATCCTCTCTGGACTACCAGTAATCTGTAGCTATTGTCTGCCTAGTCCGGGTCCAGGTGAGGGGAGGGAGGATTGGATCAGCCACAGGCAGAAGAACTCCACTGGATTAAAGAGAATCTAGAGGAGCTGTTAACAACCCTGTGGCCACTGTAAATGACTGAAATGAATAAGAGCACTTGGGAAGAGCTAGATCTTTGTACTTCCAAGTCTCCTGTATGGGATTTTTACTGTTTGTAGCACTGTAGGTAGAACAAAGAGTTTGGTGTCTGGGCTAGAAAGGAAAGAATCTCAGGTTTCTCCAATTCTTCAATTTCCTGCTAGAGAAAGTGGCCTCTGATAGATACACAGCACAGGTAGCCCTTAACAGCTTTTGAAACAAGAGATAAGAAGAAACCATAGCAGTAATACAACTCTAATTCAGCTTAACTACTGACCGGATTGAGTCAAAAATGCTTATCCACTTACACTATCCTCCTGGAAGAGGGAAGAGTGTGCCACCTCTGGGTGAAAATACTATGTACTTCGGTCTTTATGGACTTTTTAAACACAAGATCCAGAAAATAATAAAATATAAGATAGAAGCAGAAAGTCTGACCAATAATCAAAAGAAAAAAAAAAAAACTAGGCAAGTTTTGAAAGGCCCAGAATTTGGAATTAACATAAAGTTTCTTAATGTAAATATTTTAAAGAAATTACAGCAAAAATTAGATAAAATAAGTATCAAGATGGAAAAATTCAAAAGACCAGATCTCAAAAAAATAATAATTGCACTTCAAGAACATAAAAAATAATATAGCATTTTAAAAATAAGAATTTCCTAGAAAAAAATACAAGAATGTACTAGAGATACATAAGACCCAACACAGTAGGGAAAAAAAAAATTAGAGTATGCAAAGAGAAAAAGAAATTACTTGAACGTAACCATAATGAGAAAATTAATTGATCCCAGGACCCTGAGATTATGACCTGAGCTGAAGGCAGACGCTTAACCAGCTGAACCACCCAGGCACCCCTAGGTATGACTTTATTAATATTCAAAAATTTAGGCTTCAAAACAAGGAATATACCTAGGGTTAAAGAGAAACAGTTAATAATGATATCAGGACCAGTGTACTAGGGAGGTTTAGCAATCCTAAAATGTATTTACCTAATATAGCTTCAGAATAAATGAAGCAAGAATTTACCAAACTAAAGGAGGATTAGACAAACCCACAAGTACAGCCATAGTCAAATTGGAGAAAGTCGAGTTGGAGATTTTAACACAGTTCATTGAGTAACTGACAGTATAATCAGACAAAAATCAGTAAGGATTCAGGAGATACAAAGAACACTATTAATCAAATTGACCTGAATAGCATTTATATATTATACCCCAAAAGTACAGAATTTGCTTTCAAGTACACAAGAAACATTCATCAAAGTAGACTATATACTGAACTATAAAGTTGCAATAATTGTTAAGAAATCTTAAGGAATATTGTTTCTGAACACAATGGAAAAAAATAAATAAATAAAATCTCAAATGTTTGCAAATTAAGAAATATGCTTATCAGTAACACATGGGTCTAGAAACAAATTACAATGAAGGTAAGAAAATACTTTGAACTGAACAATAAGGAAAATACAACATATCAAAATTTGTGGATGCACCTAAAGTAGTTTAGTGGTAAATTTAAGGCTCTACTAAAATTTATGGTTTTAAATTAATATATCAGAGAAGAAAAATATTGAAAATCAGTGAACTAAGCTCCAGTAAAGAAACTAGAATATAAGTCCAAACAAAAAAAAATAAAAGGAAGAAAATAATGAAGATAGCAAAAATCAACAAAATCGACAGTAAATGTATACTACAGAAAAGCAACAGAACCAATATACAAACACTGGGAAATTTTGTATTTGTTACTGGTTTGGGTTCCAGCATGTAAGGAAATATCCCTCCAGTCACTAGGTGACTACTAGGTGACCAGTGATTTAATGAAAAAGACTTCAGTGGCACACACTACAAGAGAGAGAATTTAATCCCTGAGGAAAGAGCAGAGTTTGATTTCAAGAGTTGACATGTTATAATATTCAAAATGTCCGGTTTTCAACAAAACATCATGAAATATGCAAATAACCGGGTTGTTTTTTTTTTTTTTTATGACTAATACAAAGGAAAAAAAATCAGTAAATAGAACCTGTCTCTGAGGAAGCCCACACTCTGGACCTATTACACAAAAACTTTTAATTAACTATTTTGAATATGCTCAAAAAGCTAAAGGAAACCATATATAAAGACTTAAAACTATGAGAACAATGTCTCACCAAATAAACAATATCAATCAAGATATAGAATTTTTAAAAATGGACCCAAAGAGAAATTTTGCAGTTGCCAAGTACAGTAATGGAAATGACAAATTCACAAGAAGGGCTCAACAGCAGATTTGAGCAGAAAGAAGAATCAGTGACTTGAAGAGGAGATAACTGAAATTATCTTGTCTGAGGAGAAGGGAAAAACAATGAAGAAAAATTAACAGAGCCTAAAAGCCCTTGGGACACCAACATATGCCAAGAGGATTCCCAGAAGAAGAGGAGACAAAGTGACAGAATATTTGAAGAAATAATGGCTGAACCTTCATAACTGCATAAGGAACACTAACATACACATCGGAGAAGCTTAACACACTCCACGTAGGATAAAAATCAAAGATATTCACACTGTAGCATATTATATTCACACTGTTGAATGTCAGAAACAAGGAATTTTTTTTTTTGAAGATTTTATTTATTTATTTGAGACAGAGAATGAGATAGAGCATGAGAGGGTCAGAGGGAGAAGCAGACTCCCTGCCGAGCAGGGAGCCCCATGTGGGACTCGATCCAGGGACTCTAGGATCATGACCTGAGCCGAAGGCAGTCACTTAACCAACTGAGCCACCCAGGCGCCCAGAAACAACGAATCTTGAAAGCAGTAGGAGAGAAACTGTCTGCATAAGGATACTTAATAAGATTAGCAATTGATTTCTCATCAGAAATCATGGAGACAAGAAGGCAATGGGATGACACAATTCAAGTACTTAAAGATAAAACAAACAACTCCCAACCAAGAATTTTTATCTGGCAAAATCATCCTTCAAAAATAAAGGAGAAATTAAGACATTCCCAGCTAAAAACATGGAGAGTTCATCTTTAGTAGAGCTGAGCTGCAAGAAATGCTAAATAAAGGTTGTCTTTCAGACTGAAATGACATACATTGAATCCATGCAAAGAAATAAAAACACAGATAAAGATAACTACATAGGTAAATATAAAAGTCAGCATAATTGTATTTTTGGTTATAACTCCTCTTTTTTCCTATATGATTTAAAAGAAAATTGCACAATGGTTTTAAATCAATGTCAATGGGCACAGAGTATATAAAAATGTAACTTGTGATAATAAGTACATAAAGAAGCCAAGGTCAGAGTTACATAGGAGCAAAGTTTTATATATTATTAAAAGTAAGTTGGCATTGGGGTGCCTGGGTGGCTCAGTCATTAAGCGCCTGCCTTTGGCTCAGGTCATGATCCCCGGGTCCTGGGATCCAGCCCTGCATCGGGCTCCCTGCTCAGCAGGAAGCCTGCTTCTCCCTCTCCCCCTCCCCCTGTGTTCCCTCTCTTGCTGTGTCTCTCTCTGTCAAATAAATAAATAAAATCTTAAAAAAAAAAGTAAGTTGACATTAATTCAAACCAAATTTTTATAAATTCAGATGTTAATTGAAATCCTCAGGATAACCACTAAAAATTAATTCAGGGAATTAAAATGACACACAAGAAACAATCTATTGAATACAAAATAAGGCAGTAATGGAGGTCTGAGAGAAAAGAAAATGATATAAGACATATAGAGGGGGTATAGCTCAGTGGTAGAGCATTTGACTGCAGATATAAGACATATAGAAAACAAATAACAAAATTGCATAGGTCCTTCCTTATCAGTAATTATATTAAATATAAACAGACTGAACTATCCAATTAAAAGCATAACTGGCAGAACTGATTTTTGAAATTTATTTATATGCTAATTTAAAAGACACTTAGGTACAAAGGCACCATTAAGTTAAGAGTGAAAGAATGGAAAAAAATATATATATATTTATACCAAAAGAGAGCTTGAGTAGTTATGCTAATATCAGACAGAGAGACTTTAAGACAAAAAGTGCAGTTATACATCAATTATATCTCAATACAGTTGGAAAAAAAACTTATAAGAAACAAAGAAGATCAATTAAAATCAATTAAAATGTTATAAGAATATATAATATATAGTCAAACTGAAGGAAGTTGGAGATTTTAATGCACCATCAAGAAGACATATATAAATTATGTGTACGGTCCTCTAACAGCACCTCTATGAGCACAAAATATATGAAACAGAAACTAACAGAATTAAAGGAATAGACCATTTAACAATATTTGGGAACTTCAATACTCTACTTCTAATAAGGAGTAGAACAACTAGACAGAACATTTATCAAGGAGATAAAAAACTTCAGCAATACTGTAAACCAACTAGATGAAAAGAATATCTTTATAGGATCCTGAGGACATGAATGGATAACCACTAAGAGAAGAACAGTATTGCAAGATGCTCTTTGTTTACAAGAGAACATTAGGTCCATTAGGTAGTATAATGCATTTTCTAAGATCTAAAACATGCTGTCAGAGCAGATACTCTATGTGTCTTCAATATTTAGACTGGCCAAAATATTGGGGAAACGGATGTTTAAAAAAAGTCCTATTTTTTTTAGTCCCCTTTCCATCAAGGACAATGTCATACAATGTTTTATAATCCACCACATCAATTCAGTTACTGTCTTGATAATAAGGACTTATTTTGGGAGAACGATCTATAGATTACTCAGAAAGCCATCCTGTGAAAATCTGTCAATGTTGCCCAACCTCTAGATTGTGTCTTTCTTGCTTTGATTTTGTACTGTTTCTTCAGCCACAACAATTATTTACAAATGTAATATATTAAGCAAAAGTTATTAAATATAAAAAGAATAAGGAAACTTTTAAGAATGGCACAACACATTTAAAAATACTCTTCATGTAAGAAATATTTATGGTTTGATCACCGTGTACCCGGCGCTGCTCTATCCTAGCACATAAAGCAAAGAACAAAAAGGAAAAGCATCCCTACCTCAAGGAATTTCCATTCAGTAAAGCAAAGAGAATAATAAGGTGCCACAGAAAAGAGAAACCTGAGTGAAAAGAAATATTCAGTAGGTGACCATGCACACACACACACACACCAAGCCATTTCCTCCAACATCTTGTTCTAGAGCTTTGTAAGGTGAGAAGCAATCTTCAGAACAAAGCAACAAAGCAATTCAAGATTTTCAAGCATTCAAAAAATAAGACCACATTGCATTAAATATGCTATAGTTGGCAAAATCAGGCTACTATTTTGTCTGACTTCTTTTCCAAAATTAATACATCTTTACGTTGTCCCTACATACAGACCTACATGATCCTTTGTATGGCATAACTTAAAATTAAAAATTGAATTCCATAAATGTCCCTTAATTGCCTAGTTCCCCTGTTACTCAATACTGGGACAAATGCTACAGATTTTTTATGTATTCTTCTAGAGATCATTATGCATATTCCAGTAAATAAATTATCATCCTCATTTTTTTAATGGAAAAAACAAACCCACAAAAGATAGCCAGCTTTATTTATGACTTTTTAAATTTATTTAACAAAATACTGTGGACTTCTTTCTGTATCAGTATATAAAGAGGTCCTTCAATTTTTATAACTGTACAAGATTTCATTTTATGAACACACCATTTTTTTTTATCTTTCTCCAATACTGATAGCCAACTACTGACATCACTCTAACTAAGAAAAGATATTGGAACATTTTTTAGTTGTGCTTTTATTGTAGTTACTTAACATAGTCTATTTCACATTTGCCTCCATCATGTTTAAATCTGGCAGGAACAAAATTTGGCCCACAAATATTACTACTAAGTTTGAACATATCAATGTTATTTTAAGAAATATGTGTGGATTTGTTTCTTGCACCTAATGTTGTCTCTTATAAACATAACTATATTGCAACTTCTCTCTAAAATAGTAGAAAGGAGTAGGATTCAATCCATCTGGGAAATAACTGGGGAAAAAAAAAAAAAAGATTGGCAGGAGAGAAAATAGGACTATGTTAAAATAGGCCAGTCTGAATGTTAGGGGCTAGATAGAGGAAGATCTTTAATATTTACATTACAAAGAAAACACATGGGATGGCTGCTCTACCAGAGAAATTCCATCTTGAAAAATATATTTTAAACACTGTTGAAGCAAAAATTTTATTATAACAAGTTCTCTAAATGGGAAGGGAACACAAGAACATCAGAGTTCCCTGGTGAAAGGAGGATGGCAAGATCTGAAGGAAGAGGAACATCTGGTAGAAATCAATAGGCAATAATCACATGCCTACCTACTCCTTCCTTTGAGCCTCCATATTTGGTGCCAGGTTTTCTTTGGGGAAGTGTCATTTGCACTAATTCGTCCTTTACCCCACATTTACTTAATGCTGTGACAGCCATGCAGCCATGAAGTTGGAGGTAAGACTGAATTCACCCTTGACTCTGGGAACAGAGTGTATCTCTTACCAAAAAAATGTGTTCTGGTTACCCAAGCCAAGTGATCAGTACAGAACTTGAGACTTTGGCCAGGAATACCATACCACCATACCATGAACATTTATCTCCATCCAAACAACTGCCAAGTTGCTACAACGAAAAAAACCTCCTGGGATTGAAGATGGCACACAGGGGTATGCATCCCGAGAGAATCACAGTGCTCCATTCAAACCCTGTCTGCACATCACAGTTCCTCTGAAACTTGTAGGTATATGAACCAAAAGCTCCCCCTTAATATTTTAGTAAGCTTGGCTTGTGTTTTATACTTCTTTCAGTTGGAAGCATCCACATTGATACAAATAAAGGGGAGGAGGAGGAAAATGGGGGAGTGGTAGGCAGAGGAGCTGGAAGTTAAACTTGGTGTATTGTTTGCATTTGTTTATTTAGAAATTCTCTTGCATTTTTCTAATTAATTATCCTGAAAAAGAACAGGAACACAAAATTCTGTTTATATGTCAGATTTCTAAATCAATCTATCAGTCTGTCTGTCTGTGTCTGTCTGTCTATCTCTGTCTATCTATCTATCTATCTCCAGTCTCCCTTCCTGGTTTTCTCTCATTGCTGGTAGTCCTATACCTTCAGTTCTTAGCTTATGGAACTTTTTCTTTTAAATCTTATTTATTTCACTTCTATGTCTCTATTTTAATGAAGATACTACTATAATCTTTCTTAATTTAGGTCCTGTCACATTATGTTGTCTTCCTATTAAGTATGATCACTTTCTAGTCTCAAAACATTATTTAAAAGTATGCAGTTAATAAACCCGTTCTCTAATTATTAACCTATTCAGGGGTACCATGGATGGTATGAGAAAAAAGCCACAAAATATAACTTTAGTCTCTATTTCCATCTTCTGCTCGTCAGTGAGAATCTACAACATGAATCGCAAAATGGCCAAGTGACGGCGGGGACGCGATTCTGTCCACGCTGGGGGGGCCGGGCCGCAGCTGGGGTCGCCGCGGCTACCGCGTGACATGGCAGAGCAGGAGCCTAAAACGCCAGACCCGCCGCTGCCGCGCCAGTCGTCGAGCAGCGATCCCGTTAGTTCTTGTTCCAGAGCTTCGTCCGTCACGCCGCCTAGCGAGCCGTCTCTGCCGCCCTCTTTCTCCCTCAGCTCCTCTTCCTTCGCTGCGTTTGCTGGGAGCGTGAAAGGAGAAGGCCCGGGGACGCCCCCCAACCCCTTCTGCTCCTGCCCATCGCAAGTGCGGCTACTGCCATGGGCCTCAGCATCTCCTCCCTTTTCTCCCGCCTCTTCTGCAAGAAGCAGATGCGCAGGGGCGCCTGGGTGGCTCAGTCCTTAAGCGTCTGCCTTCGGCTCAGGTCATGACCTCAGGGTCCTGGGATCGAGTCAGGCATCGGGCTCGCTGCTCGGCGGGAAGCCTGCTTCTCCCTCTCCCACTCCCCCTGCTTGTGTTCCCTCTCTCGCTGTGTCTCTGTCAAATAAATAAAATCTTTAAAAAAAAAAAAAAGCAGATGCACATTTTGATGGTTGGATTGGATGCTGCTGGCAAGACGACCATTCTGTCTAAACTGAAGTTAGGGGAGATAGTCACCACCATTCCTACCATTGGTTTTAATGTGGAAACAGTAGAATATAAGAACATTTGTTTCACAGTATGGGATGTTGGTGGTCAAGATAAAATTAGGCCACTCTGGAGGCATTCCTTCCAAAACACCCAGGGTCTTATTTTTGTGGTAGATAGTAATGATCGTGAAAGAATTCGGGAAGGAGCTGAAGAGCTGCAGAAAATGCTTCAGGAAGATGAGTTGCGAGATGCAGTGTTGCTGCTTTTTGCGAACAAACAGGATTTGCCAAATGCTATGGCCATCAGTGAAATGTCAGATAAATTAGGTCTTCAGTCTCTTCGTAACAGAACATGGTATCTTCAAGCCCCTTGTGCTACACAAGGAACTGGTCTGTATGAGGGACTTGAGTGGCTGTCAAACGAGCTTTCAAAACGTTAAATGAAACTGGATATCTAACCAAGGACACATTTGATAGAATTGGTCTAGGCTTGTCACAACAAAATTAGTTTGCATCTTGGTTATTAAACAGTATCTGGGACTGGTTCAGGCAGAATATCACAGCGTTCAAACTTATTTTGTTGCCAATTATTGTTGACCAAGTATAATATTGCTATTTAGCAATATGCTTGGTTTTAAAGAAATTCTCCTTAACCTGGGAAAAAAAAGTGTCCTCTTTTAATTTTAATTCCAAGCCTAAATGCCTGGACATAGCTATTGTGACACCTTTAAATAAATTCGTTTTGAATGTTTTTTGAGCCCACGAGAAATAATGTTTTAAAGTTATCCCCTTGCTACTTTACTGATACCTTTATCATTCCTGGGACAGTCTGCTGATTTTAAAAATGTAGCATTCCATTTGTATTCATTTTTCTCCCTTGCCAAAAAGATCTTCTACTACTGCTTGTACCAGCCAGGGAAATACTCCAAAACACTATTCAGATCTCTTGCACTGAGGAACTTATATCCCCCCCCCGCCGCCCCTTATTGAATCCTGGCTTTCATCAGCCAAGCTTACCTTAGTGTGGTTTGGATTTGATAGCTAATTAGGTTCTGTGCTGGTTGCAAAGAGTTCATATTGAGATGATTTTTAATACCCAGCAGATTGTCTTCCTTTATATTGTATCTTTTTTATGTTGCATGTTGCTTTTTGGTATCAGCCTGACTCTTTGCCCAGTATATGATAGTTCTGCTGCTGTTTTGTTTATCGGTGAACATATCTTCATTATAAGTTTTTGGAAAACTCATCAAAATCAGTACGTTTTCTTCTTAACCCATTTGGAATTATTCCTAATAAAATGATTTTAAAAAATGGCCATGTAATAATACATCTCAAATACTGCTGAGCAGATAGAATATTGAATATTTGAACCAAGTGCCCAGGATAATTTTCAAAGTTCTCTAGCTGTGTGATAGCGTGCCAAAAGAGAGATGAGTTCTTTGATAAGCCAGAGCCACTGAGAAAAGAGCCCTATAATTTGAAACTAGAAACCACTGCCATCGGTTATTGAGAGTTACGAAAGAAAAGTTGCTTTCTAACCAGCTCAGCCCTCAGACCCTTATAAATAACAAGATTACACATTTCACCAAGAGGTAAACAGAGAGTCTTTGAAGAATGCATGCAAAAAAGTGTTGGTTGCACTCTATTTATTACCAAGAAGATATATTCTACCTTTGTCAGCAAGTATATATGGGAGTTGTTGCACTTCTGATCATAATAACCCTGCATGACAAGGAGTGGGACAGACATACATCACAGTTAGCTGGGTACTGCTCTCACATACTGGTACTGTTGTATGATCCACGCTATTCGTTATTAATAGTACCCTTTCACTTTTAAACATTCCCTGGTATGGAAAGTGTTATGGTCACCCTACTTATGGGGATTAGTAATCATGTATCAATATAAGGAATGTTAATTAGAGGAAAGACGAATCTTTGCTCGCTCTCACTGGCTCTCACTCTCCCTATATATAGCAGAAATAATCATCCCCTTGCTATCAAAACATCTGCAAATAGATTATAAAATTAGGGGGTTTACTGGCCATTGAAAGACTTCATCTCTTCTATTTTCCCTTCAGAAAAAGTATTTCTTAATTCTTATTCTTTCTTCCAATGTATGTTAAAGTGCACATTTTCTGAGTTAAAATAGCCAACTGGTTCTTGATCCTGGCAAAAGTATAAGTATAGCAAGTGCCTTGAGGGGGAGGGGGACAGGAGCAAGTTGGGCAGAGAAGGAGGGAGGGAGGAAGGCGGGAAAGGTGGAAACCATCAGCAAAGTCATCCGATGCATTTCATTATTTTATCAAGAAGCTTCTTTCTTGGGGCACCTGGGTGGCTCAGTCGTTAAGCGTCTGCCTTCAGCTCAGGTCATGATCCCAGAGTCCTGGGATCGAGCCCTGCATCCGGCTCCCTGCTCAGTGGGAAGCCTGCTTCTCCCTCTCCCTCTCCCCCAGCTGTGTTCCTGCTCTTGCTCTCTCTCTCTGTCAAATAAATAAAATCCTAAAAAATAAAAATAAAAAGCTTCTCTCTTGTGATGAATGATAAAATAATGAATATCCATGAGATACTCCAAAAGAGGAAAGACATTGTCCAAAATGTGTTTATTTACTCAATGACTACTCATGCTCATTTAGCAAGTGCCTCGCTCTTTCCTGGCTTTATTAAGTTTTATCCTGCTTTATTAAACTTAATATGCGGCAAGTGGACTTTTCCTTTTAGAGTCAGGACTCAGATGCTGTCCTCCTCATCCCCACATGTACACTGTGAAGCCTTCAATCGAAACTCCCAGAACCACAAGTGACGATGGCTGTCGCCATGGTGCCTCGTATGGAAATCGTCTCGCAGCTCTGTGTCTTTATGTGTAGCTAGGAACAACATCCACTTACACAAATTGAAATTTTATGAGTCACACATTGTCCTCCAAGCCATGAATTTTATGTGATTTACAGCTTTGGATTTTAAGCTAAAGGTTTTACGCTCTGTTTTATTGGTTAAACATATTTCCCCCGTTAATCTACATTATGGAGAACATCCTCCTAAGTAGAGCTGCTACTCTAGCTTTCCCTTTTTATTTCCCCTCATTTGCTTGTATTTATAAACAAAAGTAGGATAGAGAAGTAGCAAATGGCAGCGTGGCTGGCATGTCGGAGTGACTAGGAAATGCCAGACCCTACAGACGTTGCTAGGAAGCTACTGCTTCTCTCGCCACAAATTAGCCTTAGTCACAGCCCATCAGATAAACAGCCCGGCACGGGATGACTAGGGGATTCTGAGCTCTTTACAGGATTTGCTGACGACCACTTTCCTACTTTCATTTCCTTCAGTTTGATCAAAAAGCATGTATTTCTTTTACCATCTTATCTTGCCATGTAGTTCTACAGGTCACTGCTAAGAAACTGGCGGGGTGGTTTCAGTCGGGGGTGCAACTTCATCCCACTTTTCCTCATTTCCAGCTCTCTCGTAGAAGGGGATTTTCTCGGAATCCATGACTGAGAGCTTTTTTGTTTCTTCTTCTTCTTCTTTTTTTTCCCTGTAGCTCTCACCCAGAAAAGGTGTCTGTAGTTGAGTCAAAATTCTACTTCAGCCCTCGTGCTGCTACCGATGTGGAGCTGGTGAGTCATCTCAGTTGCTCTCCCCTACTCGCCTCCTTTTAGTGATGGTGATGATGGGGATTCCTGTACATTCTACCTCAAGAGCTCATTTCCAGAGTCAAGTAAGAGATCATAGAGAAAACAAGGGTGTTGAAAAAAACATAGTAGTACAAAAATGGAAGCTACTATGATAAAGCTTTTGTTTTTTTGTTGTAGTTTTTGCCCCCTAAGCTATTATTACACTGTTCAGTGGCATTTTATGCAATGATCAAAGGAGCACTTGAAAATGTGGTGTGAGTGAGGAGCCGACTCGTTAATTTTACTTAATTTTAATTAATCTGCATCTAAATGAGCACATCTAGCTAGTGGTTAACATATCTGCACGGCTCCAGGGCACTAAATACTTTTATTAGTTATTACTTCTAAGTCTTTTATTTAGTTTTTAAAGATTTTATTTATTTTTTATTATTTATTTATTTAGATTGCACGTGTGAGTAGGGGGAGGGGCAGAGGAAGAGAAAGAATCTCCAGCAGACTCCATGCTGAGCATAAGCCCAACGCGCAAAGCTTGATCTCACAACCCTGAGATCATGATCCTGAGATCATGATTCTGAGCCAAAACCATGAATTGACCACCTAACTGAGCCACCCAGGCAACCCCTCCAAGACTGTTTTTAAACACTTGCAAATAATCAGCCACTAATCTGATAAGGCAGGTTAGTCTAGAGGAAATAAAAGTTAATGACCTCTAAATTTCGAGCCTTCTCTGGGTAGGCTCTCTTAAAAATAAATATTATTTTTAAGATATCTCAGCTTAAGAATGTACCTTGTTAATGACCATATTGTTAATAACTATATTTTACAACTATATTGTTAATAGAACCTCTCTTTATACCTGACTGACATTATGAGAATATATATACATATTATTGATCTATTTGTATAGCATATTCTGTCAGGTTCACCGATTTTATTGTGGTACAGTTCATGAGGGAGTCAGAAAACTTAGTATAAAGCCTTGACTAAGACACTTTTCTTCATCAATTTACCCTTTTCCTCAAACACCTTCAACGACTTCCTGTAAGCAATAGAATAAAATCCCAAGTCTTCAGCATAAATTTCAAAATTACCTCCTCTCCTACATTTTTCATCTTCTATCGCCCCCTAAAACTCACAATAAGCAATTCATCGACTTCTCTGCTTTTTCACATTCTACAGATAATTATCGACAATCTACTGTCTTGTACTTTGCGGGGCGCCTGGGTGGCTCAGTCGGTTAAGCTTCTGCCTTCGGCTCAGGTCATGATCCCAGGGTCCTGGGATCGAGCCCCGCATTGGTCTCCCTGCTCGGCAGGAAGCCTGCTTCTCCCTCTCCCACTCCCCCTGCTGTGTTCCTTCTCTCGCTTTGTCTCTCTCTGTCAAATAAATAAATAAAATTCTTTAAAAAAAAAAAAGAAAAAGAAAGGAAGTCTACTGATTTAAGTATTAATAATATCTTTCAGGGGTGCCTGGGTGGCTCAGTCATTAAGCATCTGCCTTCGGCTCAGGTCATGATCCTAGGGTCCTGGGATCGAGCCCCGCATCGGGCTCCCTGCACCGCGGGGAAGCCTGCTTCTCCCTCTCCCGCTCCCCCTGCTTGTGTTCCCTCTCTCGCTGTGTCTCTCTCTGTCAAATAAATAAATAAAATCTTTAAAAAAAAAAAAAAGACACTTTGCTAGGCACTGAGGGTACACCAATCAAAATACAGTGTCTTCCTCTTAGGATGATTACATTTCACTAGGAGATAAAATTACATAATTTCATGCATAATACTAAATTGAGCTTTTATGAAGCAAAGTGAAAAGGTGTGATTAGTGATCTCAGTTGGGGCACTGGTTTTGATTTGTGAGGGTCCCAGAAAGGCGTCTCTGTGGAACTGCCAGTTAATCCTAAGGTCTGTAGCATTTAGTCAGGCTAGAGCATTCTGGAGGTGGGAAATACAGCGTGACTATGTTATCGTGTTACCTCTGCCTTTCTCCTCCTCCACATGGTAAGACCCTGTTTGTTTGTTCCATTTAACTACTTATTGCTACTTTAGAAAAGCAAAGCTGGAACCCACCGTCACCAGAATATATCACAGCCTGACACATTATAATTGCTGGTATTTATGTCACGTTCCCCTCTAGACCTTGAATACCTCCAGAGAAATAGTCTTCATATTTATATCCTCTACTATTTATTTGTTTGGGAGCCTTTCTTTCTAAGAGATACAAGAATGAATTCCTTTAAATTCCTTTCCCTTTAAAAGTTTAAATTAGAAGGGGGAGGGAGATACTGAAATAAATCTGCTATTCTCTTTGATCCATGCTATAATAGAGACCTGCCAAAATGCAACTGAATAATGAATAACAGCTTTTTGTGGGTAGAAAGAGAGAGAAAAGTGAGAAGCATGACTCCAAATAAATATTTTGGATATGGTGATAAAATTTAGTCTGTGATGATTTTAAAGAGAGCTACTGGAATAAAGGTTGGTAAAAAGCAGCCCAAATATAGTAAGACAGCAGCAATGAAAAGTAATGATAGGAGTGGGATCAATCACTCTGTGGAAATACATCCACTGTCAATAGGATTGTGTCCATCAAAGAGCTTTGCTAGCTAAATTTATTTCATGGGCAATCACTAACTTGAGCATGTTTCCTCTTCTGTAAAATGCAGGGCTTGGATGAATCTGAGGAACGTTTTCTAAAGGGTCTTCTGGACAGCTTCCTGAAATGTTAATACTAAAAAGTAATTTTTAGAAGCTCAGGGTTAAATAAAGTTCTGTAAGTTTCTTTAGAATAGAGCCTTCCAGAATCTATCATAGGCTAATGTATAATGTGGCTCACTAGAGGGCCCATTATATGTCTTTCTCAAATTTATTTGAAACATGAAGGCTGTGCATCATTTATATAGTTACATTTTTTAAAATAGACATAAAAAAAGAGTAGGGTGCTAATGAAATAGAATAATTTACTATAGATTAGGTGGCCTGGGAATACCTTGTGAGATCAGAAGTGTGACATGAGGGATGAAAAGAAATCCAGCAAAGGCATTTCGGAAATAGAACCAGTATGTACAGATGCCCTAATAGCAAAAAATAACTTGTTTCATTTACTTTAGGTGTTGAAAGGCCACAGTGGATGGAGCATATGAAGCAAGAGAGAGGGTCAAAAAAAAGCAGATTGGCAGAGGTAGACGAGGGGCACTCTAAGACAGTCCTACTGTGCTTATTGTTAATCAACACACTAGCTCCTTCATTGAGAAAGCCTTGATAAGAAAAAGGTCAGCTGAATTAAACAGTGTGTTTAATGACGACTGATTTTTCAGTAAGTACAGTATGTCATGGCAAATCCATAAAACAGTTCATAATCTGCTACTATGAGTAACTCCAGGACCCTGGACTTAATTTTAAGTGTAATGGAAAGCCACTGAAATCTTTAAGTGGAAAAGTAATATTCATTCTGCAAAAATTCACTGCAAATGTGCTAAAAACCAGAGATGGCTATTTCTGCCCATATCTAAAATGTAATGATACATGATTCTCTTGCCAAGTCTGAATTTGTACTTAGGTTCAGTGAGGAAGGAAAATGGGGTGGGAAGGATTCTCCTTTTGGCAATTTTAACGCTCCCATATAGTTTTTTAAAAAAAGTTCCACATGCTCAAAATCTTCACTGTAATACTCCTATTTTTTCATCCTTCCCTTTCATTTTGTTCTGTTTCTATTCTACCCAAAAGAGGAGTGAATAGAAGACTCAGATAGGCAGAATCTACTATAGTTCTAGCTATTCTTTCTCTTGTTTATTCTGCATTAAAATTATTCTGAAGAATGAATTTTAATTCTTCTACTTTTTTGACACAAACGTAGAATTTGGAAAACTTTTTTCCTTTTGTCTAGCCATTCTGTATTACCTTTCAGTACTTTGGAAGCAAAATAGGAGTGTTCAAAAGCTACGCTGCTCTCTCTTGAATGCTGTAAAATTTCTTTCCTAAGGAAAAAGGGCCCATTTAGAACTGTGTGCAGCGCCATCTCGTGACAAAGAAAGTAATTTTTTTAGTGACTAGAGCATCTGCACATTATAATCTGCTGCCTTGCATAATATGCATCAAAATTTAGAGGTTTTATAAAGTCAGCAGGCAGTGAGGAACAGATATGGCATCATGGTGTTTTCATGCTAATTTTTTTCCATGAAATTTGAAGTCAGAAATTAAAAACAATAACCCTTGGATCATTCAATTTTAAGAACCTTCCCCAAAAAGTTATATCTTGCCAAGTAAAAAATACTAAAAAGTATGTTACGTCAATACAAAAGCACACTAGAGGTTAGAAGATGGGCTTACGAATTTAGCATCTCCCCAGGGTAAAATTTCTAGATATCGAATTAAAATTATCCTATGCTGGAGAAAGTGCTAATGATAAGATTTCCAAAAGACCTCCTCCAGCAGCAAGCTAAGAAATTACATTCTTGATTTTCAGTTCATTTATAGTTCATAGTACACAATTGTTCTCAAGTAAACATTCACAATACTTTATGAAATAAAGGCATCTCCTGAATAAATGAGTTTGAACACGGAGTTCTGATTTAATTGTTATCATGGACCTTGTTCCATCTAGCACTTTTGTCTAGAAAACACATTCTGAAAATATAAAAAAGTTTGATTCTATAGAAGTATTTTCTTTTAAAATGGTGTGAAACAATTTTCTGCTAAATATTATTAAATGTATGCATGATGTGAAATATCGTCTTCTAGGGTTAGCTATTTTAGTCAAAAAGTTCTCAAATGCTGATGTAAGAATCTAGACTGTTTTGGCCTCTTGCAAATAACTGGATGGAATAGGATGGAACTTTCAACTTAGTAATTCTTTCTGTGAGCAGACTCCAAGAGGAAGAGACATCAGTTTATTCAAAATGTTGACCATGAAAGCAGGGAACAATCAGTATTTCTCTTTCCCCTTTCTAATGAAGTAGAATAAAGCCCTGATTAAATAAATTAAACTTATGAGTTTATTCTAATAAACAATTAAATGTTTTAATTTTATAGTTATGTTTTTACCAAAGAATACTTTAGTAGTCTAAAATTCTGAAGGCGACACCAGAAGAAACTTCGGGGACAACACGGATTTTTAAAAGGGAATTTAGATCTTAACATCAAGAAAAAGATGTAAATTAAAGTAGATCTACCACAATCATTCCCATAAGTTACTTGGACTCTTAATATTTTTTCTAGACTCAGAAAAAGAGTGTTACATGCATTAAAAAGTTCCTTAATTTCTACTCTTACTCTATTTGTGGAATGGAATTTTTCTACACAAATAAATGTGGGCTCTGCAACAGGAATTGAACAAAAGAGCTCATGTTTCTAAAGAACTGCTTACTTATGAAGTCTTTTGATAACTCAGGCATCTGGACAGCTGTGTTTCATCTCTACTTAGTTTAACTACTTGCATTCAAAGTTGCTATAAAAATTCAAAATGTAAAGCATGGATACTCAATTTCATCTTTAAACAATTTAATATGAATCAGCTAATTTAGACGCAAGAATGAGACCTGGGCTCAATTTCCAGGATTGCTGCAGGCACTGCCCTGGGTCCTGGGGGATAAAAAAACATTAAGATGACGGCCATGATTTTACCCAGGCTGCTGAAAGCTACTGTTAAAACTACAGCTTCAACAGAGAAGAGAAGTATTAAACCAATGAGAAAAAGCTGCCGAAGTTTGGTACAGAAAAATCCTTTTGTACTAACATTTCCACGTAATGTAATTTTTAAAGAACAGCAAAGCACAGACCCCAATAAATCTTTGCTTAAAAGCAACCATCAGGAGAGAGCTTGCATCCCCTCTCTGCCCTCTGGCATGGGATATAAAGAGAAGTTGGCAGTATGTAACCCGAAAGAGGGTACTCACCAGAACAGGACCCTGTTGGCATGCTGATCTGAGACTTCCAGGCTCCATCACTGTGAAAAATGAACGCATCTTGCTTAGAAGCCATTCGCTCTACCATAATTTGTTACAGCAGTCTGAATGGAGTAAGGCAATGTCCAACCGTTTTTTACTAAAAACCCAAACAAACAAAAACCCCGAACTTTAATTACTGTGAATGTTGTAAGCACTCTAAATGAATTCAGAATTCGCTGTTGCGGGAATTAAAAACCAAGATAAACTCTTAGCGTTTCCCCTAAACTTAGCATGCTTTCTGCTACCTCCAAGATCTTTCCTCTGGAACACTTCCCAAAGCCCCTCATTTCCTTCACCTGGTCGGTTCTACATTGAGACATGGGCGTCAACAACACTCCAAATGACTTCTCTGACCCGCCCCAAATCAAAAGAAAAAAAGAAAGAAAAGCAAAGAAAAGGTTTTGGTGTTCCTCTAGGTAGAGCCTTAGGGTACTCATGCCGTCCAGATAGAGAACACGTATGTTTCTCGTTGCAAAAGGGCTTTACCTTTTCTCGTCCTTAATACCAGCCCCTATCATAGTATTGTGTGAATAAATCCTAAGGTAGCCAACCTTACCTAATCTAAGGCCCCATTTGAAAGATGCCAAAAGTAGAAACAGGTTGAAGCTGTTTCATCCCTAATGTAAAGCTAAAAACTTGTCTGTGGAATGATTGGTTCCGTTGTCCATCAACTCAATTCAGCTGTTACATGGCACTAAGGGGGATGGAATTGGAAGGTTATGCATTAGTATACTTTCATTCATTCATTTATACTTATCTTCACAGATATTTACTGAGTTCCTATATGCCACACAGTGTGCTAACTGCAGGATATACAATACTGAACACAACAGACAGTCCCTGGTCTTAGAATAAGGGTGTGAGCCATTTTGCTATTAGGCATTCACTTGACCTGAGTTCAACAAAATCCAGAGAAATGTAGGAAAGGAGAATGGAACTAGGAAAGTCCAGAAGGCAGGCTGTGATTTTTTTTTTTAAGATTTTATTTTATTTATTTGACAGAGAGAACGCGAGAGAGGGAACACGAGCAGGGGGAGTGAGAGAGGGAGAAGCAGGCTTCCCGCAGAGCAGGGAGCCGGATCCCAGGACCCTGGGATCATGACCTGAGCCGAAGGTAGACGCTTAACGACTCAGCCACCCAGGCACCCCTGTCATATTTTTAACGCAAGTGCATGCTTGAGAGGAGGGAGTACCAAAGTGTTAAAAAAAGCTATCCTCAACGTTTAGGAAAACTAAGAATAAAGCTATGAATATCTAACCCTAAACATAATTACAACAAAAAAAAGAAAATGAAAAACAGAATCACATTTCTAAAAATAAAAGAATACCAGAAGACACACCCACAAATAGAACAAAATGAGCTAAAAGATACTAGGAAAATGATAACAAACATGAGAAAAAAGTATTAATAAGAATAATTTTAAAAAACCTCAAAAATGAGTTGCCAAAACTCAGGAAAGATTTAGAAAATTAAAAATTCAAACACTTAAGGGCACTTGGCTAGCTTAGTCAATGGGACATGCAACTCTTGATCTCAGGGTTGTGAGTTTGAGCCCCACATTGGATGTAGAGATTGCTTGGAAATAAAATCTTTAAAAATAATAGTAATAAAATAAAAAATTTAAAAAAACTAAAAATATAAGAAAAAATTGAATACAACAAATACCCTTCAAAGAAATATAAAGATGGAAAATCTTTAAATTAAAAAAGAATGAAAAACAGATTAAAAGGAACAAAAATAAAGTAATATATATGTATGTGTATATGCATGTGCATGTATATATATGTAAGTGTATACATGTGTATAAAGTGGAGAAAGATCATTCAATTTAGGAATAACAAACATTTTCTTTTTTTTTTTAGATTTTATTTATTTATTTGACAGAGAGATAGCAAGAGCAGGAACACAAGCAGGGGGCGTGGGAGAGGGAGAAGAAGGGTTCCCGCCAAGCAGGGAGCCTGAGACGCGGGGCTGGATCCCAGGACCCTGGGATTATGACCTGAGCCAAAGGCAGATGCTTAATGACTGAGCCACCGAGGCTCCCCAAACATTTTCTGAATTTAAAAAATTCTTTGAAACTGGGGCACCTGGGTGGCTCAGATGGTTAAGCGTCTGCCTTCGGCTCAGGTCATGATCCCAGGGTCCTGGGATCGAGTCCCGCATTGGGCTCCCTGCTCCTTGGGAGCCTGCTTCTCCCTCTGCCTCTCTCTCTCTCTGTGTCTCTCATGAATAAATAAATAAATAAATAAATAAATAAATAAATAAATAAATAAATAAAAAAAAAATAAAAAATTCTTTGAAACTACTTAATGAAATATCACAAGGCATACTTGAAACTATTGATTTAAAATGGACAACACCAAGACGTAGTCTATAAAATTATTGGACAGTCTATAAAATCCTATATTCTACAGAATTATAAAATTCTTTTAGGTATCAGAAGAGTTCTTTTTTTAAGATTTTACTTATTTGTCAGAGAGAGAGAGAGCACAAGCGGGGAGATCGGCAGGCAGAGGGAGAAACAGGCTCCTCCCCGAGCAAGGAGCCTGATGCAGGACTCGATCCCGAGACCCTGGGATCATGACCTGATCCAAAGGCAGACACTTAACCCACTGAGCCACGCAGGCATCCCAGAGTTCTTTTCTTTCTTTCTTTCTTTTTTTAAGATTTATTTATTTCTTTATTTGAGAGAGAGAGTGAGAGGGAAAGAACCTTCAAGCCAACTCCCTGCTGAGTGCAAGCCCGATACGGAGCTCCATCTCATAACCCTGAGATCTGATCTCAGCTGAAACCAAGAGTCAGACGCTTAACCAACTGAGCCACCCAGGTGCACCAGAAGCAAAGGAGTTCTTAAACAGGTTACTTGTAAAACTATTATATAACTTACTATACGAGTAAGAGCTATATGATTTGAAAATATAGACAATACAACTATTTTTAATGGTCAGAGAATATACAAGATGTTTTATTAAGTTTTAAAAGCTTACATTTTTTTCAGTAAGCAAGCTTATCAGTGGTTTTACTATTAGAACTGCCATTCTGAAATATTTGTATGTGTAATATGTTATAAAGCAATAAGTAATTATAGGAAACTCTAATTCCTTTCATCACATATGTCTTTGAAAACCAGAATTCCTGGTTGGAAGAATGGAGATATACATGTATTATGCAAAGTAAGTAAAAATCTTATAGTCCTGAATTTGAATCAGAAATTAGTACAAGCTTATGAGGTTACATGTAATATTGTGTATTACATGCATGTGTATATATATATATATACCCCCAGACTCCTGTTGGGTATTTAACCAAACACTGATCTCGAATTCTGCTATGAAGGGATCCACAGATGAAATTAAAATCCCAAAGATACAGAGAGTATCCTGGTTAGTTGACCTAATCAAAAAGCACAGAGGTTTTTCCTGCAGGTTGTGAAATAATCAGAAATTGAAAGCACAATGGAGATGTGTATCAAATCATCACTTTTTACACTTTAAATATCTTACCATTGTAATTGTCAATTATACTTCAGTAAAGCTGGAAAAAAAGCAAGCGAACAAATAGAATCTGCACAAAGTATGAGGAAGATTTGGCCTGTCACTTCTGGCTTGAAGACCGAGAGGGGCTCATGTGGAAAGAACCTGCATAAGGACTCTAAGACCTGAGAGGGACCACCAGTCAAGAGCCAGGAAGACAGTGGGTACCTCAGTTGTATATCATGGAGGAACTGGATCTGTTGACAACCTGAATAAACGTGAAAGCAATTCTTTTTTTAAGATTTTATTTGAGAGAGAGAGAGAGCACAAGAGAGGGGAGGGGTAGAGGGAGAGGGATAAGCAGGTTCCCCACCGAGCAGGGAGCCCCACTCGGGACTCGATCCCAGGACCCTGGCTGGGATCATGACCTGAGCCCAAGGCAGACGCTTAACCAACTGAGCCACCCATGCACCCCAAAGCAATTCTTCTTTTGAGTCTCCAGATAAGAATGTAGCTCATTCAACATTTGATTTCAGCCTTGTAAGGCTCTAAGCAGAGAACCCAGCCATGTAACACTGGACTTCTGAACTACAGAACTGTGACATACAAACATGTATGGTGTTCTATGATGGTCATCATAATATAAAGTAACTGGTCACATATGGAGAAAGATAGGGAAAAATTTTATCTTGAACACCGGGAAATAAAAGACAACACCTAAAGCAATTGTCTTGCCTCTGTATTTGAACTCTAAATAAATGATAGATGAGCGGAGGAGTCCCTTCATAGAGGTTTCCCAGCCAATAAATTACAAAGAAATAATAGGATTCAAATATCACCACTTTACTATCCCTTAATGGACCTATGCACTGAGTGTCAATATCTATTATCATGAAAAGAGAGACAACCAGTGTTCCTGATGAAAGAATATAACAATGCCTGTAGTCTTGTCAAAAGGATGGAATCTGAGTCTAATCAAGTCCTCAGATCTAGCTGCCATTTCCAAGAAATACAAAGGGCTCATCAACATGCTGAATCGCTCGATGAGCCTCCAGTCTGAAAATCCAGTATGTGGGAAATTCTACGATCAATTGGCCCAGTTTCTTTCCGCAAATACATTGTAAGGAAATGAAAGGGATGAAGAGAGAAATTAAGATGAAAAGAGAATAGAGAGGCAAGTCAAACTTTCAACATGGACACCACTACACTATAATGTTTCAGGTGGCTCATAAAGTGACAAGATTCAAAGAAGACAAGGAAGTGATTCCTGTAAAAAGGCTAGTGGTTTTTTCTGGGAGACAAAGTACTTCTGATTGTGTTGGGCCAAAAGGGCAGATTTACTGACAAAATCTAATTTCTTGACCTGGTTGATAATTACAAGGGTGTTTGCTTTTTAATAATCCCCATTAACTTGCTACATTTACTTATGTACTTGGAAGGAAGACATTTTTAATACGCTGTAGATGTTAAGATGAAAGGGGAGAATGAGAAACTGAGAGAAGCATTAATTGTATTGTGTTAGGATTACGTTTGAATTATTGCCTGGTCAGAAAAGCCTTGGAAATACTTTTATTTTTTTAATTAATTAGTAATTAATTATTTTTGAAAGAGAGCACTAGAGTGGGAGTGGGAGTAGGGGCAGAAGGAGAGAGAGGGAGGGGGAGGGGAGGGAGAGGGGGAGGGAGAGGGAGGGAGGGAGAGAGAGAGAGAGAGAGAGAGAATCCTAAACAGGCTCAATGCTAAACCAGGGCGGGGGGGAGGGGCTCAATCTCAGGATCCTAAAAACGTGACCTGAGCCGAAACCAAGAGTCAGATACTCAATGTACTGAGGCACCCAGGTGTCCCTACTTACATGTTTTAGAACAGCATAGTTTAATTTATACATTCTCTACTACTGTGAAAGTTTTTTAATCTATCCTAAGAAGATTCTACTATATTCTATTTTATATATTCTGTTAGATACCTATGGTTATGGTAATCGATTAGTACTGTAAAATAAAAGTAATATGTTAAGGTTACACAGTTGTTCTGTGTATTGTTTGCTATGTGAAGCAGTGGCAATAGAGAAGAGAAAAATTTAATTCAGACTACTGATCAGCCAATTTACATCTTTACGTGGTGATCTGAGATACATAAATTGAATACAGGTTGGATCGAGTTTCATTCTTTGCAAATGCCATCTTTCTGATTAAAGGTTGCTCAAACAATGGAAGTTTAATATATAGCATAATAAGAAATCCAGAATAGTTGGTTCTAGACCTAATTCACTGATATCAGCCCCTTGCCCTGGCTTCTCTTAACATTCATTTGACGTCCATAAGATGAATAGGAAATCACGCACCGTAATTTACACAAACCATTCAAGCGAGAAAGGAAGGGATTCTCCTTATGTATGTCCGTATCACAGAAGCTCTCCAGAAGAATTCTCAATTTTTCCTCATCCAAACTGGGCTGAAAGTAAAGAAAATGAATCTCTGGCATTTTTAGCCTTTAGGGCTTGGGGTGGGGTTTGGGGTGGGAAGTTTCTCCACCAGGAAGGAATTACACTTGATCTTAGCCAAAAGGCTGAGAAGTGATTACCAGGAAGGAATTAAAATGATTGGAAATAATGTTTGATAGACAACGACTAGAATCTGGTGTAATAATTCTTTGTCCAAAATACAGACCTTTGGTAATTAGACTTATGAATTGAGTATACAACTTCTGCATGATGTAAAAATAAAAGAAACAAATTTAAACTAATCGAAACATGCAGTGTGATGAGTCCCTTTGTCTATATACACCAGTAATTTCTCAAACTTCACGTGCATAAAAATACACGGGGCACTTGTTAAATTTCCAGTCTGAAAGATATGAGGGTAGAACTCAGTATAGAATTGAGCTCTGTCAAAGACAAGAACCAGATGGTCGTTTGTCCTGAGCCCATACTCTGAAAAACATTCTCCATTAGCGACTATTAATAATCTCAAAATAATTAATTGTAATGTTTTTAATCAGTATCTCAAGTTGCTGGAAACCTCCAGGACCGTGCTTTATTCCAACCCAGTAGCACCATTAGACGGTCTCTGAATTTGTTTTCACTTGCTGTTAGACCTTGCCATAATTAGTAACCTGGCTCATCACAGACACTCAGTCATCATTATTCAGCTAAATCTCTGAAGTTGGACACAGGTCCCTGAATGCTTCTGGCCTAATGCCCTCCTGCTGTAAACAAAAATTGTCCACTGCCTCACTCTCTCACTGGTTTTAATGAATTAAAAACTCCCAAGTCATCAGGAAGTCATATGCTCAGCATGCGCCCAAGACAGCACGACTTACCAAATTACCCTCTTTCTTAGGAAAGTTAATAGCCCATATTGCTAAATTATTTCCCGTCTTTGTTTCAAATTCCAAGGCTTTATTTTTTTCCCCCATTCTGCCTGATTTAGGATGCTTTAAAGGTCTAAAATCAGGGCACCTGGGTGGCTCAGTCATTAAGCATCTGCCTTTGGCTCACGTCATGATCTCAGGGTCCTGAGATCGAGCCCCGCATTGGGCTCCCTGCTTGGCAGGAAGCCTGCTTCTCCCTCTCCCGCTCCTCCTGCTTGTGTTCCCTCTCTCGCTGTGTCTCTCTCTGTCAAATAAATAAATAAAATCTTTAAAAAAATAAGTAAAGGTCTAAAATCTTTTGATATCCTAGCATAATCCATGAAACAGAAATGACTTCTGATATGAAATGAAATGAGATTTTCTCATAATGACCAAATGAAATTCCATCATTGATTTAACAAGTGATTGGAAAGGATGCCATAATAAAGTCAATCAATTTCCAGTAGCACCCTGGTCTTGCCTTTATGGCCTAGAGCACCAGCTCCATTATTTCTATTTTAATGTCAGCTATTTTTCCCCTTTATGTCTGTCACCCCACATTCTGATCATATACTGTTTCCATTATTCAACCAGTTATAAATGTAAATCAAAATCAAAACCAAATACTCTAATGCCCCACACTCCCAGCAAAAGGACAAATGCTCACAAGAAAATTTGATTTACTTATGGAAATTCATGAAGAAGAATTTTGTCTTCCTTAAGATTTTTAAGTATTCTGTACACCCGACATGGGGCTCAAACTCACAACCCCTTGATCAGGACTCGCACGCTCGACTGACTGAGCCATCCAGGTGCCCCCCAAAAGAATATTTCATTCTAAGGATCTGTGATTCTACAATGCCCTATGCTGATTGGTACAGTAGTGCTTACAACACTCTACTCTTCTTGGTTCTCATGTCTTATGATTGGTGCTACTTAAACTGAGAGCAGCAACCGCCATAGTTCACCTCTGCCCTCAGCCCTTCAATGAACAGCGCATTGCCCTCCCCTGAAATATGCACTCAGTAAGTCACTCCCTTTCCTTCTACCTTTTATTCCACAATGCAAAAAAATTCTATGTATCATAGAATATATTATAAATATTACTGACTCGCCTCTTTTTAGCTCTACGCTGACTCATCCAAAGACATCAATCTCATTTTACAGAAATAATCCAATATTAAGAAGACAAAAAGTTCAGTTTTTGTCTGATTTTATTTGTTGCTGAATTGTAAAATTTGATCTACTGTCCACAAACTAGTTCCCTAGGGCTAACTCAGTAAAAACTCCCAAAATGCCAAATTCAGGTGAACCTGTAGTTTTAAAGAGCTATGCATTTATCATCACAGGATTTTCTAAATATCATATATGTAATTTAATATTTTCATTTGGCTCGTGACCAAGAAACGGCAGTATTGCTCAGCTATGAGAATAATACTATTCTCTGTCAGGTTTTCAAATTCTCTGTCAGTGTTTCACAGACCACTCTTGGAATGTTCAACAGTGAAAAGAAAGGTTAAATTGTCAACTGTGTGAAATAAATTTTGGCTGTGCAGAAACTAACCACAAAAAAACTGCAGGACTTCATAGCTTAAAACACGTGAATGTGCATTTTCAAATTCTAATGTGTGTGGAGTGTATGGGTGTGTAGGGACCATATTCTCATAAACATCTTAATATATCATTTGACCAGGAACTGCATTTTGTACTATTTTACTTCAAAAAAATTTATTTTCATCTGTTCTGTTAAAAAAGTTGGAAAATGTTCTTTGCCACTGAAATGTGGTCTGAGAAGATACAATGGCCCCAAGGCCGTGGTGGGAGCAGCTTCTTCTCAGCTGCGAGAGTGTATGTGAGCACCCCGCACTGATAGTTGGAAACTTGCTGTTAATAATCCTGGGGCATCAGGATGACGAGCAAGGTGGGAGCTACTCACACCAGGAAAAATGGGATCTTCAGATCTAGGTAACTACAGGAAAGCTAGAGATCAGAGAGATGTGGAGATCTCAGCTGTCTGCAGAATTACTCAGGAAGGGAGAGGCTAAGAAAGGAACTGTCTATGCCCTGAATATGCAGAAACCCAATGACATGGAGTTCTGTGACTTTGAGGAAAACAGCTTCAACCTGAGGCCATGCAGCATGTATGCAACTAGGATACTATTTTTCCCGAGTAAAGGTCTAAAAGAAATAACTCTTGGTTTGTAGACTACGGAGAATGAAAGACAAAGGAGAGCTATTGTCAACTGAAATACTAGGAACTATGGATCTTGAACTTACCTCTTCTGTATATACATAATTTGTAATTGAGATTCCTGTATCAGAGTTCCTCAAAGGACAATTCTGAAACCTCCTACCACAAAATCACTTTTTAGGAGGACTTTTAAAAAATGCCAATTCCTGGCTTAGTTCTGGTCCAAGATGGAGATGTTGGAAGACCCTAAACTCACCTCCTCCGTGGCCACACCAAACCTACACCTATTTTTATAGAGCAATTTCTCCTGAGGAAGAACTGAGGGCTGACTGAACTGCTTCTGTACAACAAAAAATAGAGAGACCACATAGAAAAGAACAAGAGAGACAGAAAAACAGTCATGATGCTGCAAACTGCAGCAGGGAGGGATAGTACTGAGGGACAGTGAGTCGATGCATCTATCCTGGGCCACAGGAAAAACAGCCACCATTTTAAAGGGCAACTCGAATATAAAGGATCTAGCCCAAGAACTCTGCCAAACTGTGGGGGGACTGCTGGAACTCTCTAGTTCAGAGGGGCTGTTGAACACCATAGTTTATGTTCCCCCCTCTACCTTGAAAGCGCAGATAGCTGGTCTACCACCTCAGTGAGCCCCAGATCCCTAACCCACAGCAGCCCTGGACACCGTGGGGCACAGAAAACAAGCCAAGACTGACAAGAGCAAGTAGAATATAATATAAACCGTTCAGCCCCAGAACTCTGCCAAACTGTGTGGGAACTGCCGAAACGCCTCTCTCTCCAGATCAGAGAGGCTGCCGAGCACCATGGTTTCTATTCCCACTCCACCTTGGTTTTGTAGACAGGAGCCGAGCCTCAGTGCCCCAGCTAGCCCACCCTCTCTGCGGCAGCCCAAGCCAGCCCTCACCCATCTACCAAGGCGGCCCCAGTGCCACACACACCTGGACACCCCTCCTCAGTGCTCACTATAGCTCCAGCTCGTGCGGAGCACCCTAGAACACTCCAGGCCTGCACCATTTTGGCTCCAGACAACTTGCCAGAGCAACCCAAGAGTAGAGCACTGCAGAACCCCTGGCCCACGCCCCCCTCAGCTCCAGCTGCCCTGCCAGACCACCCCTGCACACAGCACCCCAGACACTCCAGCTTGCACTCACTTCAGCTTCAGCTGTCCTGCCAGGGTGCTCGCTGCACAGAGAGCCCGGGGACCACCCTGGCCCACACCCACTTCAGCTCTGGCCATCCCACCAAGGCGGCCCCAGCATAGATTGCCCCAGGACCTCCAGCCACTTGATATTTAGAATGACAGAAACTGGGGTGCCTGGCTGGCTCAGTCAGAAGAGCATGCAACTCTTAATCTGGGGTCATGAGTTCGAGCCCCATGTTGGGTATAGAGATTACTTAAATAAATAAAACTTAAAAAAATAAAATAAAAAGAATGACACATATTAAATTCCTTAAGGTTGCTCAATGCATCTATAGATTTATAACGAAGTGATTTATAATGAAATGTGTGTGTGTGTATGGTGGGGGTGGGGAGCGATGGATGGGGCAGGGAGAGTGCTGAGGGTTTTTTTTATTTTAGAAAGAGAGTGGGTGGGGAAGGGCAGAGGGAGAAAGAGAATCTCAAGCAGACTCCCCACTGAGCACAGAGCCTGATGCGGGGCTTGATTCCAGGACCATGAGATCATGACCTGAGCTGAAATCAAGAGTCAGACGCTTAACTGACAGAGCCACCCAGGCACCCCCTGAAGTTTGATAGACCTGATAGTCTGGGAATTGGTTATGAAAATGACAATTTTCTTGAGGTGGGGGAGTGTGGTGATCAGATGGGGGGCAGAGAGAAGGTAGAGAAACAAGCCCTGGTGACTGAGATGACTTATGTGTATGGATGGTTGACGTTGGGGTTCATGACATAAGTCCCTCTGGGAAATAAGCCTTTTTTGGTGATAGTTTTCAACAACTATTGTGAGAAGTAACCTGGTGCTTACAACTTGTTAAGTTAAAGTTATATAAAGATAGACTGACACACAACATAAAATGTGTATTTAAATTTGACCTATTCCTAAAAGGTAAACATTGGTATTTTTAGGTGCGTGGTATCTTTTTAGAGCCCAAATATCCTGTGACTTGTTATTTTGGAAAATTTTTTATCACCACCATTCACTCTCAAACTGATATATAACTTTAACGTAACAAGTTGTAAGCACCAGGTTAAGCAATTTGAATAAACTAGCAGTTAACCTAATTTCTTAAATTTTTTATCTTCCGTGCACATTAGTCTTGGAACTTCTCTCTTTGGAAAGATAAATAAACTTTAAATGTAGACAGTATATAGTGAAGGCTTTCTACTCTTAAAATTTGCCACCAATACTAAGCTTATCTATTAAAGAGAATGTTGGGAGTAAGTATGATTTTTGACACTTTCCTGATTTCACAGAACATAGTAATATCTTTCTAAAGTTAAAAATTAATTAGGAGATAACCAGACATTAAAATAAAAGGTTTTAACTGTCTAGTTATGTTGCTCATTATATTTACTCCTCAGAAGATTTCTAAAATGGGTGGGGGGAGATATAGACTTGAAGTGTGGTTACATAAACAGCAGGTACTTATTTACCAATATGTGTTATTTCTATTTTTTTTCTTTCTTTCTTTCTTTCTTTCTTTCTTTCTTTCTTTCTTTCTTTCTTTCTTTCTTTCTTTTTCTTTCTTTCTTTCTCTTCCTTTCTTCTTTCTTTCTTTCTTTCTTTCTTTCCTTTCTTTCTTCTTTCTATCTTTCTTCTTTCTTTGTTCTTTTTTTCTTTCTTTCATACAATTTTATACTCAAGTAACACTTCCAAATGGATCAATAGTGATGAGGAATAAAAGGGAAGATTAAAAACATTCCTCCCGTTCCCTGTTACTCATCACCCTTCCTGGAGGAAACAATACGTATATAATAATCCTTGTGGAGACACTTTTATGTTCTTACTTTAATATTTTCTAAGAAGTATGTACACATAGACACAAAATACATATTATATACATATATTTCCTCTTTTCTACACAAATGGTTATATATACTGTTCTAAATCTTAGGTGCCATCTTAAAATCATCTTATTCCTCTACCAAATGTAAGCTAAGTTTAATTCTAGAACAAGCATACATTATAAGCTTTATAAATAAAAGAAACATGTAGAGAAGTATTGTGTCATAAAACCAATTTCATTGATTTTCCCATGTTTCTTAGATGGTGATAACCAACCTCCTCCTAACTTCCTCTGATTCACTGATAATTTTTTTTAAAATTTTTTTATTGTTATGTTAATCCTCATACATTACATCATTAGTTTTAGATGTAGTGTTCCATGATTCATTGTTTGTGCATAACACCCAATGCTCCATGCAGAACGTGCCCTCCTCAATACCCATCACCAGGCTAACCCATCCTCCCACCCCCCTCCCCTCTAGAACCCTCAGTTTGTTTTTCAGAGTCCATCGTCTCTCATGGTTCGTCTACCCCTCCGATTTCCCCCCCTTCATTCTTCCCCTCCTGCTACATCCTTCTTTTTTTTTTTCTTTCTTAACATATATTGCATTATTTGTTTCAGAGGTACAGATCTGAGATTCAACAGTCTTGCACAATTCACAGCACTTACCAGAGCACATACCCTCCCCAGTGTCCATCACCCAGTCACCCCATCCCTCCCCCCCACCCCCCACTCCAGCAACCCTCAGTTTGTTTCCTGAGATCAAGAATTCCTCATATCAGTGAGGTCATATGATACATGTCTTTCTCTGTTTGACTTATTTCGCTCAGCATAATACCCTCCAGTTCCATCCACGTCGTTGCAAATGGCAAGATCTCATTCCTTTTGATGGCTGCATAATATTCCATTGTGTATATATACCACATCTTCTTTATCCATTCATCTGTTGATGGACATCTTGGCTCTTTCCACAGTTTGGCTATTGGTGGACATTGCTGCTATAAACATCAGGGTGCATGTACCCTTTTGGATCCCTACTCTTGTATCTTTGGAGTAAATACCCAGTAGTGCAATTGCTGGGTCATACGGTAGCTCTATTTTCAACTTTTTGAGGAACCTCCATACTGTTTTCCAGAGTGGCTGCACCAGCTTGCATTCCCACCAACAGTGTAGGAGGGTTCCCCTTTCTCCGCATCCCCGCCAACATCTGTCATTTCCTGACTTGTTAATTTTAGCCATTCTGACTGGTGTGAGGTGGTATCTCTTTGAGGTTTTGATTGGATTTCCCTGATGCCGAGCGATATTGAGCACTTTTTCATGTGTCTGTTGGCCATTTGGGTGTCTTCTTTGGAAAAATATCTGTTCATGTCTTCTGCCCATTTCTTGATCCATTTCTGTCCATTTCTGGGCTCTCTGTTCTGTTCCAATGATCTATGTGTCTGTTTCTGTGCCAGTACCATACCGTCTTGATGATGACAGCTTTGTAATAGAGCTGGAAGTCTGGAATTGTGATGCCACCAGCTTTGCTTTTCTTTTTCAACATTCCTTTGGCTATGCGGGGTCTTTTCTGGTTCCATACAAATTTTAGATTATTTGTTCCATTTCTTTGAAAAAAGTGGATGGTATTTTGATGGGGATTGCATTGAATGTGTAGATTGCTCTAGGTAGCATTGACATCTTCACAATATTTGTTCTTCCAATCCATGAGCATGGAACATTTTTCCATTTCTTTGTGTCTTCCTCAATTTCTTTCATGAGTATTTTATAGTTTTCTGAGTACAGATCCTTTGCCTCTTTGGTTAGATTTATTCCTAGGTATCTTATGGTTTTGGGTGCAATTGTAAATGGGATCGACTCCTTCATTTCTCTTTCTTCTGTCTCATTGTTGGTGTATAGGAATGCCACTGATTTCTGTGCATTGATTTTATATCCTGCCACTTTACTGAATTCCTGTTTGACTTCTAGCAGTTCTGGGGTGGAGTCTTGTGGGTTTTCCACATAAAGTATCATATCATCTGCAAACAGTGAGGATTTGACTTCTTCTTTGCCGATTTGGATGCCTTTTATTTCTTTTGGTTGTCTGATTGCTGTGGCTAGGACTTCCAATACTATGTTGAATAGCAATGGTGATAGTGGACATCCCTGCTGCGTTCCTGACCTTAGGGGGAAAGCTCTTAGTTTTTCCCCATTGAGAATGATATTCGCTGTAGGTTTTTCATAGATGGCTTTTATGATATTGAGGTATGTACCCTCTATGCCTATACTCTGAAGAGTTTTGATCAAGAAAGGATGCTGTACTTTGTCAAATGCTTTTTCTGCATCTATTGAGAGGATCATATGATTCTTGTTCTTTCTTTTGTTAATGTATTGTATCACGTTGATTGATTTGCGAATGCTGAACCAACCTTGCAGCCCAGGGATAAATCCCACTTGGTCGTGGTGAATAATCCTTTTAATGTACTGTTGGATCCTATTGGCTAGTATTTTGGTGAGAATTTTTGCATCCATGTTCATCAGGGATATTGGTCTGTAATTCTCCTTTTTGATGGGGTCTTTGTCTCGTTTGGGGATCAAGGTAATGCTGGCCTCATAAAATGAGTTTGGAAGTTTTCCTTCCGTTTCTATTTTTTGGAACACTTTCAGAAGAATAGGTATTAATTCTTCTTGAAATGTTTGGTAGAATTCCCCCGGGAAGCCATCTGGCCCTGGGCTTTTGTGTTTTGGGAGATTTTTGATGACTGCTTCAATTTCCTTATGGTTATAGGTCTGTTCAGGTTTTCTATTTCTTCCTGGTTCAGTTTTGGTAGTTGATACATATCTAGGAATGCATCCATTTCTTCCAGGTTATCTAATTTGCTGGCATAGAGTTGCTCATAATATGTTCTTATAATTGTTTGTATTTCTTTGGTGTTGGTTGTGAACTCTGCTCTTTCATTCATGATTTTGTTGATTGGGGTCATTTCTCTTTTCTTGTTGATAAGTCTGGCCAGGGGTTTATCAATCTTATTAATTCTTTCAAAGAACCAGCTCCTAGTTTCGTTGATCTGTTCTACTGTTCTTTTAGTTTCTATTTCATTGATTTCTGCTCTGATCTTTATTATTTCTCTTCTCCTGCTGGGTTTAGGCTTTATTTGCTGTTCTTTCTCCAGCTCCTTTAGCTGGAGGGTTAGGTTGTGTACTTGAGACCTTTCTTATTTCTTGAGAAAGGCTTGTATTGCTATATATTTTCCTCTTAGGACTGCCTTTGCTGCATCCCAAAGATTTTGAATAGTTGTGTTTTCATTTTCATTGGTTTCCATGAATTTTTTTAATTCTTCTTTAATTCCTGGTTGACCCATTCATTCTTCAGTAGGATGCTCTTTAGCCTCCATGTATTTGAGTTCTTTCCGACTTTCCTCTTGTGATTGAGTTCTAGTTTCAAAGCATTGTGGTCTGAAAATAGGCAGGGAATGATCCCAATCTTTTGGTACCAGTTGAGACCTGATTTATGACCTAGGATGTGATCTATTCTGGAGAATATTCCATGGGCACTAGAGAAGAATGTGTATTCTGTTGCTTTGGGATGGAATGTTCTGAATATGTCTGTGAAGTCCATTTGGTCCAGTGTGTCATTTAAAGTCTTTATTTCCTTGTTGATCTTTTGCTTAGACGATCTGTCCATTTCAGTGAGAGGGGTGTTAAAGTCCCCCACTATTATTGTATTGTTGTTGATGTGTTTCTTTGCTTTTGTTATTAATTGCCTTATATAATTGGCTGCTCCCATGTTAGGGGCATAGATATTTACAATTGTTAGATCTTCTTGTTGGATAGACCCTTTAAGTAGGATATAGTGTCCTTCCTCATCTCTTATTACAGTCTCTGGTTTAAAATCTAATTTGTCTGATATAAGGATTGCCACCCCAGCTTTCTTTTGGTGTCCATTAGCATGGTAAATGGTTTTCCACCCCCTCACTTTCAATCTGGGGGTGTCTTTGGTTCTAAAATGAGTCTCTTGCAGACAGCATATCGATGGGTCTTGTTTTTTAATCCAGTCTGATAGCCTGTGTCTTTTGATTGGGGCATTTAGCCCATTTACACTCAGGGTAACTATTGAAAGATAGGAATTTAGTGCCATTGTATTGCCTGTAAGGTGACTGTTACCGTATATTGTCTGTGTTCCTTTCTGGTCTATGTTGCTTTTAGGCTCTCTCTTTGCTTAGAGGACCCCTTTCAAGGTTTCTTGTAGGGCTGGTTTCGTGTTTGCAAATTCCTTTAGTTTTTGTTTGTCCTGGAAGCTTTTTCTCTCTCCTTCAATTTTCAGTGACAGCCTAGCTGGATAGAGTATTCTTGGCTGCATATTTTTCTCATTTAGTGCTCTGAATAGATCCTGCCAGTCCTTTCTGGCCTGCCAGGTCTCTGTGGATAGGTCTGTTGCCAATCTAATGTTTCTACCATTGTAGGTTACATATCTCTTCTCCTGAGCTGCTTTCAGGATTTTCTCTTTATCTCTGAGACTCGTAAGTTTTACTATTAGATGTCGGGGTGTTGACCTATTTTTATTGATTTTGGGAGGGGTTCTCTGTGCTTCCTGGATTTTGATGCCTGTTTCCTTCCCCAAATTAGGGAAGTTCTCTGCTATAATTTGCTCCATTATACCTTCTGCCCCTCTCTCTCTTTCTTCTTCTTCTGGGATCCCAATTATTCTAATGTTGTTTCATCTTATGGTATTGCTTATCTCTCGAATTCTGCCCTCGTGATCCAGTAGTTGTTTATCTCTCTTTTTCTCAGCTTCTTTATTTTCCATCATTTGGTCTTCTATCTCACTGATTCTCTCTTCTGCCTCATTTATCCTAGCAGTTAGCACCCCCGTATTTGATTGCACCTCATTAATAGCCTTTTTGATTTCGACTTGGTTAGATTTTAGTTCTTTTACTTCTCCAGAAAGGGTTTCTCTAATAACTTCCATGCTTTTTTCAAGCCCAGCTAGTATCTTTAAAGTCATGATTCTGAACTCTAGATCTGACATCGTACTAATGTCTGTATTGAGTAGGTCCCTGGCAGTCAGTACTACCTCTTGTTCTTTTTGTTGAGGTGATTTTTTCCATCTTGTCATTTTGTGCAGGAGAATAGATTAATGAGGGAACAAAATGCTAGCAGGGTAACAACGTCCCCAGAAAATATACTCTAAACAAATCAGAAAAGACCTGAAGCAGTGGGAAAAGAAAGGAAAAGAGAGAAAAAAGAAAAAGAAAAAAAAAAGAAGAAAAAGAAAAAGATAAAGATAAAAACAGACAAAAACATAACAAAACAAAACAAAAACAGAATGTGATCAAATATGATCAGGCTGGTATATAGATCAGTGCCACACACTAGATTTTGGGTGTATTTTGGTCTGTTAAAAGAAAGTGCCTCCCAAAATTTTAAAGAAAGAAAAACTTATATATGTACAAAAATAAGGGTTGATATGATGAAGGGATGGAATATGACTGTAAAGATGGAAATTATAAAAAATTTTATAAAAGGAATTGAGAAGAAGTTGTTTGAAAAAAGAAAGAAGAGGATTTTTAAAAAAAAGAAAAAAAAAGAGAGAGAATGCGATCAGGTAGGGGAGTAGAAAAAAACCATACACTAGAGATTTAGAGTATATTTTGATCTGTTAGAAGAAACTATCTCAAAATTTTAAAGAGAGAATAACTTATATATATATATGCCAAAAATATGGGTAACTACTATGAAGGGATAGAATATCATTCTAAAAATGAAAAATAAAAATGTTTTTTAAAAAAGGGATTGATAAGATGTTGGTTGAAAAAGGGAAAAAGAAAAATTCAAAAAAAAAAAGAGTTAAAAAAAATTAACTTTGAAAGACTAAAGAATCATGGTAAAAAAGCCATGAATTCTATGTGCAGTAGTCCCCTAGCGCTGGAGTTCTGCCGTTCTCATTGATCGGTAAACTTGGTCTTGGCCGGCTGTTCTCGCTGATCTTCTGGGGAGGGGCCTGTTGCCGTGGTTCCCAAATGTCTCTGCCGGAGGCGGAATTGCCCCGCCCTTGCCCCCTCCCGGCTAAGTAATCTGCTCGGGTTTGCTCTCCGGGGCTTTTGTTCCCTGCGAGCTTTCCGTCCAGCTTTGGAGGCGGAGAGTGAGAATGGCGGCCTCCCAATCTCCGCCCCGGAGGAGCCGAGAACTCGGGGCCCCGCTCCTCAGTGCGCCCCCAGAGAAAAGCCGTCAGTCACTCCCGTCTCCCTGGTCTCCGGCCGCACTCCATGCTCACCCGGCCCGTGACTGAGCATTTCTATCTCTGGCACCCGACCCCGGGTGGAGTCTCCAAACCCAGCAGATCCCTGCGGTGCACTCCCGCGCGGCTCCTCCCGGGGGAGGAAGGTGAGTCTCCCCGGATCTGCCGCTTGTTGGGTCCCTGCTGGAGGAGCAGGGGCCCGACTGGGCCACGGATCACGGTTTATGGCGACCCCGAGCTGAGAGCCCACGCCTGGGCTCCGCCTCTGCAGCCGGCTTCCCTGCTCCGTTACCTGGGAGCTCTGCCACACTCAGGCACCCCAGTCTTTCTGTGACCCCGAGGGTCCTGAGACCACACTGTCCCGGAGGGTTCCACCCCCCGCTTAGCCACCAGAGTGACGTCCCTCAGCGGAGCAGACTTAAAAGTTCCGATTTTGTGCTCCGCGGCTCTATCACTTGCCAGAAGCGCCGACGGAGGCCCCTCCCCCGCCGTCTATCCTCCCGAATATCGCCTCGGATTCCCTTCTCCGCACGTCCTACCTTCCAGAAAGTGGTCGCTTTTCTGATGAGAGAGTTGCTGCTATTCTTTTCTTCGATCTCCTGTTGAGTTTGTAGGTGTTCAGAATGGTTTGATCCCTATCCAGCTGAATTCCTGAGAGGAGACGAAATCCAGGTCTCCTGCTCCTCCGCCATCTTGCTCCGCCCCCCACACTGACAATTTTTAATGGGAGTGCTCAGATTTATGAAAACTCCTTATGTGAGTTTAAAAATGAAATTCTGAATAATATTCTATTTCCATATCAAATTTATCTTCTCTCTGCCTCCTATTGATCAGCCTTCTCTTGGAGTTAATAATTTAGGAATGTCAGTTGCCCTGAGCCATTTTATAGTTAAAAGACAAACCAGTTGTGACAGAACAGGCCCAAGATATTCTTATGTATCATACAAGGAATTTAAGATTTCTACCAGACTGAAAAACTAAACTTCTTCTCTTTCTCTTTAACACACAGTAAATGATCCAACAAATCCGGGTAAGAAGTAAATTTACAGTCTTTTTTTTTTTTTTTTTTAAGAATCAGTTGACTTTTCAAATTGTGGCAGGGAATATTGATCTAAAGAAAGACATGAGACTTTGCTTATTAAAGAAAAAAAAAAAAAAAAACCCGGCTCCTACTCAGGTATCATTGTAACTCATCATATCTACTTGTATCTGTTTATTTTTTCTCATATACCAAAGGGTGTTTTGCTAGCTCAGCAGAAGTCCCTCCTGTTCCCCTCACCAAGTCTAGAAACCTACTCGAGTCTATATTTATCTTCTGTTACAACAAGAAAAGTATTCAGACTCCTGTCAAATATGAGTCTTTCCAGATAGCTCTGCCTTCCTTTCTGCTCTTCCCCACTTCCTCTGCTCTCTGCTCTGTCATAAATCATCAGACTCTTCCTTCCTACTGGATTAGCCAGTCACCATACTCCCACTTTAAAAGTGTGCACAAAGCCCCCCACCCCCAAAATACCACATCCCAATCCAGCGATTAGTCAATTTCTCTTCTCCTCCTTACAGGAAAACATGGTACTTGACTTTCTTCTCTGAATCTGGTTTCACTTCCTCTTCAGGAAAACCTCCCCCAGCACACCTGTTCTCTTTCTGTTTTGAGTTCACCCATAGTTTATCTTCTGTAGCACCTTGCCCTCTCTCTAGAATGTTCTTTCTTCAGTTGTTTCCAATGTCTCATCTTTCAAACCTTTTCTCAGGGATCATCCTTCCTTGACTACCGTATGTAAATAAGTTGCACATCCTTCTCCAGCTCTCTGCCGACCAATATTCTTACCCAGCCATCAGCACAGCCTCAAATGCATGTATTTCCTTCCTTGTTTGTGTTGTCTTTCTTTCTAGGATGTAAATTCCATGGAGGTAAGTTCCATCACCTACCTAGTATCTAGGACGTAACAGTCACCTGCAATAAATAAATGATAAATGAATAGATTGCTGATCAAGCTCACAGGTGCTGTGAGTGTAGACAGAGCCACAGTCTCCCACCCCAGCAAGTGTCTATAGAAACTAGCATGTACACCAAGTGCATGTGGTACCTGGGGCAACTTGAAGGAGGTTCACTTACAACCCAATGGAGAACTGACATAGCTATGGTCTCTATCCTGTCTGGTCTCGTGAACTGAACTTGAGCCTCTGCGGGTAGAAGAGAGAAGTCCGAATTTTTATGAGACTCTCGGGAAGCATACAGGTAAGATATGGTTAGAAGCTAGCACAAAAAATATGTAAGATCCTAGAACTAACAAAACAAAACAAAACAAACACTGCTTTAGGGTTCAGGACACAGAACTGTAGTTATGCCTGGGGAAGAAAATCCCTGGTACCTTGAAGTCATCTGAAATCAATCACAGACAGGCAGTGGTTACTGGACATTTTCCAGTGGCTTTACAGCCGGAGAAGTGGACACGTGAGAAAGGAAAACCTGGAGTGGATATTGCAGTGATCAGAGTTGACAACTGGTTCTGAGCACACATGAAAAAATCCCTTAAATTTAACTCTGAGAAACAGTGGGCTGATACTTTGAGTGGAACTAATTTCTAGCAGTCAGACTAGTAAGGGTTAAAGTTGCCATAATTGATTCATTAAAAATAAATATGAACGCATATGTTTGTGTGTGTGTGTGTGTGTATCTCTAATGTGATCTAAAAGTAAAAGTCTAGGACATCTTGTGTCCACTGGTTAGGATCATAAGTGAGGATCAACTTTCATCTTGGAGCATTTTTTGTGTATTTTGTGCTATCAGTCTCCTTGATCAATAGGTAACTGTTTCTGTATTACTTTTCTAGAAGGGCTATAATCTAAGGTCATCACCAGGCCAAGAACCAGTTGAAAGCAAAACTGCTCGACCTGCAGAATTTGTTACATATGCCTATGCTTCACTACAAACTCCGTAAGGAAGCTTGCCCTTCTACCCATAGATCACTTCCTTTCTACTACACAGATCTCAATAGAAGTATGTTCTCATGTTAAATTTTCAGAATATCCAGCAGATAATAACACATAGAAAATCAATGGACTCTATATATAGCTTCCCAAATCTAATTTTGTAATATTCCCAATTATGTCAAGAGTGATTTGAATCTAGTTAGAATTTGAACATGCTGTAAATAAATAGCATCACAATGGCAGTTTTTCTGGGAATAAGGAAGAGCCTGACAGTGACAACAAAATTAGAAGACAGATAGATATGTATAAATCTAAGTTTCATTTCTCCTTGAAGTTGGGATAATTATTGTTTGAAGTATATAACTTCTATGATATTTATTAGAGTTAGAGTCCATGGGACAAAGCAAACATCAGGTACTCACAATGCATATTTATGACCAAAAAAATTATCTTTCTATAGAATGAAATTATTTTTTTAAAGATTTTATTTATTTAAGAGAGAGAGAGAGCACACGTGTGCACACGAGTTGGGGGGAGGGGCAGAGTGAGAGGGAGAAGCAGGCTCCCCACTGAGCAGAGAGCTAGGTGCAGGACCCCGAGAGATTATGACCTGAGCTGAAGGGAGACACTTAACCAACTGAGCCACCCAGGCGCCCCTGAAATTAATTCCAGAATTAAAGAAAAAAAAAATCTGTATTAACAATTCAGGAGCAGTTCATCCATCTCAATAGTGATATAGAAAAAAGATTGACCATCCGCTTTAACTACAAAACAAATATAAATTATGAAAAATACTCACAGGTAAGATTTTAAAAGGCAGTGGTTTTATAAAGATTTTCTAGTCTAGGACTAACTGGCCCTTCACTTGGGAAAAAAACATAAATCATAGGATTCTCAAAGGAAGAATGTTTGAGATTGTTTTTCAAACCATCATACTAATGATGGTTTGAAAAAGTATAAAGGAGAAGGAAAGGAGATGTATTACCAGCCCCAGTTAGTTAAGAAGAAAATCAGTGGGGCTCCTAGCTCTCTTTATTTAAAATTTTGCTTAGTCAAGTTTTTACTGTTTTCAGCAGTATGGTTGATAAGATCTCTTGAAAAACATCTAAAAATAAAAGGATAAAACACAACGAGACCCAAAGGGAGTGTGAGTGGTAGGAGTGCATACTCTTTCTGACACTGGCTGGTGGGCTTGGAGGTGTTTCCTTCTCTATATGCTTTAGTTCAAATAAACGTTTATATGTATTAGGTATATCTTTCTTGCATTTTTGTAACACAAATTATTTCATAATAATAGGGAAAAAGTCAGGATACAAAATTTCACTTACGTATTATATTCCTAACTCTTTCTAATCAACAGTGAAAATCTTTTGCACAGAAAAGACTAGAAAGGAAAAAACCAAACTTGTAATAGTGACTGACTTTCTTTTGTGGGAATGTAGGTGATTGCTTTTCCTCCCTTTAAAAATTTCTTTGTAGTTTCAAATTTTCTCTGGTGAGTATCTTTTCAGATAATTTTTACTTATTTCATAAACATAAATACAAATACAAATAAAATAATGAAAACTCATGTCTGTATAAAAATGGAGATGAGGGCGCCTGGGTGGCTCAGTTGGTTAAGCAACTGCCTTTGGCTCAGGTCATGATCCTGGAGTCCCGGGATCGAGTCCCGCATCGGGCTCCCTGCTCGGCGGGGAGTCTGCTTCTCCCTCTGACCCTCCCCCCTCTTGTGCTCTCTCTCTCTCTCAAATAAATAAATAAAATCTTTAAAAAAATAAAAAATAAAATAAAAAATAAAAATGGAGATGAAAACGATGTCTACACAAAAATCTTTACGTGCTTGTTCATACACACTTTATTTGTAATAGCTAAAAACTGGAAACAGCCTACCTGCCCTCAATGGCTGAATGATGAAACCGACTGTGTTAGACTCATGCAGTGGGGTACTACTCCACAATAAAAAGAAACCACTGATATACACAACCGTCTGGATGCATCTCAAGGTCATTATGATAAGTGAAAAAGCCAGTCTCAAAATGTTATAAACCGTATAGCTTAATTTATATAACATTTTCAAAATAACCAAATTATGGGGATGGAGAACCTAGTAGTGACTGCCAGTGGTTCGGGATGGCAATGGGACGGAAGTTGAGGGTGACTCTACTATAAAGAGGTAGCCTGCAGGAAATCTTCGTTGGAAGAGCACAGTTTTCTGTCTTGGTGGTGGTATCAGCCACATGAATCTACACACATGTTCACATGAGAGAGAACTATTCCCCCATACTGTACCAGCATCAGTTTCCTGAGTTTGATGCTATCCTACAGTAACGTAAAATGTAAAAATTGGGGGAAATGGGTGGAAGGGTACATGAGACCTCTCTGTACCATCTTTGCAATTTCCTGTGAATCTGTATTTCAAAGTAAAAAGTTCCAAAACTTTTTTTCTGTAGTTTCAAATTTTCTAAAGTGCTTACTCTTTGATAAGGAATAAAATGCTGTTTATTATGTTATTTAAAAAGAGAAGGCAGGGACGCCTGGGTGGCTCAGTCGGTTAAGCATCTGTCTGCCTTCGGCTCAGGTCATGATCCCAGGGTCCTGGGATCGAGCCCTGCATCGGGCTCCTTGCTCAGTGGGGAACCTGCTCCTCCCCCTGCTTGGGCTCTCTCTCTCTCTGACAGATGGATAAATAAAATCTTTAAAAAATAAATAAATAAAAAGAGAAAGCTTGTAGACACATTTTACAGACATTACCTTGCTTCCTTACTTCCTACTCTAGTTGGGACTCAATACAAGTGAAGTAAAAGTTAACTTAGAAATCCATCATGGGGGCGCCTGGGTGGCTCAGTTGGTTAAGCGACTGCCTTCGGCTCAGGTCATGATCCTGGTATCCCAGGATCGAGTCCCGCATCGGGCTCCCTGCTCGGCAGGGAGTCTGCTTCTCCCTCTGACCTTCCCCCCTCTCATGTGCTTGCTCTCTCTCATTCTCTCTCTCTCAAATAAATAAATAAAATCTTTAAAAAAAAAAAAAAGAAATCCATCATGGGATTATCAAATTGAAAATATAATACCATGGGGCGCCTGGGTGGCTCCGTTGTTAAGCGTCTGCCTTCAGCTCAGGTCATGATCCCAGGGTCTTGGGATCGAGCCCCGCATCGGGCTCCCTGCTCAGCGGGAAGACTGCTTCTCCCTCTCCCACTCTCCCCTGCTTGTGTTCCCTCTCTCTCTGTCAAATAAATAAATAAAATCTCTAAAAAAAAAAAAGAAAACATAATACCATGGTCAAGACTAAAATTGTTTTGAGGACTCTAGGTGAAGGCAAAATAAACTTGTTTTGGGGCTGACAAAGAGCTAAATGTGAGTTACACTGGTAAACGGCAGATTGGGTCCCTGATCTCAGGAAACTTACCATACAGTGAGTAGACAGAAAATGAAAGGCAAAGTTGAAATTAAATACATACTTGACAATGTTGATACCATCTATGAAGGCAACAGAGACCTGACCTAAGAAATGACAGCAGAGTCCGAATTTATGAGGGTTGGTCGGACAGGGAAGGCCTCTCTGGGGAGATACTTAAGCTGGAGACTTGAAGTAGTTGGCCACAATTGAATGAAGAAGCTCTCTAGGGAGGGAGAGAAACCATGAGAGACTCTGGACTCCAGGAAACAAACTGAGGGTTGTGGAAAGGGAAGTGGGTAGGGGGCTGGGGTACCTGGGTGGTAGACATTAAGGAGGGCACGTGATGGGATGAGCACTGGGTGTTATAAGCAGCTGATGAATCATTGAACACAACATCAAAATCTAATGATGTACTATATGTTGGCTAACTGAATTTAAATTAAAAAGAAAGAAGCTCTCTAGGACATAAAAAGAATTCTGACTTTGTAGGATGCGGCTTTGCCACGAGCAGGAGCACGTGCATATGTGACGCGTGTTTCTGTAGGTTTTATTGCTCTACAGCCCTCAGCGGGGAGACTTCCCGGCGCCCAGAAGGAACTTGACGTGTGTTCCGTACATTCCCGAGTATCAATTCCATTTGTAGCCCATCATAGCCAAGGCCTTTGAGGATGGAAAAGGTCACAAATAATGACAGCAAAGAATTTAAAATGAGGACCATATTTCACCTAAAAATTTTAAAATCCAAAATTTAAAAACATTTGAAATGATGTTCTCACAGAATTGTTTTATGATTTTAAATTCTTCGCCCCATCTCAGTTTTCTTCTTCTTCAAACAGAATTTCATCCCTTTATCTTTTGGCCTTGCACTTCAAATATTCCTTTGCAAAGAAAAACATAATACTTACTAATGATGTGCCACTTTTAATGGATTTCAGTCTGCCTGATTCAAAAAAAGATTTTAATGCTTCCAAGGAACATTATTTAAAACTGAAAATATAGTCCAATAATCTTAGTAAAATTAATTGGGGGCTACGTGCGCTGTGAGGAAGTTTCATGCTGGGTGGGCTAGGTACCTCTGTAAGCCCCCAGCCACTCTTTGTGGCCACTTCTGGGGCATCTGGTCCTAGTTCTAGACTCTAGAGTGATGATAAATCACTGGGATTCAAAAATGCTCACTCAGCTTCTGGCTTAAAGTGAGGAGGATCTTCCAGGCTCAGCTTTAATGCCAACATTTAAAAATAATAGGTCCTTCACTGGGGAGGTTATGTGCTCTGGTAAGCACCGTGAATTGTGCAAGACTGTTGAATCTCAGATCTGTACCTCTGAAACAAATAATGCAATATATGTTAAGGAAAAAAAAAAAAAGATAGCGGGAGGGGAAGAATGAAGGTGGGGAAATCGGAGGGGGAGACGAACCATGAGAGATGATGGACTCTGAAAAACAAACTGAGGGTTCTAGAGGGGAGGGGTGTGGGAGGATGGGTTAGCCTGGTGATGGGTATTAAAGAGGGCACGTTCTGCATGGAGCACTGGGTGTTATGCACAAACAATGAATCATGGAACATTATATCTAAAACTAATGATGTAATGTATGGGGATTAACATAACAATAATAAAAAAAAAAATAATAGGTCCTTGTCCTTCCCATTGCTAGTGGTTATTTTTCTCAGTTTTACAGCAGTTCTCCGTGAATGCAGACCCGTTCTGTAACTCTAACTGCTGGAAGTGCATAAGCAGATTTAAATTCAATAAACCTCAAGCGAGTGTGTACCTACCTAGAGTAATAACCTGACTGGTATTCATAACAGAATTACAAGCCTTGTTACCTCTGAGGGCTTATCTAATGAAGGTATTGGCCTGCTTTGGAGCTTCGTTTCACAACGTACTGACACGCAAATACCACCATTCCTTCTATCTCCCCCATTATCAAATACAGCATGAAATGCTCATGAAGATGTCAGATGGGGGAAATTAAAAGTGCTTAGAAAAAGCAGTGGGCTAGGGGGATTTGTCTCCGTTTTGAAGTCTTCAATCTGTTGTGGCCAAAATTATTTCTTTCTTCTTGAATGTTTACAGATCAATGTGATTTTCATTAGGTAATACAGATATGGAAGAACTCTCCTTCTGGATCACTCTGAAAGCATAAGCGTGTTGGGGAAATTCCTCATAAAACATTAAAGCAAAAACAAACTAGAAACTTGGGGGAAAAAGATAAGGAACCATTAGATGGTACTCATCCTCAGATACGCTATTGAAACCATACAGCAATGACTGTTTCTATACATTTTTTTTTAGTGTACATATGAAAGTGTTCTCAATGGTGCATCATTTGGGTCGAGCAGAAACACAAAGGAGAGGAGGAGGGGATGAATATTGGCAGCATCCTCCCTAGTGTGACAGATTAGAAATTCTAAAATTAACTAGCTTTATAAAATATGAATCTAGGCATTTCTAAATAATATCACACATTCCCATCATCTGTTTGACAAGTGAGTATGTGACTTTACAATTTTGGTCTAATATGAGCATTTTTCGATGGGTTGCTGTTTTAGCAGTCATTTTTAAAACAAAAATCTAGGAAAAAAGGGGAATTATTTTTTATTTATTTCAGTAAATGGCTTACACAGGACTGAGCAGATCAACCAGAGAGAATTATCCATCCAGAATAGAGGGACTGGGGATAATATATCTTTGGTAAAAAGACAGCAATTACTCAGGAAAAAAGGTGGTTAGTCTTATTGTACCCGGGATGTGGCCTTGGGTATGTTCTTTTAAAAACACTATGTTCTGTTGTCCTTCCCCCTGTCCTTTGTTGATATTCTCTTAGGAATATTATAATCTCAACAATGACAATGTTGCAAAACAACTCATTTGTATCACAGCCCTTGTGACCCATGGAAGATGTGGACAAGAGGGTAACAAGAAAAATACTAACAATTTTAGGTGGCTTTGGAAAAGAGCAGTGGAATAAAATGTTTCTTCATGTTAAAGTAAATCCTCTACATGCATTGGTTGCACCAAACTATGCAAGAAAGTTAAAATATGTCTTCTAATTCCATTTTGCTGAGCCAAAGAAAAATCCCTTACATTTCTAAGATTCGGTGTTCCATTTTAGAAAATTAGGATGATTAATCCACTTAGTCATGTACCACAGGGTTAAAGTTAGTGAATCAAAGACAAAGAATTAAAACATTAATGATATATTACTTAGTGAAATAATTAACAATAAACATATATATGTTGTTCTAGGTATTTTACATATATGAATCCACTTATATTACAATTTATATTTTATTTTATAATTTATAATTTAATTTATATTTTATTTATTATATATTATATATTTATATTATAAGTTATATATATATGTTATATATATATAATTTTTTCCCAGTAAAAGTTTAAGTAACTTGCAAGAGCACACATCTAAGTGACAGACATGCTATTCAGACCAAAATTGTCTCCAGAGTCTGCTTGTAGAGGTTACAGATAAATAAGGTTCACCTTTCAAAAAAGTCTTAAAAGCATTTGTGTCTAGTGTCTGGGGCTTCTGTCTTGGTGATTCGTTTCTATTGATGGATACAGCACTGAAGTCATAAAGTCAGCCTTAGTTTTTAGAGTACAGAAAAATCTCCAACTATTTGCTCAGACTCAGCCACAACAAAACTTACTTAAGTCTACAAATCAAACAATAGTTTATTGTATGTTTTAATAGTCATAGAATTGGGAATTTGTTGTAGTTCTTTAAGAACTTGGAGATAAAGCATGTGAGTGAAACAGTGGACTCATTTATTTTTTCCTAACACTTTCTGCCCATAATCTTTTTTTACTCAGCCAATTCTATTTCATTCTTTAAGTAAAATTTCATAGATTTTTCTTGTAACTACATTTTCTTTAAAAAAATTCAAATTCCAAATAATATTACCATGCATAATAAGCAGAATAGGCATTTCATCGTTCTTTTATCATCACAAAATAACCCAATATATATTTTTTTTAAATAAAGAAGATTGAGATAAAATGGCACTATTCCATACTGAATGCTTGCTGAGCACCTGATAAAGTGTGGCAGAATTTGTTCCAGATTCAGGAGATTTAGCAAAGTACAAACAAATCTTACCTCATCACGCGCAGGGTTTGCGGGAAGGAGGAAAATTATACAAATATAAAGTAAAATATGCCATAAATATAAAATAAAATATAAACTGAATATATTTCTATTGAAATGATAAACATCTGATCACTTATGATAAAACATATATTCTTTTTAATATGTCTCCATCAGTGAGGCTGTTTCTTTGCCAGCTGAGAAGTGAGGATCCATGGGTCTCTAAAGGAACAGATGGAGACCCGAATGCTATTCCTAGTGTATTTGACACTGAGGGGGAGAGGATCATTTTTAAACAGCCCCCTCCATAACAAAATTACTTCCAGCAACAATCATAAGAAATTAATAATGGCTAGAAAAAAGATAGTAAAGCTTTTCTTTTATGTATGTGTGTATATAAAATCATGCCATAATAAGAAACAAATTATATCAGTATGATAAGGGAAAATAAAGTCCTGGATTAATACTTCTTAATTACACGAATGTATTTTTTGTAAGATGGGGAAGACTTATACCTTTATATTAGTCTGTTGTCATTATGAGTAATAACAGTATGGTTTAATAATGAACAGGAATAATAATTGATAACTTAGATTTTAATTTCAAAGATATTATTCAAATTCAATAAAATATTACTGAACTAAAATTTGTATTTGCCCAATAGAAATATTACACCTTGCTTTTGGGCTCAGTTTCATTGTTTTAATTATATATATTTAATTATATTTTATAGAGAGAGAGAGAGAGATGGAGTTCTTTTCTTCATCTTTACAGTAACTCTGCTGTCACTCTCTGTTTGGAATCTAGTGTTTAAATGTAGAAATATATCTTGTCAGCTGGGGGTGGAGACACAACCAAAGTTAACTTGAATAATTCTAAACCGTTACAAGCTTACTTTCCAAATGAACCCATGGAGGTGAGTCCACGTATATCTATCTAACTGGGAGTTCTCCAAATTACCTGCCCTATAAAAATAGTGTTTTTAAAAGATGGGTAATAAAATTGTTCTAATTTGGAGTTTATATAATTAAAACTGAGTAGTAACCACCACCATCATTTAGAATGTAGGCCAATAAAAGCTTTTATCAGAGAGGAATGATTTATCATTCTTTTAGAATTTATCAATTTTTTAGAATTGCTGGTGCATTATGATGATAAAAGTCAGACTGATTTTTAATTGGTTTTCTTATCGATTTTATATGACAATACACACCCTTCTAGCTTGTACGTAGGCAGACTGCTCTCTTCTTTTAGCCTTTGGTAAGCCGCTGGAGGGAAGGAGGGAAAGAAAGAAGATAAAATAAAAGGAAATAATTAGTCTACTCTGATGGACTGAAATCACAGAACAAAATGAATGCTGTGTATTCTAATGGAATCTGAAAAAAATCTGAATTTTAAAATGAATTCAAATTAGTTCATATTTGAGATAAATTAAAATTCTAAATTAAAATTGGAAAGCATCTAAATCAAGAATTTAAATTAAATTTAAAATCTAACAGTCAATTTGATTTAAATTATTTTAATTTCAATTAAATTAAAATTCAGAAGCATCTGAAATGAATCAGAATTAGCCATAACATTCACCCCATATATGAAATGCTGAAATTTTGATTTCTAACAAGTTTTAATCTCCTGACTTGGTAGCATTTTGCACAACGGTTTGATACAACAAAACAGACCAAAATAGGGTAACAAAAGTAATGATGGTTGGCAGGAATTATTATAATATGTCATATGATGAAAGTCTCAAATCAGATTTACACTAGCTTCAAATATGAAGTCGTGGGATTGTAGATGAGGATCATAAAATAAACTGAACATAGTTTTTTTGAAATGATAACAGTCTGATCACTTATGAGCAAATATGTTTTTGGGAATATGTCTCCATCAGTGTGGCTGTCCTGTTAGCTGTGACGTGAGGATCCACGGGTCTCTCTCTAAATGCTCCTGGTGCCGTTCCCCAGCCCGTAGTATCTGCCCCCCCACTAAGAATTTCATGAGAAAAGAGCTTGATAAGGAGGTTGCAATTAGAAGCCATCATTCAGGGGCGCCTGGGTGGCTCAGTCGTTAAGCGTCTGCCTTCGGCTCAGGTCATGATCCCAGGTCCCGGGATCGAGCCCCACATCAGGCTCCCTGCTCAGCGGGAAGCCTGCTTCTCCCTCTCCCGCTCCCCCTGCTTGTGTTCCCTCTCTCACCGTGTCTCTCTCTGTCAAATACATAAAATCTTTAAAAAAAAGAAGAAGAAGCCATCATTCATGCCTTCATAAGAATCATCAAGAAATTCCCGTCGAGCCCCATATCCCTGGTTCTATCAGTCACTATCCAAAAGCCAAGCCTCCCATGCCCCAGTCACTCAGCTCCGGTCCCTTATGGCTCTCTGGGTATAACTTGTAATCTGACTCAAGTCCCACGCAGCTCCAATTTCTCAAATGTGCTGCTATTCTCTCTAAATTGATCTCTCAGAAACAAAATTCCCAAATGATCGACCTTTTCCCTGATCCAGAGCACCTTCTTGCTCCAAAAGACTCCCAGCCCATGGGGCTAGAAATGTTTGGAAGGTTGTCTGCCCCAGTGATTAGAGGCCTCTCCTGGCATATAGTGGACAGGGGTCAGGGATGTTAAATGACCTCGATGCTTCAAGTCCTGCAGAAGATTTGTCCTACCTGATGTGCTAAAGGTCCCTATTGAGCAACACTGTGGGACTTGGTCGTCAGTAAAGACCCTGTCTGCCAGCATGCGTTTCATCTGGTGTTGTCTTGTTTATTACCGTTTTGTTTGTTTCACATCATGGACCACTGGGGGATTTTCTTTCATTTTGTTCTTCACTGCCACTCCCTGGTAATTATTCCCCACTCCTTCCTTTAAAAAAAATATATATATATATAAATATATACGAAGAGAGAGAGACATTACCTATTCTGTTCCATTAATCTCTACTTATTTCTATATTCCAATATATTTTTATTACATAGATTAGCAAGATTCACTCACCTTTGCATCATACTTCCTTTCCTAGATGAATTTCAAAATGAGATATTTTATGGATTACAGTAGTTTAAGTCATTTTTCATAGGACACAACTACTGTTAGATTCAGATAATGACAAACTTTCAAAAACAAAGCTTATTTCTCCTTCTTGACTGATGGGATTGACTTTAATCTTTATAATATTGTCAAATTGTAGCCAATATAGTAACTTTCTTGTCTTGCTCTTGACATTAAAAGGAATTATTCTAATTGGGGTTACTTTGATGGTGCTTTTTGTAGATAGTTTTTATTTTTTCTTTCTCAGTTGTAGGACATTATCTGTTATCTTTAACTTGTTGAAAGGCTTGTATAAGAAGTGAATGCTCTATTAGACCAATTCCAATTGGTCACTCCTGAACCCAATATCTAACCCCTAGATCTAAAACATTAAAAATAAATTCTCACGAGGTGCGTGGGTGGCTCAGTTGGTTAAGTGTCTGCCTTCAGCTCAGGTCATGATCCCAGGCTCCTGGGATTGAGCCCCACAAAGTGCTCCCTGCTCAGCAGGAGTCTGCTTCTCCTCTGCCTCTGCTTGTGCTCTCTGGCTCTCTCTGTCAAATAAATAAATAAATAATAAATAAATAAATAAATAGATAGATAGATAGATAAATAGATAAATAAATAGATAAATAAATAGATAAATAAATAAATAAATAAATAAATAAATAAATAAATAAATAAATAAATAAATTCTCACAATTCACTCTTTCTCTATCCAACCTCCTGACTTTCTTAGAGGCAATTAACCACTCTCCTAAATTTTGTCTTTATCATTTTCTTGCCTAAACACACACATACACATGCTTGAACAATGATTTTTTATAATAGAATTCTTTTAAATATAAAAAGTCTTTAGGCAGAATATAACCTTCTGTGGCCCACCTCTTGTGCTCAAGTACAATCTAACCATGCTATTACAGGTTATCTGTGGTTATTTATTTCCTACACTGTGTATTATTTCAGAGTGTAAATATACCATTTTTTCCACTTTTCCTGCCTATGGTGGGTTCCAGTTGTCTGCTAATATTAATAGTTTTGTTATGCACATTTCTGTATATATCTCCTGACACAAATGTGCAAGAGTTTCTCTTGAGTGTGTACCCAGAGTGGAAATACTACATCTTAGGTTAGGTTCAACTTTGCAAGGCAAAAACAAATTGTCATCCTGCTTACACTTCCACCGGCCGTATTTATTTATTTATTTATTTATTTATTTATTTATTTATTTATTTGAGAGAGCGAGAATGAGAGAGAGTACATGAGAGGGGGGAGGGTCAGAGGGAGAAGCAGACTCCCTGCCGAGGAGGGAGCCCGATGCGGGACTCGATCCCGGGACTCCAGGATCATGACCTGAGCCGAAGGCAGTTGCCCAACCAACTGAGCCACCCAGGCGCCCCCCACCGGCCGTATTTAAAATATTCTTTCAACCCACATCATCTCTATCAGTATAAGACTTCTTCATATCTGTCAAACAAATGAGTATAAAATGGTATTTAATTTGGTGACTTTTATTATTTGATAATTTATTATGTCTCTTCCACTAATATAATTTTCATAAAGCCTGGTTCTCTGGCTTTCTTACTGTTCTATCCTTGGAACCTGTGACGGTGTCCAGCACACACATGCTCAAAGAATAATTGTTAAATGAATTAATATGAAATTATGTATAACTGATTATAAAATTGATTTTGGGCATCGATTTGGCATTGATATATAAAAAAATACACATGTAATTAGGGCACATAATACATTCCTAAAAATAAGTGTTTATAATGAAAGTAATCACAGTCTATTTTTTCAACTTAATATTCAGATGTATATATATATATATATATATCATAAATTTAGATGAATATATATATAAATTCATCAGAACTCTTACAAAATAATTTTTAGTTCCTGATCTGTAAGTTTTGATTCAGGTAATACAGAATGAAATATTTTTAAATCAATTTTAGTGAGATTTGAATCCAGATTCTCTAAAGCAGTGATTCTCTAAGTGTGATTTGAAGAACTGTGAGGGTCTCTCAGGCACTTCAGAAGGCTCAAATATCTTCTCTTTTCCAACTACATCTCTGTGTGAGGCCAGATTGTTTTCAGATACTTTATTTAAAGTAACATATTGTAACAGACTGAATGCCAAAGCAGATGTAAGAATTCGTCTTCTATAAAACACATATTAAAAAAATTTGTAAAATATATAAAGGGATGCCACTCTTCTCACTAACACTTGTCCTGAAAAATATATTTCTACAAAAACATATTTTGTTAAACTTTAATGAGTTTATTATTTTAAAATAAATTGTTTTTAAAAAAGTGAATGCTGGGGGTGGCTGGGTGGCTCAGTTGGTTAAGCGTCTGCCTTCAGCTCAGGTCATGATCCCGGGGTCCTGGGATCCAGCCCTGCATCCAGCTCCCTGCTCAGCTCGGAGCCTGCTTCTCCCTCTCCCTCTGCTGCTCCCTCTGCTTGTATTCTTTCTGTCAAATAAATAAATAAATAAATAAATATCTTAAAAAAAAAAAAAGGTGAATGCTGGGGCACTTGGGTGGCTCAGTCAGTTGAGCACCTGACTCTTGATCTCAGCTTGGGGTCATGAGATCGAGCCCCACATCAGGCTTCACACTCAGCGTGGAGTCTGCTTGATGTGCTCTCTGCCTCTGCTCCTCCCCCACTCCTCTGCTCGCTCACTCTCTCTCTCTAAAACCAAATATTAAAAAAAAAGAATGCCAAATTTGACCAATTCAGCCATCTTTAAGATGATATTTTTTTTCTCTGTGTGGTACATGTGCTAAATTACAGTAACAGACTTTCCATAGTTTGGTATTCATTCATTGAGATATTATCTTGATATGATTCTGGGATAAAGTCTAACTTGCCATTGTTTTATTTTGGTCATAGCCTGATGGATCTGACTTACTGGTACCTTCCTTAGGATGTGTGCAGCTTAATATCTGTTGGGGATCTCTTCTCATCCAGGCAGCAGGGTGGATGAAAGGTAAAGGAAAGGAGTAAAGGGACATGAAGAATCTACCCATCTTCTCTGACATCTAACTCCCACACTACCATCATTGAGGAGAGAAGAGCCACCCCATCCCTGGTACATGAAGTCTACCAGGTATTTTCTCTGACTCAGAATTCCTTTTCCTAAATTATTGCCCTGAAGGATTGGGATGGGAGAGCTCAAGTATGATAAGCAGGACTTTGGGAGGTGGGGTAGGAATTTGTTCTAACTAGAAACCTTTTCTGTTCTCACAGTGCTGAGCACAGACGATAGTCTCAGAGTTGAGGGTTCTTTGCATGAGGAAGACATTACCCCTCAGGTACAAGCCTAGTGCCCACGCACTGTGATTGAACAATGTCTTTTCTCTCCTCGCCACAAAGGCACTTGGGGAAAGAGCTTGTGTCCTGGAAACTAGTCAGTGGTTTCCAAAACCTTTAGTGAGGAGAGAAAACAATGGAGTTGCTAGGAGGTGCGGGATGGAGTGTCATCGTAAAGGTGGCTGCAGTTTGGCGGGTTACTTAAGAGACAAGAAACGATCCTCTTAGGAAGAGAATTCTGCTGTTTGTTATGTGAGGCCAGTCCTCCTAGGGGATAGCCAACGAGAAAAAAATACTAGCCACAGAATAGTTAGCTTGCTCTGTATAATAACGTAACAAGGATTGTAAACCAGTACACTGAGAGACAAAGGATTTGGTGGGAACTCTCTAGAAAGGGAGGCTGTCTCCAGAAGAGGGGATTCTGAGTAAGAGGTTGGCAAACTTAGGAGCCCCAAGGGAAGGTGCAAGTGTCAGGGAGAATGACAGAGATGACAGGTGATACATTTCTTTTCCAGGTGGCAAAATGACTTTTGAACAGTTAGATTAAATGTGAGTTCTAAGTTGTTTTCAGGGCTAGGCTCTGACCAGTGTCTTATCACCTAACAAAAAGGCTAAGAATGTGCTTAGAGTAATCTTCAAAGAAATGTATTTTTAAAGAACATTTGTTATTTTTCAAAATCCTCAAGTATAGATTATTTCTGGAAAACTATACAAGGAAAAGATAATGGGGGTTGCCTCTGGGAAATAGGATTGTAGTTGTCTGGGAAATGGAGTGGGAAGAATTATTCTTTATATTATATCCTTGTTCATCTTTCAATTATATCCATATGCTTTTACTGTTTCTTCAAAACCAAAATAATTTAAAATAAAAATCCAAATAAATAATCATATAGGGAAATGGGTGCTTTGTAAGACTTTATGTACTCATTTACTTTTTCCCCTCTGTTTTAAAACACCCAGAGAGAGAGAGAGAGAGAGCATTGTAAATTTTTCAATGTTTTCAACACTGTATTATCTTTAATGCCCCAGAAAAAGAGGTTGTTGCACACAAGGGCTCTGTGTTAACGGGGCTTAGGGCAATTTAGAAGAAGAGATAGTAGCCAGGTATAGGGCAAAAGGTTATAGAAATAGGGTAAGAGACTCACAAAACCAGGAATGGGAATGTATCATTAAGGGAAAAAGTAAGAATTCAGAGTAAGGGATAACTAGGGAAACAGAGTCACTCAGGAAAACACAAAATCTCAGGAAGTTTGATGGATTCCTTCACTCCCTGGAATTGAAGCGTGAGTCAGTTTATTATGTTATCAAAACTGATGACCACAAGGCTGAATGACTTGGAGACATTCAGGTTTCCTTTGTTTTTCAGTTACTTTAAAATCCTGCCTTATTTTCTTCACTCTCACTTTTGACTACCAGACTGAACAATAAATTACAGTAAATACGTTCTAACTAGGACAGAGCCCAGGGGGCATTTTACACCTTTGGTCTAAACATTACAGTTTTAATGTTCCTGCTATGTGTTATCTGTAACCCTTCATAACATGTGAAACATAATTGGCTTTGTTTTTGGTTTAACGATGAACTCATACTGTTAGCTTATTTTAAATATTCGGTGTCCTAACTGGACCATGTCTTTTGTAGCTGAATTTCTGGTAGTAAGATTACTTCAACCTCATACCCGTGCAGAATTACATTTCTACATAAATGGAAAAAGTGTTTATTTAACCCTCTCACGTATCCTCTCGTTTGTGATTAGTCTGTGGAAGTCATTTTTTTAGATCTTCTTGCCAGTCTACCTCAAAGGGTTGTTATGGAGACTAAATGAAATAATAAAAGCAAAGCATTTACATCAGTGCAGGGCATAGAATAAGGGCTCCATATATTATCTGCTGTTATTCTTTTGCCCACTTTTTTTTTTAAGTTATTTATTTATTTATTTATTTAGAGGGAGAAAGGGAGGGGAGAGAGCAAGCGAGAGAGAGCATGCCCACGTGTGCTTCCTGAGCTGGAGGACGGGCGGAGGGGGAGAGAGAGAGAGAGAATCTCAAGTGGACTACATGTGTACAGGGAACCCTATGAGGGTTTCGATCTCCCCACCCTGAGATCATAACCTCAGCTGAAACCGAGAGTCAGACACTTAACCAACTGAGCCATCCAGGTGTCCCCCTTTCTCTATTATCTAAGGCAGATTACAAATTTATCAGATCATTTGTTTTCAGCAGCAAAACACTGCTAGCTGATCTCTTTGTGATTTGAAGTCTGCTAAAAATGACTGTAGCTGCCTCATTTCATAGTCACATAAAATTCCAGTATTGTTATCTCTTGTTACTCCCTAAACCAGCACATTGGCAGCACCAAGGAACTTGCTAGAAATGCAGAATCTCAGACCCCAGAACTACTGAGTCAGAATCTTTGCTTTAAAAAAAAAAAAAAAATCCCAGGTGATTCACTGATACATTGAAGTCTGAAAAGCAGTGCTTTTTTTTTTTTTTTTGCCACATTTTATTTTATTTGCCACATTATGCAAAAGTGGATTCTTTTATCTTTTACCATTTTATCTTGATATTGAAGGTATTGAACTCATTTTCCTTTAAGTACAGGAGATGTGTTTTGCTTGGGGTTTCAACTATTGAGTCACACATTCCTCCTGACTTGCTCCCCTCCTTCAGAAACTGTACAATGTGTCCAGCAGGTGGACATTCATTGTTGTCATGCATGGAATTAGATCTCTGTTACTCCTTAGTTTTTATTTTTTAGACCATTACAAGGCTATTGAATTATTTGTAAATTTAAGAAGTTTTAAAAAACAGGGGCACCTGGATGGCTCAGTCAGTTAAGCATCTGCCTTAGGCTCAGGTCATGTTCTCAGGGTCCTGGGATCGAGCCCTGCTTCAGGCTCCATGCTCAGTGGGGAGCCTGCTTCTCCCTCTCTCTCTCAAATAAATTTTTTTAAAAAGTTTTAAAAACATCTGCTGCACTATTTATCTGGGAATAAGTGTAAGCCAGCATAATACTGATTAATACTCAGTATAAAGCTCTTGGAATATTAAAGAAAATATGAGAAATGTGTAATCCCTGATGCAGACATAAGAATACCTTCTTTTTTTGCTTTCCCATATTTGTGTGTTTTATGTTGAAAACTCATCTGGATTGCCTGGGAAAAATACTGTGGGCCAAGGGGATACAAAATTCACTACCTGGAACTTGATGATTTTGTGTGAGACTGACAGACTTGTAACAAGATAGCTCAACATCCTTACTCTACGCTCCTCTCCTCAGCCCTGAGGCCCATAATCCTGAGGCTCCTGAGGTCTTTGCTTTTAGTGCCCTGTGCTTGCCCTGAGATCCTCTCATTTCCCCAGCACATCTGAGACTGAAGTGGAAGGTGTCTACACCTCCCCACCTGCCCCCAGATCCTACAAACCTAAGTAATTCTTAGTTCTTGAGGAACATCAGAGGTCACTGTAATTTCTTCCCCAAATTTCTTCACACAATCTCAGAGCTTGCTGGCTCTCTGAAAGGTGTGGATGTGAATGGTCTAGAGGGACAGACACAGGCCCCAGAAGCATCAAAAACTGTTCCTGAGGTAAGGAATGCTCAAGCCTTAGGAACACAAAATGCTGGCTATCTTCTGGGAGTAGAGAGTTGGGGAGAAATACTTTATATTACTGCCTGAGGAGTTTCCAATAGCGAGCCAGAGCTCATGGCAATGTCTTCATTATCTTTCTTCATTAAACTCTTAATAAATCACCAAGCAACAATTATTTAGCATTTGGTTGTTATGGGCCATAATTCTATATTTTAGGTTTTGTTTTTGCTTTTGTTTTTTTACTTAGGGAAAAATAATTCTCCTATATTACACAGTAATTCTCTATTTCATGTCATGATGCCTTGGGTCATCAAGGAAAAGAATTTAAATATCTTTCATAATGTATCTTAAAGAAAGGGTTACAGAAAGTCCATTAAGATATTTCTTAATTCTTTTGTACAAACGGATAAACCAACCTCATTTCCATTGTCCTCAGCACTTCTTCCGGTAAAAACATGTGACACTAAATGATGGTGTTGGACAAGACGGTTTCTCAAGTGCTTCCCAAGTGTGTAAATAGGTGACAGTTGAACATATTTTCACTAATAATGTTCACAAAATAAAGTCCTAAGGGTGACAAATATTAAGTTATCAGTCTCCTTTTCTGAAATTAAGATTAAAAGGAAAGAAAGCCCAATACCATTCTTTCTATCATTTTGGATTTTTTTCCCTTAACATGAAGTCCATACTATTAAAATTCCCATAAGGCCACACTAATCTTTAATCTGTACACATAGCCTAGACAGCCCAAGTACACTTCGAAGCACTTTAAAGCTTCTCCAAGCTTCTCCAAAGCTTCTCCACCTGGGATGCTAAATCGGATGATTCCCCACCCCTACACCTATCTCACCACAATTGTAAATCAGAACAACATTTCTGTGTCCTATTCAAACATTTGTTTTCCCTCTGCGGCAGTCTGTCATCGGAAGCTTTCCGAGAGTGAAAAGGCATCGGAGGTAAAATCCACAAAAGGGATCGGAGTCCCATAAAGTACTTGGAGAGGGCTGGTGATCCAGGGAACAAACAGCTGCCCTCACTACTATGAAACCAGATCAGTATCCAGTCTGCTGCGTGTGCCAGAAACAACTCTCCGAACAGGTACCCACCTCGCTCTCTGCTTCCCCAGGTGATGAGCGCAGAATAAATCAGTAAGTCAATGGAGGGAGAGAGAGAGAGGTTTTACTTTCTCAGGATGAACAACTCTGTCAGCAGGACTATGAGTTTTAAGTGAAGTGCAAAATTATTTTTAAATACTTGTCAGAAAAAGGTATCTGCTATAAACATAACATGTGATCACAATTTGCCAAGCCCTAGTGTGTTCGGTCCTTGGAGAGAGAGGGTGCATATTTGCTTTACACTAACAATAACAACAATCAAGGGCAGCTTGTAAGACTTGTAAATCGAGTGAATGCTACTGAGCAGGTGTGCAGGGGAGAGGCGATGTTGAAAAAAATGCTTGGAAGCCACTGTTGAGAGATAAAGAGCTTTTTGAAAAGATTCCAAGAAGGGACTTCTTACCAATGTGTACATTATAAGGGGTCTAAGTTTATTACAGGTGAGAGATCACTGAGCCATACGAATCTTTTTTAAATGGAAAACAGAATTTTCAAGAGTCAGAACCTGCTATGAAGTTCTTTCTTTCTTTCTCTCCTTCCCTGTGTGTGTGTGTGTGTGTGTGTGTGTGTGTGTGTGTGTGTGAGTGAGAGAGAGAGTGAGAGAGAGAGAAAGAGAGATGTAGTGGAACTTCATGTATGATACCTCCTTCGCTGTGATCCTATTTGACTATCCACTACTGAAAAAGCCAAATACATTTCTTTCCACCTAGACACGTGCTAGGGACAAGCTCTCCTATAAATGCCCACCAGCACTGGCTTGGACGGGTTTTCTCTAATGGTGAGGTTTCATAGAGCCCTAGTTGCTTATTGTATTATCTTGTCTCTTTCTCAATAGTTTTCTCAGCAAATGTCCTTAAAATTCTTAGAATCTTGGTTTTTTTGATTCTTCCCTGTCATCAGTCCTGCCTTTGTTTTGAAACCTCCAGGAGCACCCACTGTCTTTAAGATAGAGACCTTTGCTGCCTGGCCCCAGCTGACTTTTTCCAATTTCAACTCTAGTTTTTACATACATGCATGTTGTATTCTAGCCACACTGAATTATTTTCTTAAGATTTTATTTATTTATTTGAGAGAGAGAGAGAATGAGTGGTGGGGAGGGGCAGAGGGAGAGAGAGAGAGAGAAGCAGACTCCCTGCTGAGCAGGGAACCCGATGTGGGGCTCGATCCCAGGACTCTGGGATCATGACCTGAACCAAAGGCAGACACTTAATGACTGAGCCACTCAGGTGCCCCGCCACAATGAATTATTAAAAATTTTGAAAGAATGTAACCTTCCACTTTTCATTCTTTTACTTCTGTATATTTTTTTCTTCAGATATTCCTAGTACACCAGCAATCATCATCAAGTTATTATTCAGATGTCACTTTCATAGATTTCCCAGAAAGAATCAACATTTTAATTGATATGATGGCACATCATATATGTTATATCTGTGTACGCATGCATGTACAAACTGTGCACATTGCAACTATGATTACTGGTCTACCCCAGGATAGACTATGGCATCCAGGGACAAGAACTCTATCTTATTTATTTATTTATTTATTTATTTATTTATTTATTTATTTATTTA
>NW_023270451.1:11960879-12175108 GCF_011800145.1 Mirounga leonina
TTATTTATTTATTTATTTATTTATTTATTTATTTATTTATTTATTTATTTAATCTCATTTATTTTACAAAGTGCATGGCACATATCAAATGTGCTCTAAAAATATGTTTATAAGTAGCTATTTCTCAAGTTCTGCTAGTTTGTGAAGACAAACATACATATCTGCATTTTTGAATCCATTATTAAAATGGTTATTGGTAATGCATGTGGCATGATCCAGATTAGTAATGTTGGATTAGAAAGCTAGAAAGAGAAAGCTAACTCTCACCTGGAAGAGCACCATCTGAAGCCCAGGAACCTTAAATACCCCTTTTAGCTTCAGAAACCTCCAGATGCATATAGGCTTCATTCTTACAAATTTCAAGCCAGTCTGCCCCTGGTAAGACATAGAAAGAGGGGTGATACGGAATACATTGCACAGTAAACAGGCAGAGGAAGGAGAAAAAAAAAAAGGATTTTTGTGACAGTCACTTGAAGCTCAAACCACCTTCCCCACAACATATGTTCTATCTTGGAGAGAGAGAGAACAGGGATTCTGTCCTAAAATTACATAGCATGGAGGAAAAGGGAGTCCTTCAACGGGGCTCTCTAAACTAGGGCTGAGACCTACAGCCTTTAGCTCCTTCTGCCACAGATGGCCACTGTGGTTAAAGAATAAAGTAGTTATTGGTCCACTGAGGTTAAAGGTCACCCTGACTCATTTCACTGCCCTGGCTGGACTTCTGGAGACATGACCCCCTAGCGTGGATGCAGCAGGTGGAGTGTGGAGGTGTGGCTCAAGGGAGGGGTGGTGGCAGCAGGAACATCCCAGCTACAGGAAATTGTAGAGGATCACAGCTTTTCCTAACAAATTAGACCTCTTGATTTTGGTTTGGAAAAGGCTGTAAAGAGGACAAAGGGAAATAAAATGTTATAATATTCTAACCCTCAATTTTCAAATGCCCAAATCTGTATAGAAAATATATATATAAAAAAACAAACAAACCAAGGAGGGGTTAAATATCTGTTAGTTAATGAGAGACCAAATTTGTATTTAAAAAGACTGTTGTAATAGTTTACAGATAGATTATAAAATTAGATTAAATTAGTTTATAAATGAATGGTCCAAATTAGTTAGCCCTGAGAAGAGCCATCCTCTTTCCTTGGAAAAAATAAATTCTGTGTACAAAGTAAAAATCCCTTAAAATCATCTTAGCATGGGGAGAGCGCTTGGGAGTGGATGGGCAGAAATCATTATTTAAAGATAATTTTCTTCACTGGCGCCCCCAAACCAGTTAAATTTAACTTTGCACACGTTGAGTGTGGCTCCCGTGAAAATGCTCTACTCGGATTCCCTCTGGCTGCAGGGAGCATATTTGACTGGTGGCCCTTGCTCTTGTCTGAATGTTCTACCATTTTGTTTTCCCTATCATCTCACTTCCAGTGGGCTGCTCTCAGCCAGAGACTAAGAAATACCCATTCCTCTAAGATGGAGAATGTCTTTGATGGGTCATTTTGGCTCAAAGACTCCCTCATTGACATGTTCTTGGAACGACTTACAATCTGAGACTCTGCCTATGCAACCCACCCCCCCACTTCCTCACTCGTTTCTTCACATGGGTCAGGGTTCTCCTCACCCTTCCTGACTTCCCTTTCTTTTATAGGCATTTTTCCAGTTAGTCTCTTATAGATCTAATTCCTCTAATTCTTCTGGCTTGCTCTTCTCAGAGGACCTGAACTGAAGCAGGGAGTGACTTCATCCCCATCCGAGATCCTCTGTATTAACAACATTTTTCCCAGTAAAGAAAAATACGTGAATTCTTTAGTCCTTGGGCTTAAAATTAAACATACATATAGAGGGGTTTTTTTGTTTTGTTTTTTGTTTTTGTTTTTGTTTTTTTAATATTTTATTTATTTATTTGACAGAGAGAGATACAGCGAGAGAGGGAACACAAGCAGGGGGAGTGGGAGAGGGAGAAGCAGGCTTCCCGCGGAGCAAGGAGCCCGACGCGAGGCTCGATCCCAGGACCTTGGGATCATGACCTGAGCCGAAGGCAGCCGCTTAACTGACTGAGCCACCCAGGTGCCCCTTGTTTTTGTTTTTTAACACAAATAAGATTCAATCCCTGTATGGTGGGTTCCATGGTGGTCCTCCCAAAAAGTCCCTATCTTAACCCCCAGAACCTGTGACTATGACCGTTGGAAAAAGTTATTTTCAGATGTAATTACATTAAGGTTCTTGAGATGAAATCACACCTGATCATCTAAATTCAATTCCTTATAAGAGATAGAAGACACAGAAGTGAGAGCCATGGGAAGATGAAGACGGAGAATGAAGTTATGTAGTCAGAGGTCAAGGAACATGGAATCCACCAGAACCTGGGAGACTACAGCCTTGGGAGTGAGCTCAGGCCTGCTGACACCTTGATTTAGACTTCTGGCCTGGAAAACTGTGACAGCATAAATTTCTGTTATTTTAAGCCACCAAGTCAAGTTTGTGGTAATTTTTTTACATTACCCTAGCAACTGAGACACCCTGCCAAGGTGGAAGAGTGAGATGATCAGCTTTTCATCTCTTTTGAGTACTGAACAGGTAGCTGGGAGTAAAGTGAAATAGAGCATAAACCTCACAGCAAAACCCAGTAAGAACATTAGAAAGAAAGGAAAATTACAAATAAGTATTACTCATGAACATGCTGAAAATCTTCAACAAAACATTAACAAAGTGAGTCCAGAATACACCAATGACAATACATCATCAGAAAGTGGGTTTGCCTCAAAAATGCAAGTTTACAGATGCCTGGGTGGCTCAGTCAGTTAAGCATCTGCCTTTGGCTCAGGTGATGATCTCAGGGTCCTGGGATCAAGTCCCGCATTAGGCTCCTTGCTCAGCAGGGAGCCTGCTTCTCCCTCTGCCTGCCACTCCCCCTGCTTGTTCTCTCTTTGACAAATAAAAGAAAAAAAGAAGAATGCAAGTTTACTGTAGTCATCATTTTGCAATATATACAAACATTGAATCACTATGCTGTGCACCTAAAACAAAAATGTTATATGGCAATTATTTCAATAAAAGAGAAAAAATGTTTGGTCCAACATTTAAACATGAATAATGATTTTTTTTATCATACTAACAAATTAAAGAGGAAATTCCATATGATCAACTCAATAGATGAAGAACATCTGACACAAACAAATGGAGAAAATATGTCATGTTCATGGATATAAAGAGTCAACATTATTAAAATGTCAGTTCTCCCCAGTTTGCCTTTAGATTCAACAAAATATTAGTCAATATCCCAGCAGTTCATATGGAGGATTTGATGATCTAATCTTAAAATTTATATGGAAATGCCAAAGACTTAGCAAAAATAATTCTGAAAGGATCATTACACTCCTACTGCCTGATTTTACTTATTCTCTCCGATTTTAATCCTCACTGTACAGCTACAGTTACCAAAATGTTATATAAATGTCATAAGGATAAAGAGATCTATGAAACAGAAAATAGGTAAACCATAACTAAACCCAAATATATTTATGTTCAATTGTTGTTCAACAAAAGCACCAAGGTAAGTTAATGAGCAAGAAATCATCTTTTCAACAATGGTGTTGGAACAATTGGATACTTGTACAGATCAAAATGAAAATAAACTCGTATCTCACACTTATGCAAAAATTAATTCAAGATGGATCATAGACCTAAATGTAAAAATTAATAGCATAAAACTTCTGGAATAAAATATAGGGAAATATCTTTGTGAAGAGGGAGGAGACAAAGATTTCTTTTACAGGACCCAAAAAAGCTAAGGCTAAAAGGAAACAATGATAAGTGGACTTAATTAAAATTAATAACTTTGGCCCTTCAAATGACATTATTGAAAAATGAAAACACATATCTGAAAAAAAGACTTGTATTCAGAATATATTACAGGAAAAACACTCCTGTAATTCAATAATATAAAGTGAAATAAGATAATAAATATAAACAAAAATTTGAAAAGACACTTTACTGAGAAATATATACAAATGACCAGGTGTTTGAAAATATTCTCAACATCCTTAAATATGAGGAAAATGCAAACTTAAACCATGAGATGCCATTACATATCATAATTTTTAAAGGACTTACAAATTTGGGGGCATCTGGGTTGCTCAGTTGGTTAAGTGTCCACCTCCTGATCTCAGTTCAGGTTTGATCTCAGGGTCATGAGGTCAAGCCCCATTTTGGGCTCCGTGCTGGGTGTGGAGCCTACTAAAAAAATAAATAAGAAAGACTTACAAATTTCAAGTGTTGTCAGGCTATTAAGCAGATGGGATTTTCATATTTTGCTCATGAGAGTAAAATAATGCTACCACTTTGGAAAAGCAGTTTCTAAAATGTGAAACACTTAACTCTGTGACCCAACAATCCCATGCCGAGGATTTTCCCCAAGATATATCAAAACCCATGTCCACAAAAGACTTGTACAAGAATATTTACTCATAACTGCCCAAATTGGAAAGAACTCAAATGTCCATCAACAGATAAATGAATAACTAAATTTTGGTGTGTTCTACAAAATGGATTACTATTTGGCTATAAAAAGGAGTGAATTACTGATAAATACAGCAACATGGATGAATCTTAAAAAATATTTTTTAGTAAAGTAAACCAAATACAGTAGAGTATGTATTCTATTATTCCATATATTAGAAGTTCCAGAACAGGTTAAATCAATTGTAGTGACTTAGATGATTCATTGCTATAATTAGAGGGAAGATGGGGCGGGGTGGGGGGAATGACTAGAAAGGATGTTAGACAACTTTTGGGAATTATTCTATCTTCTATATTTGGATTAAAACCATGGTAATTTATCAGTATTTCTTAAATAAGACAGTTAAAATCTGTGTGTATTATGGGATACACTTTTACCTCATTAAAAAGAAAAAAATTAAAGGAAGGTAAGCAATGATTTGTCAAACATGAGATAGAGTATAAAGTAGAAATTAATGCTAAAATAATTAAGACAGAGAAATCAATTTAGGATACATTCTTAAATAGGTTTATTTTAAAAAGACGTACTGACCATGAAATCATATGGACTCATAAAGTGTAGACTACAAAGCTGCCTCTTAATTGTTCTAGCTGGCAGTGAAAAATGGGCAAGTTGATCAGTTACTCCAGTGAGTTTGAGTCTTTTCATAGACAACCACTTAGGATGCTTTGTGAAAAACACAAATTCCCAGACCCATACCTCTATATTCTGAGTCTGTCTACCTGGGTAAAGACCCAAGATTCAGTATTTTGAAAGTTTTCCTCTGTGAGTCTTACTTTAGTTTGGGATTTGCTGAGTTATACCATTCATAGAATCTATAAATCAATTATTCAGGAAAAGCTCGGCAATTCCTAACACTAATAATAAAAATTAACTTACTCTGAAAATCTTCACAAGGATGGTTCTGTGTAACAAAATGTGTCCTTAACAATATCCTTACAATGCATGTAGGAACAAGTTTTAGAGAGGTGCTTCATAATACAAATCCTCATTCAGGAGGACCTCAACACCAGTCAAAGGAGTGAATTCAAACCTAACTCAGTAAATGCAGTTCCATAGTGTGGTCAATGTATAAACTTTCAGTATGTAACCCTTGCTGCTTTAGATTAATATAGGAGATTTTAGATTATCTAGAGAAACAGAGATTGCACGTTCTTTAATTATTCATTAAGATTTTTATTTCTGATGAAGTTTTATATTTTTAAGATGGTATTCGCCAGCAGGTAACCTAGTTGTAGTTATTCTGTATTGCCATTTAAGTACCAAACCATACAATTTAACAGTCTGTTATTATTAGTTTACATGTTCAAGCGACAATTCAGGAACTCAGTCTAAATTTAGGAATGGCTGTGGTGAATTTCAATCAGGAATCAGACTTTTGTTTGTTACTTGTAACATTTGCCATAGAAAAATAGTTGCTTTGTGAATCATTATCCTTTCAGAGACAGACCTCTGACTCTACATTCATTTTTCTAACCAGCTTTTCCAATTGAGGGTCTTTAATGTTTATGAATGATAGTAATATTGATGAAGATTATGCTAAAACCCTTATAAAACACATTAAGAAAGTAGTCATCAACCAGATTTGACATGTGAACAGAGTTTGGGAGAGGAGAGATTTTGATATATCCCTTAGAAGACTATAATTTCATATCCAGAAACCCTAGTCCCTCTTTTTGTGTGCACAAGAAAAAAACCAGGGGACTGATTAATCAAGCATTCAAAGGATTCAAAGAGGCAGAGAAAAACTAACTTATTAATATCACCCTTCATCCTTACTCTCCTCTGTGACTACTATCACCTTTCTTAGCTAATTGGCCCCAAATGATCATCTATAAAAAGAAATTTAACTAAATTAAAGACCAACTAATTTTTTTTTTTTAAAGTGCTGCTTAAACATTAAAATCATGACCAACAAGGGGACTCTGGGTGGCTCAGTTGGTTAAGCATCCAACTCTCAATTTCAGCTCAAGTCTCGATCTCAGGGTTGAGATAGATCCTCACGTCAGGCTCTGTGCTGTGTATGGAGCCTACTTAAGATTCTCTCTTTGCCTCTCCCTCTGCCCTTCCACACACATCCCCACTCACACTTTCACTCTCTCTCTCTCCTAAAAAAAAAAAATCATTACCAGCAAGACAAATACATAGCATAATCATACGTGCATCCAATTCAGATGGGGGTACCAGAAAACCAAGAAAAAGGGCACATGAACGAGGAGCAAATGGTAGTCACTGTCCTAGACAATTAGGCTTTCAGGTTTTAATATCTACTGATAGGTCATGATATACTTTTTGTAGTCCCCTAGATGAGATATTTAGATTTAATGCTGCTTTTAAAATTTGTAAATGGGTTTTCTCTTCATTAAATATTAAGATGATCCTTGGATGAAGTAGGAAAACCCAGTCCTGTATTTAATACCCCATAGTTATGTTGTTATTCCTTCCATATTTAATTATTATATTTGACATAAAAATTATAGTTTTCAGACTACTCAAATTGGAAATAACTCTATTATAAAGAAATCAAACAATTTAATGTATATAACTTTTGCCAGATCTCTCTCTTAATTACACCCTTCAAGAATATAAAAGTCTGTAATAGGTCTCCCCAGTAGTCATAAAAAACAGTAACAAAAACAAAATTAAAGGCTTTAAGTATCAATAACAAAAACAACAGCCAAAATTCTGTGGTAGGTTTACCAAGGCCTGTACTCTCTACATCTCAAACAAAAATACACCTTTAAACATAAAAATCAACATTTACTCATTTCTCAGAAATATAGAGAAAAAAGCAATTAATCATTAAAAAAGCAATTAATCATAAATTTATTCACTCATGCTTGTCATCTTTGCAACCTGTAAGTTCTATTTCTCGTGTGTGTGTGTGTGTGTGTGTGTGTGTGTAGTATTTTATCAGTCCTTATGCTTTTTGAAAGGAGATACTCTCAACTTATTCTCTCAAATTTAGAGTATCTAATGCTGGGTGGAGAAATTCTTAACCTTTAAAGAACATAAAATAAACAAAAGTATAGGAGTAGACAATGGAATGATGGTTACCAGAGGACGAGGAGAAGGTGATAGGGGGAGTTGTTCAATAGCATAAAGCTATAGTTAGACAATGTACATTCCAAAGATCTGCTATACAATTAACTATAGTGCCTACAGTTAACAGTAAATATGTGTACTTAAAATTTTATGAACAGGGTAGATCTCATGAGTGTTCTTACCATAAACAAGCAAACAGAGGGACACAAGAAACTCTGGGAAGTGATGGATATGTTCATTGTGGTTCAGTAACATGTGTATACGTATGTCCAAACTCACTAAATTGTATACTTTAATTATATGCAAATTTTTGTATACCAATTATACCTCAAAAAACTGAAAGAAAAAAAATCTCTTGTTGGCTAAGCAATTAAGTCGACTAGGCGACTTCCTAAAGTTTAAATAATCCTAATGAGGCCAGTTAACTAATGAGGTGTGAAGAATTAGTTGACTCCCAGTACTTTTCAACATTCTAACAAATTCTCTTCATTCTAACAAATCAATGATCCACCTGACTGACAGTTTCTCAGAACATCTAGACTTCTTGCTCTTTTCCTCATTGATCCTGCACTTAGGTAAGTTTCCCTCTCTTCTAGGGCTACTCTCTTCCAAGTTAAAAACTTATGGAAAAGACTTTGCTAGTGGTGTTCCAAATGCAAAAACTATCTTCTCAGAGACTTTGCAAAATGAGACCATCTTGGCCACTAACTTCAAAATTAAGTACTGTAAACCCAAACTGTGTCTGGTAAATTATGAACAGAGCTCCAATTAGTTCCGGAGTGTAAAAAGAGCAGCCTGAGGAAGAAAGATTTTATGTTAAAGCCCATCCAAGTAAACTGTATTACATTCAGTTATAGCCCTGGAGCTAAGTTTTAGAAGACAGCAACTACTGTCTAAACTACTGTGTAACTAAAAAACAAAACAAGCAAATAAGAGCTCAAGTAACAGAATTAATTCCCACGTGTAAGACTATGCAACACAAATACGGAATTTTGCATCCTTTTACGTGCTTTAGTTCCTTCTTCACTTTTTGCAAATCCTTCAGATGGTGTAGGTGTCCGCAATAGGTTTTTCTCCTTACTTTAGACAAGTATTTTTCCTATTTATTTCTCTTCCTGGGATTAATAGTGTTATCATCCTCCCACTTACTTCAGTGAGAAACTTGAGAGTCATGTGTGAATTTCGCTGTCCTTCATGATGAAATTCAGTCAGCCGCTAAATCCTGTGATTCTGCATTTGCTCCACCACCACCATATTTCAGGCCCTAATCATATCTGCCCTCCATTATTGCTTGTCCTCCTATTACCCATCTTCCTTCACTCTGATCAAACCAGTGGTGTGTTATTACTTAACACATTAATCCTGCTGTCTTCCTACTTTTGACAAAATGAAGTATAATGTCCTAGGCATCACGTTTAAGACCCTTCCGAGTTCTTGTGTCTTATAAACTACCTTTCTTTTCTCCCTCCCATTACTTCTGTGCATGCCTGCTAGGCTCAGACACAATGCATTTCACTGCTGTTGGAATCTGCTAGGCTTTAAAAACAACAACAACAAAACAAAACAAAACCTCCATTTCTGCATTTACTAGATTATTTATTTGTGTGTTTAAACCCCTTTCTCACTAGAACATGGATCCTTCAAGTTTAGAGACCTGTCTTGATCATATTTTTATTATCCAATTAGTTCAATGCCTTCTATATAATTGGTTCAAGTGCCCATGTTCGCATAATACCAAAAACTTTGATTTGGGGCTGCGAGTACTATGTCTTCATTATCCTGTTTTATAACAAGCTTATTATTGATGATTTCTTTTTTCCTTTTCCTAACACTCTATTTCACTCTGATGGACAGAAGGAAGTGCAGCAAGGAGGAGGTAATCAGTAGGAAACTGGCTGTGGGTGATGCTTTGGAAACAAGGTGGTGTTGGGTAAAAACTGTAGAATTTGATTGTGGGCTCTGGAATCAAGCTCCCTGACTTTGAATCCCAGCTCCACAATTTGACATTATGTGACTTGAGCAAGTTATTTTGACAATCGATACCTCATGTTCTTTAATTGGAGACCATACAACACTTCGGAAATACCTCTTCAGTACCAGGTCCTCTTCTAAATATTTTGCACAGAGTGGTGAAGACAACAAATTTGGTGCCTGTCAGGATCTTATTTTCTAGCAATTATCTCAAAGATTTATTGGGAGAATTACATGATATAATGCATGTAAAGCCCTTTGTAGAGTGCTAGGCACATAGCAAATGCTAGGTAAATGTTACCTATCATTACTACTACTACTACTACCATTCATTACTGGGATCTTTATTATTTAATCGGCAGGTATGGATACCACATGCTAAGGTATCATTTGTTGCCTCTATTCTAATCCTCACAATCCCTATTTCTAGATGTAATCATGTCCCCTTTTCTGCAGGTAGCACAGCCCACTGTCTCTCCCCTAAAACCTAGGTTTAGTTAGCATTGATAGTGCAGCGGAACAAAATCATAGCAAGAGACCGAAACAAAACGGAGATAATATGTCTGATAGCTAATTTAAAGTAATGCTCATAAAATAATGCTCATAAAGACAGTGCAATTATGAGAAGCTTTTGACAGTGATAGGAAAACTGCTCAGAGGTTTCCTTGATGCTGGTTCCATGCACCTGCTGTATGTGCCTTGCTTTCCTCAGTGTTTCTGTAAACCTCTCGGTTCCTATCTGCCATGGCCTTGGGGTCCACTGGTTTGCCTTGTCCTTCACTTTATGCGTCCTGATTCTCATTTTCACCTGGTGTCATGCTCACAGCTGTTGGCCCTGGCATCCATGATTGATGGCACCTGAGCTTCGTTAACTGCCTCAATCTGCAGTTTGATTACTTGTGTGTTTGGCTCACCGAATTACAACCCAGTGGATGACCACCAGGCAGACAACTGAACTTCCTCCTGGGTCTCATGACTCCACATGTTTAACCCTACACTCTGTCACTTTACAACGAACGTAATTGAGGGTATACTAAACGCTGTGCATATAACGACCACAAGTAATCATTACAGCATCCCGTTGAGGCAGGTATGCTTACTATTTCCTTTTACAGATAAGGAAATGGAGATATAAGCAAGGACAGGCAATTTGTCACAGTGTTCTCATTATGAAGTTACAGAGCTGGGATTTGAGTCCATTCAGTCCGACTCTAGAGCCTGTGTTCTGCGAGATGATGAAATACTTCTTTTCACCTGGCCTGAGGATGACAGCCCAGAAGGTCAGAGCCTGGATCTCACATATAGCCCAAATGGGTTTCTTTCTGTCAAATCAATGCATAAAAATTACATGTGGTTGATATTTGTCATTTTAAGCTGCCCAGCATTCATTTCCACTTCCCACTAGTGCCTGAGATTTTCTTGAGAAATTATGTCTTCCAAAGCATGTGCAGCCTTGGAAGGCAAGTCAATTACGGTAGAATGCTCAGCCCAACTTCTCAGAAGCTTACAAGGTACCAGGAGTCTCTTTCACAATGATTTATTTTTTTGCTTCTCTGATAAAAACAGAGGTTTGCCCAGCAGACCTATGCTCTCCTAATCAAACTCCCTCTCAGAACTTTGAAGTTTAAGAAACTTGAATGTCACAAATGGAGAGGAAAACAAAAAACTACAACTGTGTTCATTTATTTATTCATTCATTTCAGCAATGGTCCCTGAAGAAGACTGCCTGGTGGTCTTTGCTATGGAGACCCAGCCCCTCTAGGTGAAAAGTTCTTTCAAGCTTGGTTTTCAGTTCTTCCTTCAGTCTTTTTCTTTTTTTTTTTTTTTAAGATTTTATTAATTTATTTGACAGAGAGAGACACAGCGAGAGAGGGAACACAAGCAGGGGGAGTGGGAGAGGGAGAAGCAGGCTTCCCGCAGAGCAGGGAGCCCGATGCGGGGCTCGATCCCAGGACCCTGAGACCATGACCTGAGCCGAAGGCAGACGCTCAACGAACTGAGCCACCCAGGTGCCCCAGCTCTCTCTTCAGTCTTGAGTGCCTTCACATCCTTCTAATAAATTCCCTTTCTACTTAAATTACACTGTTGGTTTTCATTGCTTTTCAGCTGTTACATATTATAGGTACTGGCTAATTAGTAATCCTAGGATGGCCATTTTTCAGGAAGATGTATTTTTCATTAGCTAATGACTTTGTCCTCTCTTACTTGAATTGCTGGCAATTGGCTTCTTCAAACACAACATGATTATTCTGAAAGATTAATTTAGATGCCAGATGAGAAAAAAAATCCAATCCATGTGGGAAAAAGTAAAAATACTTGATCAGCTGCTATCTCAGACATGGGAATGGGGGAAAAGAGGGAGAGAAGGCAGGCAGGAAGGAGAGAAGAAAGGAGAAAGAGAGGAATAAATGGGGAAGGAGAGAGAAGGAAGAAGGGGAGGACACAGAGAGGAAGAGAGAAAACGGAAAGAAAGAAAAGAAGGAAAGAAAGAGAGAAAGAAAGAGGCTCTGTGGTTATTTGCAAGTAGCAATCCTGTTTCAGGCAGCCCCAAACAGGAAATTCGAGCTCAGCTAAGACAGCATGTCACAGACTTAGATCTATATATGTGTTGAAGAGTGGGTGTTAAAATGGATTTCTTTTCTGAAATGTGAACTCCAAATTCCACACTTGGAAGCAAATAAGGAACCTTCTGTCTGTGATTAGAAAATCTGTCTCGACAAAATAGAAACGGTAAAGCCTTAATGCTCAGACACACCAGCCTCCTCACAGCCTTTCTCAAAACTCCTGTGAACACTTGGACATTCATTATTCAAGTTAAACGCTGAGTGGCCATAATCAGTGAATGAGACTCATACTCTATCTATATGATGTAAGAGGGAAATTAGACCATACAGATAGGAGCCAATTTCCACATGGCAAGTACCGTATTGGGTGGTTTGCATCTGTTTTCTCATTTCCACAGTCCTAGGTGGTGGCTAGAACATTTGGACATACAGAAACAGAGTTAGGGTGGGGTAAAATAATTTTCCATGGTTCACCTACCTAGGGAGTCACCAAGATAACATATGTGTATGTATCTGCATGTTTCTAATTTGATGAATCATTTGAGTATCTTAAAATTTAACTGTAATTGCCATTGGAATTGATCATGTTCATACATACGTTGATGCACAATATTTAAGGGTAAATAAAAAAGAAAAGGATAAATTTAAAAAGTGGGAACACTATGCTTAACTGTGTCTTGAGAGTTGTTCTGACTGAACTGTTATAAAGCTCTTAGTTTTGTTGTACTCATTTATTTCACCTGACTCTTAAAATCTTGACTGAGAAAAAAAGTGCCTATGGTCATGAGTCTAATCTGTGCTCCTTCGATTCAGCCATCCTAAGTGTCTTTGTCTTTTCCATTTCCCTCCATCATCGTATTTCACAGCTAAAATCTTTACTTTCAACCCCAGGAAATAGGAATTTGAATTGGTCATCTCTTGCCGTGTAATAACTTGCCGTGAAATGCAGTAGTTTAAAATAACTTACATTTACTGGCTCACAGTTCCTCTGAGTGAGGGATCTGGTGCAGCTGAGCTTGGTCCTCTGACAGGCAGCAGCCATGATGTTGTCCAAGGTGGCAGTCATCTCAAGGTTCAGCTGCGACAGGATCTGCTCCCAGGCTCACACACCCGGTTGTGGGTAGGACTCAGTTCCCTACAGGATGACACACTGACTGAGGGCTTGAGGGTCCCCTCAGTTCCTTATTATTTGGGCCTCTTCATAGGATAACTCGAATCTGGCACCTGGATTCATCGGAGTATGCAAGTGAGAAATCAAGAGAAGGAGTACCACCACCATTTTTATAACCCAATCTTGGAAATGACATGACTTGTACTGTGTTCTCTTTTCTAGAAGGAAGCCACTAGAGGAGGGGATTTCCCAAGAGTGTGTGAATTCTAGGAGACTGGGAACCATTTTAGAAGCAGCCTATGATAACACTACGGAGCTATAATGTGTTTCCCGCCTACTAAAAGGCTCACATGCTCCCCATGCAAACACATCAGGCCTGTTACAGCCTTTGGGGGCAGCAGAGAGCCCGCCACCTCCATTACTTGTAAGTGGGGATGCTCACAGATTTAGTTGATAGCTCTTTTAAATAGCTTTGAAGAGGAGGCAATAAAAGTGAGTTAGCACTAATTAGTACTTCTCTGTGAACTATTTTGCCTTATATTTTTGATCTCTTAAAGGTTCCTTGAAGTAAAAGCAGCATTTGGTTCCTAAAGCATTTTCCTTACTTAGACACAAGCTTAGAAATGGAAGATTGGACATAATAAAGGAACTTAAGCCTTAGAGAATAACAAACACAAGTTTTAGGTCAACATTACTTAGAAGGTAAGTTATAATAATAGTTGAAAGAACTTTCTTTTACCAGTAAATCAGAGCTTAAATCATTAGAGAATGATTACATAACTTAAGGATTTAAGTGACAGGGATATATGTGCAGTGGATAATGTTCATCTTTTTGTAAATTCCTTAAGATGATATAGAGCACCTCATTCATGTCTGTGTCCCCGTCCCCACAGTCCATGATCTCCACACTTCTGCCCCTACCCCATGTTGAGCAGGTAGGAAACACTTAAGTGGGTAGATGGGTAAATATTTTATATTTTATTCTGCAGTAAGAGTTATGATTTTAATATTTATGCAATCTACTAACCAAAACTAAAATAATTCTTAGTAGTATATCTTGCATTCAAGCTAGATCTGCTTTTATAAATTTCCCCGAATAACATAAAGATAAATCTAGATGGTAACTAGTATCTTCTTGTACTGTGGAACATAAACCAGGACATAAATATATTTCTAATGGAAGCAGAGAGTTTATATGTTTAGAGAGGTATACTCGAGGATCAATGCTCTGAAGCTCATATCACAGAAATCCAAATGGGGTTTTAAATATAATATACAGTTCCCATTAAGTTACGCTTATTAATGTAACCTTCATTTCATAGTTTATGAGTGTCCTGATATGTGGAAATTTTAAGGTGAACCATAGATCTTGTTGTTTTTTATGTCATAAATGATCAAATACAATCAATTTCTCTAGGCAGTCTATGGTCAGGGAACAAGAGAATAACACTGACAACTAAAGGGAAACTTCTTCAGAATACCTAAAAGAAAGAGAATAATCCTTCCGCCTCATTATTCAATAAGTATATGTACATCTATGTGCAAAACACTGATCTCAAGGATATACAAATATAAATATGACACCGAAAGCTTTGAGAAACTGAATTCAATAGAAAACATAAAAATTATTGACACAGACAACTATATTTTGAGGCTCAGTATGGCATTATGTGCTTAGTTTCATGAAGAAAGTGCAACCCAATTTCTATAGCTCAGACGAGAGAAATCACATTGAGAAGCACCTGCGAAGCCAAAGAATTTTGTTATCTCACAGAAATCTCCTGGACCATCAATTGTACTAATCTCCATATCATAAAAAACCAAAGACTTCAACCCATTCTTATCTAGATCGGCAGGAATCAGTACTCAGATTCCTCCTTCTCCATTAAGAGACTTAACAGATTTCTCCTTCTGCCACTTGTGTTTATCTAGGGGACGGCTGTTGGTGAATTTCACAGAGCTGAGTCACTGGCGCACTCTGCAAAGCAACTCCTCCTCTTATCTGACAGTCACGCGGCCCTCCCTCTGGAACCAGATTCTGGTTCATGACCTTTCTATTAACTGGGAAAAGAAGCAGCTCATTACAGAGGCTACTCACTTGCCAAAGGAGGCTGTACTTGTTCCTGGGCTCAGGTCATTCCAGGTTTTCTTTATACTTCAAATTCAAATGATCTCTAAATGGGAAAAAATAAAAGTGATATAATATATTTAGAGGAGGTGTAGGAAATATCTATTTAAAAACTTTAAAAGAACGTATTTTCAAAGGGTAGGGAAATGATCCTCAAACTGGATTTGGCATGATTTGTATTAAGAAATACCAACCTGGTTTATAACTAATGAAATGATAGGTCAGGCTCAGATATTTTTAGATACTGCATATAATTTTTAATCTCAGAAACATCTATCAAACTTTGGCTATATTACACGTGTATTTCCTTCTGATCATTGCTTTTCCAGGGTTAGGAATAGCAGCACTCCCACTAAAACTGCATATTGCTCTGCTATATAAAATCACCTGTTTGCACATGGAGAATTAATGTCCAATGCCCTGCCATCCTGAGAGGCAACGATAGGTTGTTCACAGCTCCTCATATGAGCCATAATATGTTGAGGCAGTGTGGTGAGTATGTTAAACTTGGGGCTAGTGAGTCAGTCTCACTGAGGCTGAACATCAGCTCTACCACTTACTGTGACCTTGGGCAAGTCCCTCAACCTTGCTAGATCAGGGTTCTCATCTGTGGGCTGGGCTGAATCTGTGCTCACCCGCATAAAGGAAAACCAGAGATGGATCATCTCACCATCCTTTGACAATATCAAATATGACAACTTTGAGATAGAAGAGTACCCACTGGCCCCCCAGGGCTTTGACTGGGAGCTGTGGTGCCACTACCTAAACCACCCCCCAAGGCCTGGTGGAAGCTGGAAAACTCCACCGCCCCAATCAGGAGCCCTGCCCTCATCGGCTGCTTTATTGTGGACCGGCAGTACTTCCAGGAGATCGGCCTACTGGATGAAGGCATGGAGGTATACGGAGGCGAGAATGTCGAGCTGGGGATCAGGTGTCTGTATCTCCAGTTCCCGCTCAAGGACTCCAGCTTGGATCCACCCTCTTACCTCTAACTTCCTTAGACCTGCCACCCCACTGGGCAGTCAGCTGACCCTGGACAGACCTCGCCCTGCCCCGAAGGGAGGCAGGGCACCTCCACGGAGCATCTCACAATATCTGCAGTGGCCTGACCAGCACTGTGGGGGCTGCACTTATTGCCCAGACTTAATCCTAGGGCTCTGAAGACTGGCAGCAGGAGCAGCTTGTCTGAAGCTGAGCTTAGAAAACACCTTGTTTAGACACCCGTGTTCACTGAAACTCAGAGAAATTGCTTTGAAGGTCGTCAGAACGCGCGGGCTTTGTGGGGAGCTAATGGATTCACAGAGAACAGTGCCCACAATGTCTCCCTGGCCTCTCCAGCTCTCCCTCCATCACTCATTTCTTCACCACCTCGTTTCAGCACCACTCCTGGGTAAATGGTGGCCTCCAAACATACTACTTTTCACCAGGAGCTGCTGCCAGGAATTGGCGGAGCAGGTGGAGCCCCCTCCCATATGCGTGCTATCTGGGTAAAGGCCCCTCTTCCGATCCTGGTAACATTACCCCTTGCGTAGAGCCTTGCCCATTGTAAGTGCTAGCCTTTGACCAAGAACTGAGAGCACTCTTCACACAACCTCCTTTCCTGGAAAGAAGGCCTCATCTACTAAAACTCCTAGGAAAATTGAATTGCTTGGTATCCACTTTTCTGACATTTTCTAAGTAACAACTTCTAATGAAGCAATCTGCCTGGGTGGAGTGTTATATTAGAAGACTCTGGTCTTCTCTCTCTTTTAGGGATCATATGAACATTACCAATGTTTTAATTTAAATGCCTAGGGGAAGGGCTAAGAGCTACTCTGGTGGTAACGTAAAGAGGTATTTCACGTGGAGCCGAATATCACATCAAAAAAATGGGTGTCTGCTTGCCCTGCTGCTGAATGCTGACACCAAAAGGAAATATTATGTTCTGAAGCCAGTTAGTTTTCTAAAAGATACCACCAATCAAGCTCAGGGAAAAAGAGGAAGAGGTGTCTCTGCTGGATGTATTTATGTTAATATGATATTGGCCAGAAAAAGTACTGAAGCAGGAGAAAGTATGAGACTCATCCTGGCATCGGTGTTGGTTTGGGCTTGAACATGCTTCATGATAGTTGTTACTTGATTGGTGTTATTATTTTTGGCATTGCAATCTTAACTTTTCCTTAAAATTTACTTCAAAGGCTCTTTATTAATAGGGTTCTTTTTACACAGAGGCTTAGATATGATAAAAGTTTATTGCTTTCTTACATAAAAGCTCAAAGATCCAGGACTGATAGTGTAATTGTGATATTCTCAACATGAATTCCATCCACCTTGGGGTCCGAGGCAGTAGATCCGATGCTCACCAATTTCTGTCAGCACGAAAAGGAAAGATAAAGGACAAACAACTTTCTTTGTAAGGAATTTTCCCCACTGATTACAGATATAACACGTTTGGCCTGAGTGTAGTCACGAGCTGTAAGGGAGTCTAGGTTGGTGGCTACATGCCCAGTTGTAACTGAAAAGATTCCTAAGTTGCAAGAAGAGAATGTCAATCGGGGGTGAGCATAGGCTCCTTACCTAATCAAAGGTAGCACTTTAGTTCCTATTGCATCCATGTCTGCTTTGCTAAATAAGCTCTCCATGAACCATTCTAGCTATAATGGTCACAATGGGCAACTTGGAGTTTCTTGAATTCATTTTGCCCTTTGTGTTTTGCTATCAGCTTCTCTTTTTTATATCTTATTTATCTCTCAAAATCCTATCTATCTTTCCTTTGAGACTTGGGAAGAATTATGTCTCAGTGTGAAATAATCCATGACCTTGGCATAATGGAAACAGTAGGGAAGAAAAGCAAGCCAAATGGAGACCTACTTACTAAGGCAAAGGTTTTTTTCTGCCACAGTGAGGGCAGGCATACAATCCAACTAGTTACACAAAGCTCAGGGTTATCTGTACTAGTAGGATATAGCTTAGGAGAGTTCAACATTGTGGCTATTGACCAATTAAGAAATAAGGCAATGTGTTTGGTAATATCATAAAATTTGTTCTTCAAAGATAGATTATAGGGGCAACGGGTAAAGGGTCTAACACTAGGATAAAAAGGGATATTAGTACTTATATATATTAGGCAGTTGCAGCAACTTGCTGAAGCATGAGGCATGATACATGATCAGAAATTAGGATATGGGAAGTAGATGAGAAGCTCAGGGATTTGGGCTAGATACATAGGAAATTAGAAAGCAAAGACAGAAACTTCAAGGTGTAAGGCATCAGAAGGAATGAGAATTTTCCACTGCATCTTTCTTATGTCTTTGCCTCCAGAGCTGTACCTCTCATCCCCTCTTGCCCATGATCTCATCCCCTAGATCTTTCTCTCCATCCCAGTGGCTATTAATCCAGAAGAGTAATCCCTTCCTCTTCTGAGAACCATTTTTGCCTGACTATTCCTGATAGTAGCTGATTTCAGCTGATACCTTGTGCTAAAGCACTATGCATTTCCACTCTTTTTCTGAGACAGAACACTCCTTCTGAGCTCCTCTTGTGCTCCTTGTGGGTCAAAGAAGAAATCAAAAGGGAAATTTAAAAAATACCTTGAGACAAATTAAAATGGAAATACAGCACACCAAAATTGGTGGGATGCAGTCAAAGCAGTTCTAAGAGGGAAGTTCATAGCCATAAATGCCCCCCCTCAAGAAACAAAAGTCTCAAATAAATCACCTAATTTTACCCACCATGGAACTAAAGAAAGAACTGAAGCCCAAAGTTCGCGGAAGAAAGGACACAACAAAGAGTAGAGCAGAAATAAATGAAATAGAGACTTAAAAGGAAATCAGAAAGATCAATGAACCTAAGAGTTGGTTCTTTGAAAAGATTAAAAATAAATGGAAGGCCTTTAGCTAGACTCACTCAATTATGGCTCCAAGGCAGACAAAGCAGGTATTTGAGTTCTTCGGTTTGATGACAAGTTTTAAAACAAGCCATAATGAAAAGAGAGGACATGTGTAATTCCTTTGGCTCCTATGGCAGCCAAGGAAATACACTGCTCACGACTCGCCTAAGAGAGAATCAGCTGTAAGTAGTGCAGTCAGCTGATGGCCTTTAGCCGATGCTCTCTCCCAGGGCAACTGGATGATGGAGTGTGGCAGAGATACTTATGTCCTGTCATTTCTTCCCAATGCTGAACTCACCCATCTTAATGTCTGCTTTCCAGAGGACTTGAATTGACTCAGCTCCAAGTGAATTTTTCAAGAGCTAGATATGGAAGGACATCTGAAAAACTTCCTCCACAGCATAGGGAAAATATCCTTTCTGTGACAATGTCTTAGCATAAGGCAATGATGATAAAGGAGGAGGATGTGGGCGCCTGGGTGGCTCAGTTGGTTAAGCGACTGCCTTCAGCTCAGGTCATGATCCTGGAGTCCCTGGATCGAGTCCCGCATCGGGCTCCCTGCTCAGCAGGGAGTCTGTTTCTCCCTCTGACCCTCCCCCCTCTCATGTGCTCTCTCTCATTCTCTCTCTCTCTCAAATAAATAAATAAAATCTTAAAAAAAAAAAAAAGGAGGATGTAATATAGGGTAAGAAGAAGGAAAGCTCACCTCTTCTGGCCTGGAAGATTGCAGACAGGAGTGAGATGTAGGGAAGGCTGCCTAGAAGAAATGTATACGAACATTCTGCTGGGAGAAGCACTCTGCCATAGGACATATGTGTTCCCGCATTTTCTTGCTAGGTATGGCAAGAATGCAAAGCCTTGAGTGCACTTACCTGGGCCATTTCTCAGGGTTGTATTGGCAGCAAACAACTTTAAAGGATGATAAAATGTATCCTTCCAGAACAAAGACAAGGCTTAATGGAAAAGCAGCAGATTTCCCAAGATCAGTGTTCTTCAGCTGTGAATCAAACTCATTGGTTGCTCAGTAAACATATGGGCCATTTTCTGTCACGGCCATGGAAATTGGGGGCAAAGGTAACGAGTGCCAACATCATACTCATGCTGCTTGCTATGTTATAGTAAAGTCCTTTGTCTCTGACCTTGAACCCTGTGTCTTCTGGTAGCATCTATAAAGCAGGAACAGGCTACCTTGTTAACTTGAATGTAGGGTCAAATCTTAGGCCTCGACACCTTCTCTCTCTCAGTTGCTTTGAAGCTCTGAAGTACGGAAAAAGGGGTGACAAGGAGAGGTCCCTGTGGGTAGAAGAAACCATATCCCACCTGGAAGAGTTAGAGAAGGCTGCTTTATAAACGACCCATATACCAACTTGGAACAAGGTCTCATCCAAGAAACCTGGTGGCACACTGGGAGATTAGATTTACAGAGGCCTGGACATTAACTCACAATGTACACAGGGGTCTCCCTGAGTTGAATCAAATTATAGAAGTCCTTGTGGTCATTGTGAAAAGAAGTGAAAGACAGTCAAGTTTGCTGGCCAGTTAACTTATGGGAAGAGTTGGTGTGGTACTCCAGGAGGACTGGGCTAAGCATTTCATGGGTGGCATAGCCAGATCCCAGTACAACTTAACACCAGAGACTTTGGAGGTGAGATTGAAACATCAAGGCCTTGAGAAAAAAAAATAATAATAATGGCATCATAATTCAACTTAGGACTCTAGGAGTGACCCTCTAAGGCATGGCTTGGGTATGAAGACACAGTTATTAACAAGGACGCAAGATCACAAAGGTCTTCCTTCCCACATAACTCTGGGTACCCTCGAGAGAACTTGGGGGAGACAGTACTTGGCCACCTGAAACACTGAGCATTAGTGTCCAACAAAGACTCTGAACTACCTTAAAGGACTGTCAAACTCATTTCATCATACCAAATTGAAATCAAAAGCGCTAAGGTGCTTTTCCTGATACTTGGATTCTGAGAGCTTGTGAAAAGAGCCAGGCATTGATAAAGAAACCACAGTTTCTCTGCTTATCTGAGTTGTAAAGGGAGTGGATTTGTGGTTCCATTTTGTAACATGCCAGCAGAGGAGGGCAGAAGGTAAAAAATTTAAACAGCTAGGTGTATTTGTTAAGTTCTCTCAGTTGGTGTATAGCGTAGAATGTATAAGAGATAATGCAGTTGCCTAGAATGTCATGTTAAGGAATTTTGGCTCTATTCTATACAAAGAATAGAGTCTTTGGAGGGGATTTTCACGAGGGTAATAAGAGATTTAGTGATGTAATTTGGAGAGGTTCCCTCAATTAAAATATACACATCCACACATGTAAGTATAAACAATTGGAAGGAAGATGACATGAGGCAGGAGACTGGTACTGAAAGCCTGAATTAGGGCAGTCCCTTGGTGCAGAGATCTTTTTCAAAAAAGATTTATTTATTTATTTGAGAGAGAGAGAGAGAGAGAAAACAAGCGGTAGGGGGAAGGGGCAGGGAGAGGGGGAGAGAATCTCATGCAGACTCCCTGCTAAGCAGGGAGCCTAATGCGAGGCTCAATCTCAGGACCCTGAGATCATGACCTGAGCTGAAATTAAGCGTTGGCTGCTTAACCAACTGAGCCACCCAGGTGCCCTGGCGCAGATAATTTTTACATAATAGAGAGAGAGCCTTGCACCGAACCAAATACAGGCTCTACCACATCCCTCAAATGCAGGAGATGAACCGATATATGTAGCAAAAGAAATTGTGATCTCCGTAAAGTGCTTCAGTTTTTCATTTATGGATTCTCTGAAAACATTTTATAGTATTTTTTCTATGTGGAGCTATATCATAAAATGTGGTAAAATGAACGCAATTTTAAGTCTCCTGTTTAGAAATGCTTTGACTGCTAGTCTACATATAGATGTGACAAACCGGAATAAATAAATTCACAGAGTTCCAATGTGTGTCCTCTTTAAACAGAATTAATTCATTGAAGAAATGACACATTCTCACATATAAAAATAAACTCTAAGCTAATTTTCAGATTGTTACCAAGAATATATGTGCAATATCACTCCTGATAGAGTAAAACTGATACAGCAAACATCCATTTCTGCACACATTTTAGGGACTAGTTTATATTTGACATATTGTTCCATTTATTATAATAGTCTGGTTAATAAAAAAAAAACCATGATACTCATATAGGCATTTCATATTTAAGAAGATGACATTCCCAAAAAAGATATTAGCACAAGGATTATTTTGCCTGTAATTAAATCTTTGAGGACTGAGACGACATTTTATGATGACGTAACAAGAAAACTGTTCACAAAGGGGCAGGTTGCACTCCTCTGCAAACTAATTTGGCAACTCAAAAATGTACTTGAGCTAAGGAAATCATGTTGCAAACTGTGACTGGATTATTTTGAGGGACTGTAAGAATCTGCAACTGATATGTCCCTGAAAGACTTCACCTATATAACGAGCCTGAGTTCCGCTCCGTGAGAGCGAAGGACACAGTCTGGAAAGCAGGAGGAGGAAGGCCCCGGGGCATCTGGGAACTCAGGAAGCGGATGAGAGAAGTGGAGAGCTGACCTGAAGGGGATGAGAGAAAGCGTTTTTAAACTATCCCTTTTCCTGAATAAAGGGCAAAAAACTATAGGGGGAAATGGCCTAAAACATCTTTTTAGTTCCTATTTTCTTTTTTCTTACGCCTAGGGGCACATTCTTCTTTTGTTATTTTGAGTCTCTCATCCAAGGCCTGAACATTCTCTTCAAGTGTTCCATTCTAAAGAAGCCAAGTAGCTTCTTTCCTCCCCTGGTTTCCTTCCCTACCTCCACCCCATCAAACATGTCATTTTAACAGTTCAGGTGACCCCAAATGGCTTTTAGCTGGTTGACTGATACTGCTTATGGGAATTCTAGCCCACTCAATTCTACAACAGTTATTAGCATTTTGAAGAAGCTTGCTGGATAAATCAAAGACTTCTTTATCTGACAGAATTTTTTGAGATGAGACTGAAAGACTTTCATATATACAAAATGTTGCACACTCAACAGGGGTATATCATTAAGTCTGGTAGGTCATTGTGACTCAGCCAATGTAAAATTTCTATAGCTTATTATCTTCATCGAAAGGTGCCAACGCCAGGGCGCCTGGGTGGCTCAGTAGGTTGAGTGTCTGACTCTTGGTTTCAGCTCAGGTCATGATCTCAGGGTCAAGATATCGAGCCATGTGTTGGGCTCTGTGCTGAGCCTGGAGTCTGCTTAAAACATTCTCTCTTTCCGGGGCACCTGGGTGACTCAGTCTTTAAGCGTCTGCCTTTGGCTCAGGTCATGATCCCCGGGTCCTGGGATCCAGCCCTGCATCGGGTCCCTGCTCAGCTGGAAGCCTGCTTCTTCCTCTCCCACTCCCCCTGCTTGTGTTCCCTCTCTCGCTGTGTCTCTCCCTGTCAAATAAATAAATAAAATCTTAAAAAAAAAAAAAAAAAGATTCTCTCTCTCCTTCTCCCTCTGCCCCTTCCTGCTCACAATCTCTTTCTCTCTCTAGAAAAAAACAAAAGGGTGGAAAAAAGGTGTCCAGGTAATTCCCTGGGGGAATCATATTTCCAACAAATGGTAGAAATGGTTGGGAAGAGTTGAATAGCTATATACAGAGAAAGAAATCCTGGCACATACTTCACAGCACACACAAAACTAATTTCAAATGGATACATATCTAAATATAAGAGCTAAAGCTATAAAACCTCTAGAAGAAAATATTGGAGAAAATTTTATTAACCTTGTGTTCGGCAAAAATTTCTTAAATTCAACGCAAAAAACCTGAGTGTCAAAAACTGGACTTAGTAGAAATGTTTGCTGCTAAGACATTGTTATCAAAATTTACAAAATCTATATGTAACAAAGGCTGTGTATCTAAAATATATAAAGACCTCTTACAACTTAATGAGAAGAGAAACAACCAAATATAAATGGGCAAAATATTTGAACAGTCATGTCCCCCAAAAAGACATATGGATAATAAATAGCACATGAAAAGATGCTCAACATCATCAGTCACTGGGCAAATGCAAATGAAAAACCACAATGAGATACCAGGGCACACCTAGTAGTCTGAGCAAAAAATTGAGAAGACTGAATGTACCAAGTGTTAGTAAAGATTCGGGGGAAATGGAGCTCTCGTACACTACTTGTGGAAACATAAAATTGTTCAATCACTTTGGAAAACAATTCTTTAAAAGTTAAATAGACACCAACGGCACAATCTAGAAACTCCATTCCTAGGTTTCTACTCAAGAGAAGTAAGTGGCTATATTCATCAGAGTCTTGCGCAGGAGTGTTCAAAGCAGTTTTATTTGTAATATCTGAAAACCTGAACAACAAAAAAGTCCATCACATACTTGTATATCCACCACAGTGGAATACAACTTGGTAATAAAAAGGAACAGATCATTGAGACATGCAACAACTGGGCAGAATGTGAAAATAATTATGCTTAGTGAAAGAAGCTAGACAAATAGAGGATATACTGTATTGTTTACACTTACAGAGTTCTAGAAAACATAAACTACTCTATAGTGTCATAAAACGGACAAGTGGTTGCCTGGGCAAGGGGAGGGGTGGAGAGAGAGAAATAAATTTAAAAGGGTCATGAGGACATGTTGGGGGTAATAGATATATTCATTATTTTGATTGTGGTAGTTTCACAGATGTGTATATATATATATATATATTAACCTCATCAAACTGCACACTTTAAAAATGTACAGTTTATTTTACATCGACTATGTGTCAATAAAGCTTTAAAAATAACAGTTTAAAGATAAAGTAGTTTGGCCTCCATACTAAAGAGTGTGATTTTTCTCTGCAAGTACTTGAACAGTCTTTGGAAAAGACATCCCATTTTACAGGATCGAACAATGTTATAAATGGTAAGTATTCCAAAATCATCTGGTCCAGTCACTTCATTTTACACATTTGGTAGCCAAAATATATTTTACGTATTTGGAAGCAGAGAAACTAAATGGTTTTTCTAAGTTATCTGTCACCATGAGAACTACAGTCCCGTTCTGCTGGCTTAGGCTAGGATACCTTTCACACACTGCTGTAGTTTTTTGCTGTACTGTCCATAAGACCACATTTCCTAATATGAACAGTGACAAAACTGACAAGGAACAGACATTCCAAGAATGCTCCGAAAGTGTCTCTGCTTCTGCCATCTGTTAAGAACTGCGTGATAAGAAAAAATGTGCTGTCCTTTTATGTCTTATAAAATGTAAATTCTGAATACTTCTTTTTGTGTCAATATTTTACCCTTTTGCTTCAAGTATGTAAAATGAATCTTTATCCACGGTTAACATATTTTCAGAAAGCTTGCTTGCCCAAATACTACTTTCTCATAAACTACTGCAGCAAAAGTTCAGACACGCAGAATTTACTGACAAAGTAATAGACTTTTTATTTTTTTAACATTGCCTGAATATGTTTTGCCAAAATTTGGATTTTTAAGTAGAGTGTTAAATCTCTAAACTGCCGGTTCAGGAGGGTGGATGAGTTCCTTGCCTGTCCCACACCAGTGTTACTAATTTTAATTTAAACTTTTCTATCTACTTGTTGTTGCCACAACCCATGAGGTCTGTAGCAGATGATGCCTTTTTTCTACTCAACCACTCTCTTTCCCACTGTCTTTTTTTCTTACAGGTATGCTGGTCTGCCAGCGCAGAGTTAGAAACTACCTTTCCCAGATGCCCTTATGTGGGTGCTGATGCAATCCTGGTGTGGAATTCTTCTAGGGGCTTTGGAGTGGTTGGGTTGGGGAGGGATAGATAATCTGCCCCTGAGTACCGCCTTTCGCATCTTTTGTGAAAAAACTAGATGCCAGACCATCTGCCTGAGGACAAAGTCAATGCCCAGGATAGCAGAGGAGAGAGATGGAAATTACCGGAGCCATTTAGGAATCCAGAGAGTGGGATGGAGAGCTTACATGGCCAAATGTAAACTCAAAGAGGGCAACACCAAGAGCTAGAGAATATTCCCCAGCCCTTAAAACCTAATGGAGGTGGCCCTGCTGAATTATGAAACTGCTTTGGTTGGCGACTCCATTTTACCTACCATTTTTCCCCTGTTCGAACCAGAATATCTGTAAGCTATTAGCCTTTGTCTGTCCCATCATTGTATGTCGGAAGCAGATAACTGATTGCTTTAGTTTCACAGAACCACAGAGACAAAGAAATTGTGCCCTAGGGGTATGTGAAGGATTATACCAAGAATCTCATCTGCACCTGATTTAGAAGACAGATGATGAGATTTGGGACTTTTCAGCTGATGCTGTAAAAGAAAGAGAACTTTGGGGACCTTGAGATGGGATAAATGTAATTTGCATTTGGGAAGAATGTAAATTTGGGGGGGGGGCAGGGAATGGACTGTGGTGCTCCATATATGGCCACATCTTAATCCCCAGAACCTGAATATATGTGTGTTCTGTGGCAAAAAGGATTTTGCAGAGGTAATTAAGGTAATAAATCTTTAAATAGAGAGATTAGCCTGGATTATCTGGGTGGATCCAATCTAATCATACTAACCTTAAAAGCAGAGAAATTTCTCCAGTCGGAGGCAGAAAAATGCAGCAGAGAGTTGGAGATTCCAAGCCTGAGAAGGACTTAACAGTCCATTGCTGGCACTGAATATGGAGGGCAGGGGGCAGGGATCTCAGTCCTAGAACCCCAAGGAACAGAATTCTCCCAATTACCTGGATGAGCTTGAAAGTGAGTTCTTCCCAAAGCCCAGGCAGCTGGTGCATTGGTGTTGGTCTGTTGGGATCTTAAGTAGGGAATCCAGCTGAGCATACACCTTGATTTCCGACTTATAAAAATCACAAGATAATAAATTTGAGTTGTTTTGTGTTGCTTAAAACCAACCAACCAACGTGGAAAAGAAGAAACTCTTCAACTATTTGTTTGTTTCTTCAACTATTCTTTCAAATTAGATTGAATTCATGAAACCATCTCCAAGGGATCATTCTATTTGTCACGAGCTTTTGTTGGTTGAAAGTGGAGTTTATCATTTTCTTTTCTCCTTCCCCAGGAACCTATTCTGATCCACAGAGAAGAAATCACCTACAGTCTGGAAAACATAAGCCAGCAGTCATCCTGGTTGAGAGGCCATTTTTCCCACATATCACTGTATTCTTAACTTTAGATCTTTTCAGATGTCTTGGAATATTTGTCTATAGGCTCATTTTGCATGTTTCTGTTTATGCTGAGTCTCTCCACCTTTCTCTGCTTTCCTTCAAGTATTAGTTAGGTCAGGCTGGTGTAAGAAAATATCACAGCCTGGGTGGCTTAAACAGCCAACATTTACTTCTCACAGTTCTGGAGGCTGGGAAGTCCAAGTTCAAGGTAAGGTCCTGGTTGGTTTGGTTCCTACTAAGAGCTTTCTTCCGGTCTCGCAGACAGCCACCTTTCTGCTGTCTCTTACTGTCTCTTTTCTGTTAAATTAGTTTCTCTTTCCACATATCAAATGCCATTGCCTCATCATTGCGGCTTCTCCGAATTCAAGTGTGCTTTTCAAAGCCATCCTGACCAGAAGACTCAAGATTCATGATTGCAAGTACACTCCACAACATTCCAAACACTTGAAATACACTTTCAAAGCTGGACGCTGAGTGTGTTTGAAGTTGCATCAAGTGAAAAATAGGATTTGCAATTTTTCCAATCAAAGCTGTAAACACGTTCTCAGAACAAATACAACTCACTTTTTTTTTATTTGTGTAACTTAATGGCATTCTTAACATTTCTACACTTTAGGAAACACCTGATGCAGTGTCTGGCATATAGTTTTTGAATAAAAAAAAAAAAAATGGGTGCATGCTTTTGTTCCCTTGAGTAACAGGTAAGAGAGTCCTACTGACCATAACTGTTTCTCCACATTCCCTGGACTAATGACTGAGTAAATGTCGAAAGAGCAGTTGCAATGGGTTCATCAAGTACTGCACTAACACTAGGCCCCGTATCATATAGGAATGCAAGTCTGAAACAAGTGGAAACAGTTAATCGTTAATGGCACCATCATATCATAAAGCCGCCAGAAACACCATCCCGAAGTGAAGCGTCTGCCAAATTCCTGCTTTAAAACATGGTGACTAATTACTGACCCAAACAACAAAATCTGCCTTGGAAACAAAATTCCCAAAGAGAGATTCATTTAACATCAAATCTCATTTAAATGACCTCTAATAGAAATAGCAGAGAAAACAGCAATTTACATATATTAAGGTAGCTGTTGAGGCCTGCAAAAATTGTAAACATCCTACTAGTTACCATTACAAAAGCATTCATTACCCCGATCTCTTATCTGGATGATGCAGCTTTGAAAGGAATTTCTGGCTGCTGGTTCTAGAAACATGATGTGGCAAAAATGAGCCCAAATGCTGCAAGGAAATGAGATGAGTGGACGTTTTCCTCCTTAAGGAAGTTGACTTACGAATTTCCAAAAGAAAAGGGAATTGAATGCTTTTTCTAACTTCTTAAAGAAAACCAGCGCTCGCCTAGCACAGTATGTTTACATGCAGGCTTTGACACATTACAAAACTTTTTGAGTTTAACTGGCACGACCTTAGAAAACACTCCTCGGACAGCACGTAAGGGTTTAGCAAATATTTATTTCTTTAGCATCTAAGTTGAACTAAATAGAAATTGTACATAGCAGTACAGGGAAAGGATGCAGTGCTGAGTGGCAGATCCATGTGACAGTCAGAGAGATGCACTGTCAACCGTCTTCGGACCTTACCACTGATGGTAAGTCTCAGAGGGCTTATAATCGGTGACAAGAAGTAAGAAAGCACATGCTGTTTTGGACCCGGGCAAATAAAAGGGAGCCAGAGAGGCAAGAACCCCTTCTCCCCCCATACAGTTCTCTAGCTTATAACTAAGCCATTTAAACACAAACAGAACACATCCAATTGTAACGAAAGCCAAAATATAACGCTCTCTTCCCAAGAAAAAGTAAACATACCAGCTTAAATAACACACTACAATCAAAACAGTGTTCATGGAAAGTCTATTATTTATAACTGAGTCAAAGGCAACAGTTGTTGGCCTGAAAAATGAGCACTGCTCTTGAAATAAGTAACTTGGATGCGATACTCTGCTGTAAGAACAAGAACACGGACTTCTTACTGTCGGCATCGCTGTGGCACTTTCTCCTGGGAGCTCAAATACCTACCCAATCCCAAGTGGTTTTCTTAATGTATCTGGCAGGCTAAAGACAACTCATTTTTAAGGACAACAGCTGCTGTGTTTGTTTCATGCTTAACACCAACACGCAGAACTATTATTGTATTTTACAAATTTTACAAATGTTCAGAGTCGCTCTGAAGATTTACAAAGACCTATACCCTATAGCAAATATTAAACACTCAATAAAAACATCCTAAGTGTGTAACTAATTTGGGGAAAGAACAAAACTCTAAAGTATATACAGAACTGCCGTTTACTAAACAGGCAAAGACCTTCTGTTCCCTTTTTTTTTCCCTAGAGCCCTCCTTAGTGTTTACTTCCACTTTAATCCCTGTTTCTCCAAGTTAATAGCTTTGCACTGAAATATTCAGCAATAAACACAAAGGAAAAAAATAGCAATGTAGAATGTTAGACACGGAAGAGACCTTACAATTCCTGAAGTAAAACCTCTTCAAGGTGTTAGCAAGGTGACTTCCTTGCTAACAAATCTACATCTCTAGGTCAGTAGGGGTGATGAAGAACTGAAAGAGGAGATGTACACTGTTTTGTATCAAGCCTCATTCTATTCCCAAGACCTCTTCCTTCACAGAGGATAACCCAGTGGAGGTCTGAAGAAGCAGGAGACTGATCCTATACACAGGTGCCTCTTTGAATCTAGGATGGATGTTATGGTTCTTTCTCAGCTTAATGTTTGTTCCTAGAGGGCACGATTTCTCTTCCCCAAGTCTATCTATGACTGGGGAAAATGTGGTGGGTCAGGGCAGACTCTTAATTCCTCCCTGTCTTGAAGGTAGCTAAGCTTGTGTCCTTCCTGAGTTCGAGAAAAAGAGGATAAATCTGGTCAATCCATTTGTGATTTTCTAAGCCTGGACATTTCTCAAAGGAGATCCTGAATTTGAATTCTGACAGAACAAAAGACGGGGAATACGTTTTATAGTATGTTTCAGATTCTCAAGGACAGAGCAACATGGGTTTTTTGTTGGTTTGTCTTTTGAGAGGACAATGCAGTTTATCTTAAAGAACGTCGTGATGTGTGTGCGCATGAGCATTGCACCTGCATGGGAAAACGTGTTCATATATATATATATATATATTTGAAAATCTAGTGCTCTCTCTGAATTGTGGACTTTTATCAGGCTTCTCTCAAATTAGCATTTGAAAAATCTCGCCCTCTTACTAGTCATCTCATTTTACTTGAACAGCTTCAAGGTATATTTAATTCTTAAGGCTTATATCATAGAAAAGTTATTCTCCTCAGTCTTATCTCTTCAGTTAGACAATATTTGAGTTCACAATTGACATCACTATAATCATTGTTATCAATTGCTTGTGTACGTTATTAGGATTAAAATGGCAACAACATATGTGCTATCTGCCTTACTTAAAAAAAAAATCTGAATACAAGAGAAAAATCTCTTTCCCTTTTCTTGTTTAATGGCAGAATATTTTCAACAAATTGTGCTTTACTGACTTATCTGTTCACTTTGAGTGTTTCAGACATAAGCTTTGCTAAAGACCCTGTGATCCGTGGCTATGGTTCTATTTCTCCACACTGGGCAGGATTTTACTGATATGATATATATGCTGTTTTCAGTTAATATTGGTGGGCAGCAATGACCTCCAGTGGATTCATGGGCAAACAGCAACTGGGTTTTACAGAGAATGTTAGTTTTCAAAATATTTCTACCCTTTAGACCTTTTGGAGCTTGGTGGCTTAACAATGAACTTTTAAACTTTTTAAAAACATTTATGTATTTCTTAATTTTCAAATGAAATTGCAAGCCATTGTAAGTTATCAACACCTGAACGTTCTTAATTATATACCCTATAAGCCAATTTTGAAAACTGAAACATTTAAAGTTAACATTTAAATAACTATTCATAATTGTTTTCATGTGTAATTCACTTGCTTTTAATTTTTATTTAAATGAAAAGTATCAACAAAACTTCATATTTTAGAAAGGTAATCGCTAAATAAAAAGGAGAAGGAAAGACTTCAAGAAATAAGCGTTCTCAAAAATAAAAACTTTGATACTGTTTAGAAAGGGAAAAGTGCTCTAGACATGGTAGTTAAATGAACTCATGAATATATTTCTTATTTAACATAAAATAGGAAAATCTGACATCTGAGAGCAAACTGCTTTAACTTTTTTAAAATAATAAACATATGTTTCTGGATTATCTTTTATATTTCAGGGAAGAGTATTTAGAAGGCATAAAATTTAAGTTTCAATAGAGCTTCGGTGCTGTAATATCTTCATTTTTGGCTTGTGAGGTAATAAATTATTCATAAACACATTATCTCCATCTTAAAGCCTGACATAAGCATTAAGACATTTTTATTTAAGGTTTTTTTTCCCCTAAATGGACAAGATGTATTAACAGAAACTGTTCAAATCTTTACTAGACAATCTGTAAAAAGAGAAAAAAAAGAATATACTTTTTCTACCGCAAGAGGGCAGCAAAAACTTTTTCAGTTAGACTTCTAACTACATCTTTTTTGGAGCTTTTTTTTTTTTTTATTTTTAATAAGTTACCTTAACTTCATTCTTTATTCAGTGGAGTGAAATTGAAAGGACGTGTTTTCATCATGAAACATAACTATAGTGAATGGGGTTGAATGAATGTTTTATGAAGGGCACGAGCCTCAAGGTGACCACAGTTTTTCTTTCATGGTTTACAATAACTACAACACACCTGCTTCATAAAACACGATACTAACACGAGAATTCCTAAAAAGTACAGACAGTTCATATGAGAACATTGAAGTATTTGATATTCTGTATATTTTACATCGTGGTGGAAAGGTAGAATTCGGAAAGATTAAAATATATATTTAATTTTTTCCATGCTTATTAGAATCTCTGCGTTTTCATCAATACTCCAAGAATCCTAAGTTTCCCAGGGGTAAAATAATAATTGCCAAGGAAAAGCAGCCAAGCACTCAAAACTACAGCTATGGTCACTTTTTGGTAAATAGAGTGGGAAGCCACTGAGGAATATACTTGTTTAGAAAAATGAGTTGATTTTACGAGATTTTTAACCAGTCAAGTGAGTATGTAGAATAATTTATCATAATACCTTCACGGTCATTTCTGTGTTACAGAACTCTTTTAAGCAATATAAAGAAGTCAAATGGCTTCTCCTCGTTGTTGTTGTCGTTGTCTATTTGTTTTCGGTTCCAAACAGGAACTCTGCAGAAGCCAGGAGATGGTTCCCCCCATCAGGAGTCCAGTGCATGTCTGGGCAGGCGGTAGCGCTCACCTTTCGGACGCAGCTTCTTTTCCTGTGGGTTGGCATATTTCCACTTGGAAGGCGACATTTTAAGCTTTTTCCTCTTCTTATCTGTGCACCAGACCTTTTCACAGTATTCTTCCACTCTCTGGAAGTTGCTATAACCAATCAGCTGCAAGAATTCCTTGTACCAGGATTTTGCCCCGTGTGGGATGCTAGTCTGGACAGGACAGGGCATCTTGTGAGGCCCGTCCTCTTCATAGTCCTTGTGAAACATTTCCTCCACTCTCTCCTCTTCCACTACCTCCAGGGTAATTTTACGGACGGTATGGACAAAACCGTGCTCTACTGTCTGGCAAAAATAGGTCCCAGCATCCATTTTGCGTACCCTGAGGAAGAGTAAACCGAGGTCCATCTTAACCACTCTGTCATCTGTCTTCACCTGCAAGAACAAGAAAATTAATGGCACTGGAGCATTATTCAGGAGAGAACACCAACCTAGAAACCCTTTCACTGTCTGTCTTGAGTCTCTTTAAATTTTTGTTATCCCATGATGAAATCCGGGGAGTCATAGCTGCATCTGAGAGCAACCAAGCGAGAAGGATGAATTAAATCAGGTGTGTGTATGTTGAACTTACTTGCATTTGAGATCACTTCATATTGATGATTTTAGGGTCAGTTCACATCAATATTGTTAAGAGCAGAATGAGAGAGGTTTCTCCCTCATGATTTCAATTAATCATTAGAAAAAACCATCTAGTTCAGTATAGCACTCAAAATTAGAGTGAAGTGAAGATCTGTCAAGCTTATTTAACTTTTTCTTAGCAGAAAGCACAAATGCCATTTCTCACACTATTCGTTCAGGGGTTCTTACTCCTTCCAGATCACAAAGACCAGTGTCTCTATAAGGACGTCTGTTAAGAGATCTGGGATACCTTCACTCTCTTTCCCTATGAACAAAGAAACAAAAATTCACCCATTCATTGATGAAGTGAGCATTCCTTATATTTCTACAAGGCTTTCTACTTAACAGAGAATTAAAAATAAGCCAGAAAAATCCATAATCTGCTCTGAAGAATCTCACGTCCAGTAAATATTAGGATTGCACATAACTTCAGTGCTCAAGTATCTTTTTACGTTTGTGACATAATAAATTATGCACACGACTTCTATAAATAAATACAATTGAAGGTAAGAAGAGCACAATAAGGCTGTTGAAAAATACAGCTCATATGAGAAACAGTGAGTCTATGATTCGACATGGACAAAGCTAGATTCAAACACGGGCACCACTGTCTACTAATTGTGAGATCTAGGGCATTTACGTATATTCTCTGCCTTAGTTTTCTTCGTAAAAATGGAGCTAAGCCTACCGTCACTTGAACGACTGTTTTGAAATTTAAACAAAATAACCTAAGTGAGGACACTTTGTACAGCGCACCAGTACTCACCTCCTCTCCCTTTCCCATATACAGTCCCCCACCTCAAAACAAACCGGGAGGTGTTTTCGGGGGCCCAGCACCATACCAGGGTGCTATGAAGCTGATTCCCGCTATCCTGGCTAACTTGACCCTTGAGAAGGCAAAACGAAAGCAATATTCACCTTTGCCAACATACAAGGGGCAGACTAACAACCACAACCACTCTGGCAGTAAAGGCCATCGAGACAAGCATGTTTTGGTCCCAGGGGCAGGTCCTGGCCAGGCCTGCTGCGTTCAGCTCTCCTGAGCCTGCATCAGATCCAGCGTGTCTGAAGTCACAGTGTGCACTCCACACGAGTGTATAGGATGGGATAATTTGTGAATCATGTGGCAAAACAGCATCAGCAGGGTGGTCAGAGACTGCGTCTCAGGTAGGCACGTTAAGATAAATTCTGAGGCTCTCAGAGGGTTTTTTTTTCCCAGCCATATAAGGTAAAGTAATTACTCAGCCGCTCCAGAGTGACAGAGCTGGATGAAGGGGCTCCGTAAGTCCTGGCCAGGGGCTTCCCTTGACTTGGCAGGACCACGTCCAAGTAGGCAGAATGCTAGCGCCATGAACTCAGGAAGTTCTCTCGTGAGAAAGCGGGAAGAGCCGTCCACCAAAACCACCGTTGCTACATCAAACCACCGCTTATCTGTTGACAGGTTTTGCTGACGAGGTATCGTGGACACCTGCCCCAGGCGGCAACTCAAGTGACTTGGTTCATGCTCACCACTACTTTCTCCATAAACTTATCACATGCCTTGGATGATTCTGACTCTGAGGCTCAGCCTCCATTGTTTTTAAACTTGTGGCTCCATGTGACATAGAGGGACCCACCTTCTTAAACATTTTTTTTTTCTTTCCCTGTCTGGTACACGCCATTTTACTGTCCTGGTTCTCTCCTTGGTTCCTTCTTGGTCTCTTCTGTAGATTTCTCCTTCCCTCTAGGGCACAATCCTCCATCCTTCCTTGATCTCATGTTTTATTTGCATTCATTTGGTAACTCGTCTATTTCCTCATTTCAGTGAGCTTCCCTAAGACAGTGTGTCTTACACAGAGATCATCCATTGTTTTGAGTTTCCTGTTAATTACAGAACACTGACCGAAACTTACATGAGCCTTCATTATTTACAACCCAGCGTCTCTCCTTGCAAACTGCACTCCTCGCTTTACTAATTCCTTATTCCTGACAATTACATTCTTCTTCTTCTAGTCCCTCTATCCTCATGTGTTGTTCTACTTCTTTCTCATGATTACGCCCTCATATCTACTACATCACACATTCCCATCAACATTTCTTCTGTGGTGATGGTGGGAAACAGTCATTCCATTTCACTATTTTTCCACAGCGTTAGATTCTCATACTTTGTGACTGATTCTTCAACCTTGCCTCATGGTAGACTCCTCCCGAATCTTCCTTCTTTCTCTATCTGCCATTAGGCCCAGCTTGATTCTGTTTCATGACCCAAGGTGTTGTACCTGTCTGGAGGGACTTCCCTACTGCTGGTTCCATATTGGAAAAGACTGAATTAAAACGGGTCTTTCTCACACCCCTGTAAGAGTGTCCTCCTTCCCTTATTACCATATCATGTCACCTGTTAACCTTTGTCAACTGAGTGTGCAACATTACCTGCAAAAAATTACAAGTCCTTCAAATAATTTTCTTTTGACTGATAACCTTTCCCCCTTTCTTTCAACAAACAGGTACTATTTTACTCTGCTTCTAATTTCGTTCCTTTTGTCATGCTCCTTACCCAGATTCTATTGCTTGCCCAAGCAGGTAAGAATTGTTCAGTTAACCAGATCCTGCCTTTCTAAATCCATATCCCCAGAGTGCTTACTGTAGTGCTTCTCAGAGGGCTGGTGGAATAGGTACATTTCTGGATGGAGATCAATGAGTATTCTGTAAAGAGTTCTTAGATTACTGTATTTAATTTTCATGATAATCATGTAAGTTAGTAAACTATATTTGGGCTCATGGGGAAGATCAACTTCATCATTAGTATTGGTGTTTATCATAGACTCTGAACTATTTTCAAAGCTTTAACGGTTTCCAGCTGCTATGAACAAAGATGAATGTAATATGTTAATGATACGTTCCAGCCAAATGAAAACCAAACAACATCCCTACGCAGTAATGTACATAAAAAGTTTTGAAGTCACTTGTGTAAAGTGTTCGGGGGACTGAGTCAGCACACGGCACCAAGTGCTGCCGGCAGATGTTTTAGACACACATATGTGGTAGCCTGTGTCCTATGTTCTGTTCATGGAGATGCCTGTTTCAGTGAAAAAAATCATCGCATTAAATAAAGATTTAAATGATGCATACACTTGTTTGTATCCTATTTGTAAATTTACTTTGTTTCCATATTTGAATAAAAGTTACAGGCAAAAAGAATGCATTCCTTGTTTCATTCTTGTGAATATTTAATAAACATTTTTTTAATTTTTATTTTTTTAAAGATTTTTATTTATTTATTTGTCAGAGAGAGAGAGAGAGAGTGAGCACAAGCAGGGGGAGCAGCAGAGGGAGATGGAGAAGCAGACTCCCCGCTGAGCAGGGAGCCCGATGTGGGACTCGATCCCAGGACCCTGGGATCATGACCTGAGCCGAAGGCAGACGCTTAACAACTGAGCCACCCAGGTGTCCCAATATTTAATAAACATTTTAATACAAGTCATGCTGGCAGCCCCAGACAATGTCTGAGTTTCAAGGGCAGATGGTGGGGACAACCTGTGCAAATACCAGTCAAGCCTTCCTTTTCATAACTCCTCCTGTTCTGGGTCCCTTGTATTGCCATTTTCTTTCTCAATTGCATGGCTTATTCTGGTCTTATTCTTCCTTTCCGTTAGTGAAATCCTTCCTGTGGTCCACCAATCCATTTTTTAAAAATTTCTTGCCAAGCTTACACTTTCACTTCTTAATGAATACTTTCTTTTCAGCCCTAAAGATCTCTTCTTTCTTTTTATAACTCAATGGCATTCACATTCGTAGCACCCAAGCTGGTATTTACGTTCCTCGTCAAGTAATTTTGCCATGCAAGTTTCATCTCTTTAACCGTAAGTTTCGTAAGAGCAAAGGCCTATCTTTTAACTATACTGAGTATTCCATAACGAGTAGAGTAGTGCTCAGAACATAGTGAAAATGAGACCAGCATGTACAAGGATGCAAGGCAAAGGGGTATCCTAATAAAGGTATGTCCAGAAGTGATTCACTTCTATGTCAATCCAGTAATGCTTTGGACAGGGAGGAAGTAAGCATGATTTCAGGAGCAGTCAGTAACTACTCAAAGGGCTGTGCTTCACAGATACATAGGAAAAGCACTTCTAGGACACTGTCTTCACCTGGAAGGAGTCTGCATTCAAGCAGCCTCACTGAATATGGTCCTTTGTTTTTTCCCTACTATCCTTCCCGTGAGAGGGCAAATATAAAAAGATGAAAGTCATCTAGCATAGTTTCTGGCATATACCAACCAGTTTATGAAAGTGTTTTAAAATAAAACAAAAAGCAAAATGAAAATAAAGACAGATCCTTGGCCACTGGGTTAGGAGTGCTTCTTTTTTTTCCCAAGCAGGTATTTCCTTCAAAATCAGAAACCCACTTTGAGAAACACTGCATTGTGTTTATATAAAGTCCAGCCGAGTTCAAAGATTCGGAGGTGTGATAATTTCAATGGGAACAGTCCTCCATCAATTATTTGCATGTTAGAGATAGTGCTGGTCTCAAAATGTAGGTTTCCCTCCCCGGTTACAGTGAGTTAGAAATTTTAGTAATAAAAGATGTTTTAACTCCGAAATCTGGATGGTCATACACTATGTACGTTAAATCACTCTAATGTACCATGTACGTTAAAACAGCAGTTAAATGTATCTTCCGCAGCCTATGAATGCCTAAAAATAAAGTGACTTAGAAATTTGTATTTGAAGTCCTTCCATGATTTAATCTTTCCACTTTAGTCCACATGGGCACCTTCAACAGCAAATCTTGATTACACAATTGTTTTCATCAGCTGTGCTATCTCTGCGTCTGCAGACCCAATTTCCTTGGTCAAGAAGATGATACATAATACATCACTTTATCAAATATTCTTATAGGCAATCTACAAAAATACAGCATTTCTTACTGAAAATGGTTTTAATATTCTGAGTTATAGAGATTGATTCAGTATGTTTTGTAATGTCAAGTAAAAAAAAAAAAAAGTAATTGAACAAAGAACCCAGCACATCTGGAAGCTGGTCAGGAAGAAGCAGTGATTTCCATGTGTATCAACCATATGGGTCCACGCTTTTCATAGGAAAAGGAAAGACGTAGGCCTTGAACTCATTTCTTCCAGAATACATTTAACACTGACATTAATTTTAGTCAAGAAATAAAGACCTAGAATTTATATATTTGTTTGTTAATCTGGCCTACCTTCAATACAAAAAAAAATCAGGTGACTTACAGAAAATATATCACACATAACAGCATAAAAATAAACATCTTTTTTTTATAAAAGCACTTTTTAATGTGAACCTGCTTTATGATCGAGATGATTGCCCAACTGGAACAAGGTGAATTACTTAATAGCTCATTTAGGGAAACCCATCACACTATATAGAGAAGAATTAAAGTTGCATATATACTTCAGATTAATTAAAGATCCAAATGTGGAAAACCTTTTTCTAATATGAGAAGAAAGTTATCATAAATAAGAACCCAAAACCGTACTGTGAAAAAATATTAAGAAACATCAACTATATCAAAGAGGAAATTTGGAACATTCACATTCAAGAATAAACTAATATACAGAAGATGCAAAGAACTCTTGAAAGTCAAGAAAAAGAGAAAAATAAAAGAGAAAAATAGGGGAAAAAAACCGTATCAATAGGCAAATCAGAGAAGGAGAAACTCAAATGTCTAATAAGTATACAAGTTAATGTTCAATCTTACTAGCAATTTTAGAAATACAAATGTAAACAAGACGCCACCTTCTACCAGTAAGACAGGCAAAAATTAGAAAATACCCAAAACTGGTGAGGGTATGGGAAAATGGGAACCCACCTAAGTCACTTCGAGAGCACAGATGATGCCCATATTCTGGAAAGCGAGCTGACAAAACTGTAGAAATGAAGGATGTCACAAGATAAGAATGCAGAGATTTGCACTCAGATCAGTAAGAGGCTACTTGAAGAGATGATCATTAAAGATGTGGTAGTGGGAATTAATGATACTTTTGGTCCACTCTTGAGGGGGATGGATCAATCCAGAGCAATGAATGCATGCTATGGGAGGCTAAACTGCAGTAAGGAACAATGAAATAGAGACACACACAGCCACAGTGATAAACCATAAAAACACAGTGTTGAGTTATAAAGAGAAGCAGAATATGATCTAGAACCCAACAGATTTATTTTTACAGCTCATGCATACTCAAAATGTTATATACTTGTTCAATAAAGTACGAATGATGTAGTATTGGACTTACTCCAATCATTACAGTGCATGCATATGGGGAAGTAAAGATGAAAGTGTAGAAAGTGGTCCAGGAAAAATGAAGTCAAACAAGAAAGGAGATTTGTGTGAACCCATTATGACAATGTGCCGTGAACTAAGTAATATGCTTATTATAATGATTACTCGGTTTGGCAACCAATAAACTTAAGTCTGTAAGATCTGTTCCATAATCATATGATTATGGTATACCATAGTATACCATAATCATATGATTTTAGAAATAATGCTGCCAAATACACAAACAGCAGTATAAGGGTAATGTTTTATTAAAAATTTCCATAGGGAAGAATACCAGGATAATCAGGATGAAGGGAAAATAAGAGGAGGGGATGAAAGAAAGATAATGTCTGAACACAAAAGTGCATACCATAAGGCACGAACAACTACTATATTTGGAGTACAAAGTCAACACTAAATTACCTAGTGACTGAAGGAAAGAGGAAAGTATGCTAAATTCTCAGGCCCAAATGAATCACTGATGTTGTACGCCTGAAAATAATGTCACATGGTGTGTCGACTCTACTAAAAAAAAAATTATTATTAAAAAATAAAGTTACTCCTTATGACAAGTACATCTTTCCCTGGCACTGAAGCCTGAGGAAAAAAAAATCTCTTCTGTGTTTTCATAAAACGAGATATAGGCATCCAAACAATAGCACTACACTAAATACATTTTCTTAAGGTCACATCTCAAGGTCAAGACAAGATGCCCAAGTACAGTTCAATATGAGCTACTCTATAGGACTAACACGATGTGGTATGGATATACAGTTCTATGTGGATACATCTTCAGGCCGAAGTACATTTTTTTATTATCTACAAGACTGCAGGAACTATAATTTATCCTGGAATAAGGGGAATTAAAGAGTGAAGGGAATCCGTATTTTTGATATTGCCTGACACTGGGCGTGCGGAGTTACCATGTTACTTTGTTTAATCAGATGCCCAACGTCAGAGTGATCTCAGTGGGATAAAACACAGGTCTGTATCTGAGTCCACAGATCTGGGAATGTATGTTTAATTTTCAAAGATGTTCAGTATTCTCTTGGAAAATTAACCCAAAATAGTTCTATCTAAACCACAAGATCCACTTCTATCCTTACGGCCAAAACGCTGCTCTGTATTTTCCACTTATAGGAAGTGTGAAGGAAAAAAAATGAAATTAATGGGATATACTGCTAATTATTCCAGAACTAAAATATGGGGCAAATGGCATTATAAACATATGCTTGTCAAGGCTGAACATGTAAATTATGAGTATCTACTGTAAAGAACTGTTAGCTTAGAAAAGATGAGTGGAGTTTTTTTTTAAAGACTGAAACAGAAACATCAGAACTACTAAGCAGATGTTTCAAATGAGGCAGAGTTCATGCACTTTATGACAACAAGAAAAACAAATAATATTCATGTGGACAAATCTCACGCTTTCAGTACATGTGTACAAAGACAATATACATAAACTGATGGCTGTCATCGATCCCTTAGGCTTCCTCTCATGGGTAAGCACTGGGAAAGTCAAGAAAATACGGGTCATCTAGCAAACAACATGGAAGAATAAGGATGAGATTTTACTTCATAATTCCCCTAGTTTTGATGACATAATAAATCTGCAACATTAAGAGATGTAACTTATATACACCTTTTTTCTTCTGTTTTTACAAGAGAAGCTGTCTCCATAATGCATTGTATCATCAATAAAACTATGTTTTACTTAAAGCTGTACAAATTCCGCATGGATGCAATGAACTCTGAGTTATCTGGAAGGAACTGCTGATTGATAAGTTAACCATGCTTCTTAGATTTGTCAACAATATTTAAATGACTTTGATGAATTCATCCTACGTAGTAGGTGGTCTAAGAGCAGAGTTGAAAGTGACAACTTTTGGCATCCAGTTAAAAAAAAAAAGAATTCAGAGAGTGGGGTGAAACTGAAGTCTTGGAGTTTTGATGTCATATTACATTCTCTCTTGGATTTTCTATAATAAACATGCACATTTGTGCATTATTTAAGTGGTCTGTACAATGCATACAATTAGCTATTCTAAAGTGAGATATTTTATTTCTAAGATACACAAGCACACACAAAAATATTTTCCCTTAAATAAAGAATCCACAATGGAAAGATCAATGAGGATCAAGGGGAAAATGAAACTTTCAGGCTTGCCAAAGGATAAAGTATGATGCTGCTCTTATGGACCAGCAACTCACTTGCCTGCCTTATATCACTTTGGAGAATATTTTATGTGTTTTGGGATTGCCCCCCAATTTCTACACTGGGGATTTGTGTATGTTAATTCAACTCCTTCTTGGAACTCAACCTTGTTTACAGTATCTTTGGGATACACATTGGTTTTATCAGTAAAGGACTAAAGAATAAAGCCCAAAAGAACACATTCCAAGAAACTATTCATATTGCTTGGTTTTATTGAAAACTCATTCCAATGAAATTATAGTGCTCAGCACAAAGTGAGGGCTTGGTTATTCATGAAATTTTTTTTCTCCAAAATACAGAGACATTTTTCACAATAATACTCATTTAATAAAGCTTCACTGTATCTTAAATCAAAGGCCAACAAACTTCCTGTAAAGAGCCATACAGTAAAGGTTTTTGGGCTTTGCAGGTCATATGGTCTCTCTTATGAGACTACTCAACTTTGTGGTTATCGGATGGAAACATCCATAGATGCTAGGTAAACAAATGGATGTGGCAGTTTTCAAATAAAAATTTATTTACAAAAGAGGTGGAGGGCCAGATCTGGCCTTTAGGCTGTAGTTTGCCAACTTCTGCTTTAAATCATTGTCAGGTTCAAAGAAATACTCTATTTTCAGGTTAAAATATACTTCAAACTTACAACATTCAAAATGGGTATTATAATTTAGGTAAAATTATAATTACAATTAAGGTAAAAAGTTATTTACTAATCTTCTGAGTAGCTCGAAGAAACTATGGTTTTCTTTACTGTGATAACTGAGAAGTACATACAGTGAACTAATAAACATTTAAATCTAAGCAGTAAATACATATGTAAATTTTCCCTCATTTACTTAAGTTTTAAAATGTAGTCCTTGTGCATTTTGGAGAAAGAGAAATGCGCAGAGAAATACTTCATGTGTCCAACCAAACAAGTATGAATTCCTTTCCTTTGGAATGTTACTCGAGATTAAACTTTTGCAATTATTTTAGAAGCTTATAAATTCAAGTACATGGAACTGAGAATTCATAAACTAGGGTGTATCACTTTAGGTGATCTAGTTATGTTTACAACAGTTTTGTCCTCTGTAATCACAAAAATATAATTCATGTATCCTTATATAGATGAGGAAAATTTGAACTGGTATTCCAAATTTAAGTAATTATAGATAAGGAATTTGGAATAGCTAAACTTGGATTTTGTGGATGAAATTATCTTCCTCATCCACATTCATAAAATCTTTATTTTCTTTTTTCCCAAATTCAGAGGATGAGGGGTTTTTCTCTTCCTTCTTGAAAGTCATCCCTTAACTTTTGTCTATGATTAGGTTATCTCTCATAAGCTCTTTATCTTGTTTCATTAATTAGCTGCACATTCTCCTCATGGCTTCTTCCCTTCAACCTATAAACATGACCAAGTCACCTTTTCTCGTAAGTCAAAAAACCCCACAAGTCTTCTCTACTCTTGTCTCCCTCTGTTGACCTCTCTCTTTCTCACGCAAACCTGTAGGTAAAATATCCTACACTAGCTGTTTCTCATTCATCACTTAACCTATTGCTAGAGGGCTCCTAGCTTAACCACTCCACTGAGCACATTCTCAGGGGACACTGGGTACTTTTTTCCTGAAAATCTCAAAGGGTTTATGACTTTATCCTTATCCAGTTCCTCTTCCCTGAGCTCAATTATTTCACACTCCCCTGATTCCATGGTGTCTACTTACTTAAGCTATACTACTCTGAAGATACTTACCAGTGTCATACTTGGCATCATTGCTTAACCTCATCTCTGTGATACACACAGTACTACTAAGTACTTCAGAAAACCATTGTAGGTTTTAAATAAGTTACTACACACCAAGCACTTAGAACCGCACAGGGCACCTAGTAGGCCTTAAATGAATGAGAACTAGAATTATTATCTGTTTTTCTGTTTTCACCTTATCTTTTAGAATTTGTCTTCTGATTTTTCCTTAGATGGGGTTTCCCCTTTGCTTCTAGGCTTGGTTCACACTGCTTATTTACTCATTCTCCAAGCTAAGTTATGGCAGTTGGAGGCACCATGACATTGTGACCAAGGGCCTATAACTGAAACCAGCATGTGTAGCCTTGAATTCAGACTGATTTCATAGGCTATGTGATAGTGTGCAAGTAACTCAATCTCTTTGTGCTTTGGTTTATCTATTAAGTGGGGGCAATAAAAGTATCTACTTCGTAAGGCTGTTGCGAGGATTAAAAGTATTAATATACTTAAAATTGTTAGGACAGTTCCTGGCACACAGTAAGTGATATTTAAGTATTGATTGCTGCTATACTATTCTTACTTTTATTACCTCCATCAGTTTAATTACTACCTCTTTGCTGACGTCTCTCACATATCTCTTGCCATTCCAGGTCTTTCTTTTGAATTTTATATTCCCAAACATGTATTTACCAAAGGAAAGCTCCACCTAAATGCTTTACAGGAGACCCCAGTTCAACACAGACAAAAGTGAACTCGACATTTTTCTCCTACACCTTCTATTCCTCCCTGTAGATCATGTTACTACACCATCGATTACACAAATACCCAAACCATGTGAATCATTTTTGATTGCTTCTCTTTTATCTCAAAAATCAAATGCATTCCATGTTATCTCATAAAAATGAAAACTGTTTTCTCCCCTTCTACTACCATTGTTTAGTTCCAGTCAAAAATCTTCCACTTGACTACTGAAATACCCTCTTAAATAGTCTTCTTGACACTCTTCCACTTGACTACTGAAATACCCTCTTAAATAGTCTTCTTGACACCTGCTTATACTCAAAGCCAATATGCAAGTTTCTAGAATAATGTGTCTAAACAGTTGTCTAAGGTGTCCTCATTGGCTTGTAAATAAAGCGAAGTGGTCCCTTGAGCTATCTACTCATTTTTGCATCCTTATTTCCAGCCATGGATCTACACGTACCATGTTGTTTCTCATTCCCACACATGTGCTTATCCCATTCTCTCTGGTAGTTAATTTCCACTCATCCATTAAGACCTGGCTCACATGTCACCTGTGCTGTGAATCTTTTCCTGATTGTCCATCATGCAACCTCCATACCCAACCTGTTGGTGGACACTTTTCTTGAAGTTTCAACATACCTTTAATGAGCAGAATATATTATAATTATGTTTACATTCTTGTTTTCACTGTAAGACTATAGGCTTCTAAAGGGCTAAGGTTATGATTTATTCATGACCTATTAATGTACCCTCTGAGTATTTATTATGTTCAAAATACTAATTGCAGACACTTAAACAGAGACGAGACCAGAAGGTTGAAAAAGTATTCCACCTGAGAAGTTAAACAGCCTTCAGGATTCTCAATAAGAACAGAGAGCATACGCAAGTCACGCTGCTGTTACGTGTATGAGGCAGTCACGTGTATACCATTTGACCTTGAAGGTACAGGGCACAGAGTTCATGTTGTATCAGTGAACATAAAGATTTATGTCCCTATCACCTCAATGATTACCTGCTTCTGCCTTTCTCCCCACCTCCACATTTTATATTCTTAATAGATCCTTTTAAAACCAAATTTTGATCACGTCATGGCTCTGCTGGAAACTATACAATGGCTATCCATTTAATTCAGAGCAAACACCAAAGCCCTTTATAAGGGCCTACAAAGCCCTGCATGAGCAGGGCCTTTCCCTCACTCTTTGACCCATAGTTTACTAGTCTCCCTACTGCTTATTCCCTTCTAGCCACATTGCCCTTCACTCAAGGGCTCCTTGAATATATCAGGTGCACTCCCATCTCCCATTCAGGTGCACTTGAATATATCAGGGCCTTTACATCTACTGTTCTCACTATCCAGAAAGTTCTCCAACACTAGCATATGGCCTACTACCTCAGTTCTTTCAAGTCCTTTTCAAATGTCACTGAGTTGGTGACCCTTTTAGTTAAGACTTCCCACGAACACCCCTTTAAAACTGCAACCTCTCCCTGTAGGTAATCTCTCTTGTACTTTTCTTCTCATCATGATCTGATACATTAAATATGGTTCTGATATTTAGTTGTACTATTGTTTTCATTGACACCATCATCTTCCTCTGTTCTCCAGAATACAGGTTCTTTGAAAACAGGGCATATCGGATGCTCAATAGGTAAGTTGCAAAAGAATTAATGAAGCATTATTTTGGTTAAAAACCCGAAAAAACGAGGTAGAGTGCTCTTGGTTTTCTATTACATAGGCTCAAATGAGAGAGAACATTTAATTTGATACAGAACCCTTCTTCTACCAACAGACATAGAATAAAGCCTGAAAGAGAAACTGAGAATGCAAACACACTGATGCATACCTTGTATAATAAGGATTCATGGTATCACTGCTTAGATGGGAACTGTTCAAATTACTGGTGATTCTTGACATCTAAACATGAGGACTACTATTCTTGCCCCCAAGGCTGCAGTAGCATTATTCACTGAAGTTTGATGAAAAAAATATAGGTAAGAATCAAGCAGATGTCAGGACCATTTTTTAGAAGTCAAATTCCAGAACTTTGGCTGTAAATGGTTTTCCATTTGCTACATGTCCCAAAGCCTCTGAAACTGTACTTAGGGTTCCGATTTCAGAAGGCTGTGTGGTTTAGTAAAGAGAACCCACAGACACATGGATTTGAGTCAACTTGACTAGCTGTCAGTAACCAGGGAAGTGATTAAACATTCTGTGTCTCAATTATGGCACTTGTAAATCATGTTTTAGAATAAAATGGTATATTCTATTAAATGCACAGAGCAAATTCCTTGGTACTTAGACACTGAATACGTGGGAAGCAGCTCAGCTTTGGAGTCAGGAATATCTGAGTTCACACCTTGGGTCTGTCACGGATGTTGTTTGTTACCTATACCTCTCAGTTTTCATTTCCTTCTGTGTCTGGTAGATGCACAGTGAAGAACAGCTTCACCTAGAAAGTGTCCTCTATTAAAATCCTTTCCCTCAGGATATCATGAGAACTGATGCACATCCTAACTAAGGTCACTGAGCCAAGGGAAAAATACTCCCATAAGAATTACCTGCAAAACAGGCTTTCAATAAACATTTATGGAATTAGTAAAATGTACAGAGATGTGTTTCATACGTGGTATTTAAGAAAGCAGAAGACCATAAAGTGCCCATTCGAGAGAAGAGCAGTAATCCAGTTTAGAAACTGGGTAACTGAGGGGCACCTGTGTGGCTCAGTCATTAAGCGTCTGCCTTCGGCTCAGATCACGATCCCGGGGTCCTGGGATCGAGCCCCACGTCGGGCTCCCTGCTCAGCAGGGAGCCTGCTTCTCCTTCTCCCTCTGTCTACCACTCTGCCTACTTGTGCTCTCTCTGTCAAATGGATAAATAAAATCTTTAAAAAAAAAAAAGAAAAAAAGAAACTGGGTAACTGAATGTCGAGATGTTTTCTAGCAATTCAGCTACGTAGCATTTCAAAAGCTTTATCTGAGCAAAATTTTATTCACCTGAATATATGGTTTCGAGAGGTGAGTTTCGATTTGCAGGCCAAAGTCCCAGACTCAAAAATGTGTGTGTGTCTCACAATCAAAATTTTTTTTACAAAGGCTATGGTCTGACTACAAATTAATGACTTGCAGCTTGAAGTGTCTGTGATGAACCTTGCTGGCTACTGTCAAGGGTACTCTAAAAGCATTTACATATGAGGTAAGAAATGGAGTGGATGAATTTCAAGATCTTATACAATGGTCAAGATTTGATAATAAAATAATTCTCTGTCCATAGTAACTAATAAAATGGTCTTTAAAAAAAAATGGTCTTTAAAAAAAAACTCTAAAAGCTCCATAAAAGACTCTAAAAGAACTTTAAAACAAACTCTAAAAGGACAAAGTCATTCTGCTCTGTGCATTCAGCAAACACATCTACCTTTTTATGAAGTCAGCAATTTTGTGTTTTGTTCTAGACTGTGAATAAATCAATATACATTGCTGTGTCTATAGAAACCAAGGATTGAATGATGATGACACCTAATGCATGGAGTAAATTCAAAATTTCAGGTATCAGTAAATCTATCAGTCATGGAAATTTGAAAAACAGAAACTAAAATTTGGGGAAAGGAGAAGCAGATTATATCAACAATAGGAGAAAGAAGCTTAAAATTGAACATTGATGGATGCAGCCTGTCAAAATGACTTGGTAAAGATTTCCAAATGAGGCAGATAATAGTGACTTCCAAATTAGAAACAGAACATAGTGAGGGAAGAAAACCACTGATGAAAGAATGACTTCTCTGTCTTCTAAAGCCATTCAACGAAAGGAGCTACAGAATATTCCCAGGTCCTCTCCTGCCAAGTGGGTTATGACGGAATTTAAAAATCAGTTTCACATCAGATTTGTTGAATGGAAAATACTGTAGTGCTAAATCAACAATGTACTTTAGTGCAATATGCTGTAACATTTTAGAACACGTTTATTCTTATGATGTCATGAAAATTCAGGAGAATTTTCCTGTCCGTGATTGCCTTTCTAGAGTCTCTCTAACAGCCTTTGTTGAGTGCCTTCCTCTCTAATACCTATTCCAGGAACATGGGATTTACAAATTTAATCCTCTCCCAGAACGTACTGTATGATTTTGGACCAAAAACATGTTGCATTTTTAGTTTCAAAATAGACTGGAAAAAAAAGGCATAAAAAGTCAGTGTGCTCTACATCTGGGATCTAGAGTTGATGGCTTCACTGATTCCTTCTCTACCCACTGTGTCCCCATTAGCTCTTCCCTGGGTCCTACGGCAGGTGTCTAATATTTCTTTCCCTTATTCAATTTGCTACCTTCTTTTTACCAAGAAACATTTTGCTAGCAGTCACCAAGATCTATTTCCCTTTATTTAACCAAATTTCATTCTTTCTATCTTTATAATTCAACTTTTGTGAAAATTGAGTTCAAAGCCCACATTAGCATCCCTAGCGTTTTACCTGCCTTTACTAAGTGCTTCATGCCCTTGACCTTGGCCAATATGCAACCAGATCCCTAGACTCTCATAAAAAGATTATCTAGTAACTGCCTCCAGGCTGTCCCTTATGTGTGCTTTAAATGCTCCCTATTCTTCCATCTATAAAAGCAGCACAACTGATTCCTCTCTCATTATTTAGATGATAGAAATATAATCTCCACCACTAAACCTACTCAAAAGGACAAACTGATGCCTTTCTTTTGTTCCCAGTGGGCATTAATGGAACCCCTGTGGCCATGTTTCATATATGACTCAACTGCTTTATCAAACAATTGGTTTAATGTTGTTGCTGTTGTTTTAATTCTATTATCCCTATGTCTAAGATATATGTGTTAATGGTGTTTACATTTGTTATTTTTCTAGAACACTGCCTTGGGTGATACAATTTAAGACAATCATTTTGACAACAAGGTACTAAAATCACGAAGCTATGAGTACCTACTGAATAAAAGTCCAATTTTCAGAATCCAAATTTATACATATACACATATATGCATATAATTTATTTATATGTGTATATATGTATTTTGTATTTAATATATTTTATATATGTATTTATATGTCTTTACATGTATATTTATACACATAAAAATTTTATATATGCACATAGGTTTTTATAGCATATATAAATTATATATACACAGAAATCTGTGTGTATTAAAATTTTTTATATGTATATACATCACACATAATAAATCCACTTTTTAGCACAATATGCGTAGCACAATCGACTGATTCATTTTTAAACACCAAGTAAGTCATCATCTATTTACTAATCACACACCATAAGCAAGACAGCACGGCGTGCATGTGCAGCTACGTGCAGCTATGAATTACCTCCTCTTTTCTTGTGTCACGTCCTTTCTGTACAAACCAGATAACTTTTGCTTGCAAAGATCGTGGGGTACATTCCAGCAAAGTGCTGTTGTTCTCTATGCCATAGGCCAGTCGCTCTTCAGTCTTATCCAAAGCATCCCCTACAATATAAATATTAAAATTAACATTAAGACTTTGATTTTATCAGTAAATAATATTTTTTAAAAGATATTTATTTATTTGTTTATTTATTTATCTATCTATCTATCTATCTATCTATCTATCTATCTATCTATCTATCAGAGAAAGAGCACAAGCAGGGGGAGAAGCAGGCTCCCTGCTGAGCAGGGAGCCCGATGCTGGACTTGATCCCAGGACTCTGGGATCATGCCCTGAGCCGAAGGCAGACAACCAGCTGACTGAGCCACTCTGGCGTTCCAATAAATAGTTTTTGAAAAGATTCTTCATTTAGATTCCTGCAGCAAAGTGAATATCTTTCATGACTTACTGCTAATTTCTATGCAGGGTCATTTAAAGGAGAATTTAGGGACAGTGGCGTACCAAAATCTAGGCTTTAAAAAGTACTGCACGCTATGGAGAGGACCAAAAGGAAGTAAATGGGAGTGTGGGTCCAAAAGGCAGGACAGTCAGGACAGTAAGAAGGTGCATCAGTGTTAAATGCATGGAAAATCAGTGATGAAATCCACTGACAGAGCAGGCAAGAGAAGGTGAGCACCAAATATTCAAGTAAAACGTAAGACAAAATTCATGGTTACAAACAAAAGCAGAAAGCAGAAATCAGATATGGTGCCACATAAACACAAGTTTGAGTGAGATCTGAACCAGAGCTTCCTGATTAGAATCTTTATCTTGGCCCAGGGAGGCTCTCACTGGACTTGAACTCAAATTTGCATACAGCCTAATCCACTTAACTGCAGTGGGGAATAAAAGCGAGTGGATAGGGCATCTGGATAGCTCAGTTGGTTAAGCTGCTACCTTTGGCTCAGGTCATGATCCCAGGGTCCTGGGATGGAGCCCCTGCATCGGGCTCCCTGCTCCACAGGGAGCCTGCTTCTCCCTCTTCCTCTACTGCTCCCCCTGCTTGTGCTCTTTCGCTTGCTCACTCTCTGTTTCTCAAATAAATAAAATCTTAAAAAAAAAAACAAAACAAGTGGATGTATTCATTGTTGTTTTAACCAATATCAAATTCAGAAACTAGAACCTGGGATTTTTTCCTTGTGCCTGAGTCCTCCTCACTTTCAAAACTGACGCCTAAATTTTCCTAGATTAAGATCCTGCCTTCCTCTAGCCAATGTTGTCCAAGGCTTAGGTCCTGCACCAAATGTTCACTCAGCCTTGGGTCTAGTGAACTGATGCTATGCAACTCTGGATTGTATATAAGCACTCCTGGTCTCCCAGTCATGACACTTCATCTCCCTGGTACCTCCTCGTGAAACTGGGGAAACCAGTCACAGCCAGTTCCAACCACCTACATGGTGTGAAGAGTCAGGACCATGGTTTTCTGTGCTGTGTGACTTCCTTGTATTTGCTGAAGCAGAAATTTCCTCTCATCCTTTACCCATCAGACCGCTCACTACCTTTCCTCAGAAACACATCTGCTCCATCGACCTGAGCGCTCGGCTTCCCTACTCTTGTGGAAGACTTAAAGTTTTTCACTTTATTCTGCCCCAAAGCTTAGGAGGTGACTTGATACAAGTTTGATCACCCTTGATAAGATTACCATAGGTAGCATAAAATGGTGAAGATATTCCCGGGGCTGAGATGGAGAGAGGGGTCCTACAAATCACTGTGGTGTCTCGTTCTAAGATCCTCCTGTTTTGAGGTCTAATAGTAAGGTCTTTGTGGTGGCATATAGAATTAATTTTCCTAATTAAAAATTATACATCCACATAAAATTAAAATTTTGGGGTTACAAATCCACAAAATTTTAGCTACGTGGAAGAAAAAAGAATCCTTTCAGTAACATTGTTCTAGTATATATCAGTCACAAAGGAAACAAGGACCCTTTTAAGAAGTCTGCAGTTTATCTTCACTGTACACCCCGAGTAACCCATAGCAATTGATTTTCTCTGGATTACCGACAAACTGCTGTCCAAAGCATTGCTGAGCGGCGTTTCCGTGCCGAACATCTTGTCTGCGGAACCGCCTGAAACAAAGTAGATGTATTTAGATGTTCAGATTTCAATTTTGCAGACTTTAAAATGCAGCCAACTGCATTAAGGACTCAAGTAGTATTCTGCTACTGAAAAAAATTGATCTGTCATACAAAACAAGGATAAAATTCAAGTTTCATAGTTTCCCATATTTCCACTGTTATTCAATGGATAAGATCTGTATAAAACTCTTCTTTAAGTGTTCATGTGAGTTTGAATTCTGGATCCTGAAATAATTTAAGAAAGCTCTCTTTACATTTTGTTTAATAATCTAGTGCAACAAGAATTCTTCTGTTTCAAATGGGTGTTTGGGGTGGTAAGGGAGGTGCGCAGGAAAGACAGTGGGATTCGAGTCAGACTATTTATTTAAATAAAAATTATATAAATATATATTTAGATATATAATTGAAAAATAACAACATTCTTTACCCATGGGAAAAAAAATTCTATAGTACAGATCTTGTTTTAAATTCATAAGCATCTTTCTGTGGGATTAGACAATGGAAATTATCATTATTAGCACTGAAATTCCAAGATCAAAATCTTCAGCATATTAATTCAGATTAGAGGTAAAAATAGAAGTATTACATAAAGGGAGAAAATACCACTTGCTTTTCTAAATCATGGCATTTCTTCAAGATTGAGGAAAAAACAGAAGGCAAAGCAGAAGTTTCACCCCAGAGGGAGATGGTGAGGCTTCCAAAGTGACAATGAAATGCTTTAACCATATGCAATGATAAAATCTGGAAAAGGGAACCAGATTCAAATCCCAATGCCATCACTCACGTGTTGCCTGATTTCATACATATCTTTTCTCTTGCTTGGTTCTTTCTGTCCTCCTTTGTAAAATGAAGTTGGTCTAACTGACATCTAAAATCTATTCCAATCTCAATTTTTTTTTTTTTTTCATTCTAGGCTCTCCTCATTGCCTCCAAATAATGATAATGGAACAACATTTCAAGAGATGGAGTGCTTTCTCACATGTGAGTTCAGGTCTTAGTTAACAGCTCAATACTTAAAATACAATGGTTTAAGTATTTCCTTGTATTGAAAGCTACAGCAGATGCCTATTTGCAATCAATTTTTAGACTTATGACCTGTGTGCAAAGCTTGCTTTTTTAAAATACAGAGATTGTAGATTAGAAGACTTTGTCTAGAAACCTGGGATTTTATACAGTTCAGATTAAAACCGCTGTATGAATCATTCTGTTGGGCTAAATTGAAAAAAGAACTTGACAAAAAAGGAGCTAAAATGAAAAGTTTTATGCTTCTGCATTATTTTATGCTAGCATGTGCACAGCTATATATAACTGATAGCAGCTCTGGTTGAGAAGTAAACTGCTCTTGTGGATTCCTTCCTTCATTAAGTATTGCACTGGTACTGGGAATCCGAAGTCTGCTGAGCAGTGATGAGTAATGGAGCAGGGGTAAATCAAGGAAATGGGAAATAGTTTCTACTCTGCAGAAATGTTGTGTCAGGTTTATTATACGAGTGATGTGAGAATAAAGGGAGGTGCAATCAGATAATTCTAGGTACGCAATGTGAATAATAACACAAAATTTTGCAATGTCAATAATAACACAAAGAGTATGTTTAAAGTCATGAAAGCGTGCATTTAAAAAGCATGCTATCCCATCCCCCAACAAGGGTTCAGTTCACTTTATACTATCTTCGTATAACTGTCCTTTATCTCAGCATATTAAAAAGACCGTAAATGTTCACGAGTTTGAGAAAGGTTCATCAAAGTTGACTTTTATTCTCAAAGTTGCCTATTTTTCTTCTGTCTCTTACTACTTAGAAACTTTTTAAGAGAACACGGGAAACAGACAAAATACAAGAGCCAGGGGAAGTAAAAGACTTAACTCTATATATTATAGTGTTTTTTGGAAGACTATTTTAAACAAGTGGTTTGGATTGCGAATTAATGTTTTTCCTCTGTTGACTCATTTTCACTCTGTGAACAGAAAAGTATTTATTTTAATGACCAGTTTTCAATTTCTGCTGCTGGTCAGGTCTGAAGAAACAACGATCTGCTGTAAAAGCAAACTATTTTCCCTTCATGTGTTGGAACCCATCCAAAAAGTTCTCCTCCAGGGGTGGGTGATGGTTCAAAAGAATCTGACACCAGTGAGAGATCTCCATAACTTGTCACTGAACTGAATTCATTCATTTACAAACACAGCGGCTCCTGACTCGAGCATTGGGCACCTTCCTAAGATTTTGCCCATTCGTTTGACTTTTACTAAATAACTTTTTGTCCACCCTTTGTAAATATATTATCAAGCTTGTGGATGTATACTCTAATAAGATGCAGCATGGATCAAGAAGTATCTAGCTATGGAAACTGCTTAGTAAGAATTCATTCATCACCCCTATTGCATGCCTAAAACAAAACCTTGTTATTCACAAGTATTTGATGCACGGCTTGCAAACACTGTTATTGTTGCTAATAACAATAAAATAATTCATTTTATTATTTTCGGTGAAATTACCCTTCCACCCTGAGAACCAGTTACTTTACCCCTACCCTATAGAACTACAGGGTTTTCCCTGAACATTCTATGCCTTTTGTACGATTCCCTCTAACTAGAATCTTCTTATATTTCCACCTATAAGACTGAGCTCAAAGGCTGGGTTATTTTGAGAATTAAATAATGTATAATGTGTACTGTGCTTAGTCCAGTACCTTATATGTAGTAAGTGCTTAGTAGTGACCTACTATCATCCTTATTTACAATTCCATTTTCCACTTCAGGTTCCAGTTTCATATAGCCAGAGTACTGACCACTTCTTCATCCTCTGTGCACATAGTATGGTAGTTGGCATAGTGTGTGAATAAATCATTGAACACTATTTTTACATGGGAACATGGCTATATTCTTCAAGCAGTGTTTTTAAATATCAGGAAGCATTTGTGCAAAATCAATTTGCTTGATTCTTGAAAACAGTTGGTAAGTTATTTAGTTAACAAATATCCTTTCAAAGCATCTGTTCACTATCCACCTATGATATGCTTTCTTTAAGTACTCAATGGAATGAATGTTAATTTCGCTAACATCAAATTAACAAAGGTTTTGAATGAGTGACTACGTTTTTTTACAAACGAGATTCTACTGTATATGTAAATTTATAAAAATAGTAACTACATTATTGAGATTTTTATATAATAACTATATTAAATGAGATTTTTTGAAAAGTTTGAAAAAAGTGAAAGAGTGAAAGAGTAAAAATGATTGAAATTAATAAAAACTTAATTTTCAGTAAGGAAACCGTACATCGTTCTATGTTTTTGCTTTATATCGTCCTTGGCCACTTTACTAGGAGAAAAAAGTAAATGCTTATTTTATAATAAATAAAAATATTTTCCTTTATGTTTCCCCACAAAGCACGCACAATTTCATATGGCTTGAGTGAAGAAATATCTCCATCCTTCAAAATACTCTCTGGACCTCAAGATCTCCTGTTCAAAGAATCCTGAGATTTACTTTCTTTTACAAGTGGCAATGACCTTGCTGAATTATACACATTAGGGTTTGGAGGTCTCGAAGTACCTTTCATTTGTGTTGAATTAAATCACATGTTTCATTAATTATACAGGTCATACATTTGCCTAGGAGTTAAAATATTCACTTTCAAAATGAAATAAATGAAGACCAGCTGGTTGAGAGGACACGGGGCAAACGCAGGATGTATTTTAGAATTTATTTATTTATTTTTCTTTCAAGTCTTTGAATCCCTCATGTGTGGTGGCTTGCCATTTCCACATTTTAAGTTTATTAAACTGGTTTCATGTCTGGCAGCAAAAGTGTCAGGAGAGGGAAGAGTTGATTCAAACATGGGTGAAAAAGAAATTAAAAACCCAATAAAAACTCCAATCTCTACACAGTAATTGATAGTTATTTTCAGGTAAGATTCAACTTTCAAAGCTTATATTATGAACAAAGTATGATTACGATGGCTTATTTAAACAAAACCAACATGGTTATTTTCATGGGATGTGTGCAGAAAGAAAAATATTTTAGAAAGTGTTATGGCTTTTCGAAACAAGGGAAATAGCCCATTGAGGCCTCTCTCACCTCTTTGCATGGGTGCCTGTCGGGTAATACCGGGAACAGGATATGCCATCCCAGGCACAGTAAGGGTCTCGAGCCAGGCAACAATCAGCACAAGCACTTCCGTACATGTCACACTGATGGAATCGGACTTGGGCCACGGCAGAAGCAGATCCAACATACAGCTGTTGCTAGAGACATCAAAGAACAGAGAGGCCGCGAGCAGAAGGGGACAGAACGCTCACTGATTTTCACATTTATACACAATCACTTCTGTGAATATTCACTTAAATTACTGCAGTTACTCAGGATGGGTAACGGAACACTGGTACTTTCATTCCTCCAAGATATGAAATTTATTTATAGACCTGGATGCCCGTAAACAAAATTGCTAAAGTGAGTTTGACAAAATCTCAAGAAGTTGACTGTTCTTTTGTTATTTAAACAGAAAGCCTCTTTCATCATTTAATACTGTAGGTCTTTTTAAAAGACCTTTAGAGGTGTCCAATAACATACTGGATAAGTAAATGGCCTTTTGTTGTTGTTGTTGCATTTTTTAAACTACGATGTAATTGATAAATAACACTATGTCAGTTTCAGGTGTATAATATAAAGATTCAATATTTGTATGTATTGTGAAATGATCACCACAGTAAGTCTAGTTAACATTCCTCAACACATATAGGTAGAATTGTTTTTTTGTGTGTGTGTGCTTTCTTAGCAACTTTCAAATATACATTAGGGTATCATTAACTATAATCACTATGCCATAAATTACATTCCCAGGTCTTCCTTTATAACTGGAAGTTTGTACCTTTTGATCCTGTCCACTCATTTTGCCCACCTCCTACCCCTTGCCTCTGGCAATTGCCAAACTGTTCTCTGTAAAAAACAAGCTCATTTTTCTGTTGTGTTTGTTTCAATTTCACGTATCAGTGAGTTTATATGGTATTTGTCTTCTTTCATTTAGTGTAATGCTCTCAAGGTCCACCATGTTGTCACAAATGGAAGGATTTCCTTCTTTTTTGTGTCCGAATAATATTCCATTGTACAAATAGGTCATATTTTCTCTATCCATTCATCCACTGATGGGCATTTAGGTTGTTTCCACGTGTTGGCCATTGTAAACAATGCCACAATAAATGTGGGTACAGATTTCTTTCAGAGTTAGTGTTTTGTTTCCTTTGGATAAATACCCAGAAATGAAATTGTTTAATCATATGTTCTATCTTTAATACATTGAGGAAATTCTGTAATGTTTTCCATATTGGCTGCACCAATTTATATTCCCAACAACAGTGCACACTAACCTATACCATTTAAAAGAGTGATACAGATATATACATAGAATGAGGGAATAAACTGTGAGATACATTGTCAAGTAAAAACAATAAGTAGCAGAACAAGTAACATTACATGTTCCTGTTTGCCTAAACATAAATGGTTATTTATAAATAAATTTGAGATAATATATGCAACAAATATTTCTGGAGAAATTTGCACCAGAAACTGGTTCTAGTAAAGTGGAGAGGAGGTTGGTGTTTCACTGCACACTCTTGTGTTACCATCATTTACTGTTGTTTTTGCAAAAACTTTAACAAAAAACTTACAGAATTACATCCTATCATGATACTAGAAGTAAATCTACTCTTATCTACCTTCCTCTAATAATAGAAAAATAAATCTATTACATGTAAATCACATATATTTTCATCACAATAAAACTGTAACTTGTTCATGTATAAGCACATGTACTTCTGCTCTTTATCTTTGACCTGGACTCACAGATACAAACACGTACACACGCACATACACACAAACTTACTCTCTTTGAAGAAATCTCCATAGAAATAATAGGAACTGGATCCTGAAAAAAATATTTTTTAAGTTTTTAAGAAATACAGGAACATACTTTAATACAGTTGTAAATCATGTGAACTCATATTAGGTATGTGACTAGTTCTATGCCAGCCTATAGCTTCCATTTTAGCAAATCAATAGGAACATATAATTACATTAAATATAGCTTTCTTTTAAGAACTCTTTTTAATGGAATAGGACAGATATGTAAGGTAAAAAAGTAGTGGATAATCTAAATAGCTCACTATTTGTTCCTGAAGTGTAATTTTTGTATTTGCATTTGAATATTACTCAAGCTTTGGAAACTCGAGTATCTTTATTTTTTAATTTTTTTTAAAGATTTTATTTATTTATTTGAGAGAGAGAATGAGACAGAGAGAGAGAGCAAGAGATGGGGGAGGGTCAGAGGGAGAAGCAGACCCCCCGCCGAGCAGGGAGCCCGATGCAGGACTCGATCCCGGGACTCCAGGATCATGACCTGAGCCGAAGGCAGTCGCTTAACCAACTGAGCCACCCAGGCGCCCCAGAAACTCGAGTATCTTTAAATAAATAGCAGAGTCACAGTGTTCTTTCTTACAAAGTATTTGAACCATTAGAAGTGAAACAGTTATGTCTCTGAATAGGTGATACTGTTAACGAACCAAGTGACTTTGTTTAAATCCAAGACTAAATAAAATACTTTTTCTGTTGGTGTTATCCTGGTCAATCAATATGAACCCAGGATGCTCTGAGCACGATGAATAACTTCATTGTCTTTGAACTGCAACAGAGGAAAGATGATCTATCACATAGCTTTGAGAGCCTGTGTGTTATTCTAAGGATGGTGATTAAGACTAAAGTGTCTCCAATGAGTACCACAAACTCAGATGGATTCTGCCAGTACACAAGCATCAGGCAGGTGGGATCCACTCTGTGGATGATTATCCTTCAAAGAATTATTTTTTTAAAGAGAAAATTTGATCCCCTGTGTCAATATTGTTTTCAATATTTTAAACTACAGAACCCTTTAAGCAGGCAGGCATGCCCTCATTTATTCATTCAGGTGACAATGTTTCTTAGGGTTGATATGAACAAAACCCTGTGGCAAGTGCTATGGTCCCTAATGTGAAATGAAATCTGACATAGAAATCCAGTAATGCAAGATCAACAAAACATAGCTGCTCTGGTTGAGGTAGGAACATGCTTAACATCGGGTGTGGCTATGGGGAATCTAATCTCCAGGACAGCCAAGGTGAAACAAACTGTTTTTCATCAATAAAGATATTTTCATATGTATCCATTACCAACATATACAGTCAATCTTCATAATTTGTAGACTTTTTTTTTACACATTTGCTTACTTGCTAAAATTTATTTGTATTCCCAATATTAATACTTACAGTGTTCTGTGGTCCTTCGTGGACACATGCAGGCACACAGAGGCAATAAATTTTGGTTGCCCGATGAGTACAACCCCAGCTGAGATCTATGAATGCGACACTCTGCCTTCCTGTTTCAGCTCTCATATTCTAAACAAGTGTCCTTTTCATGGTCTATTTAATGCCATGTTTTTCACATTTTTGTTGCATTTTGCAATTTTATTGGCAATTTTGATGTTTAAAATGGCCTCTAAGCAAAGCGCTAAAATGCTGTCTAGTGTTTCAAAGCTTCAAAAGGCTGTGATGTGTATTATGGGAAAATACGTGTGTTAAGTAAGCTCTGTTCATGCATGCGTTACAGTGCCATGGCCCATGGGCTCCATGTTAATCAACAATATATACTAAATAAGGCATCTTTCAATTAAAAACACAAAAAGAACAAAGTTATATATTGATCAGTTGATAAAAATGTTGTGACTAGAGACTCACAGGAACCTAACCCTGTATGTCCCCTAGGAGCACTGGCCAGTGTTCACTAATGTGGTGTTCACGGTGATTTTAAAGACCACACCTGCCACAAATATTGACACTTGAGTCTGTGTGTGTATGTGTGTAGGTGTATACATACATACAATTTCATGTCTAATCTTTGCGTTATCATTTTTTAGTTTTCTTTTTTGGTAAATTCTTTGTGGCAATTGATATGTTACGATAAAAAGCAGTATCACAGTGTCCACAACAAGAAACCTACTGCTTTAATTGTCTATATTGGTAGTACATTTGTAAAATGAGACTTTGCAATAATGATTCTGGAATTCATATGTGGTATGTGGTATTTCTTTAAGTCACAGTTCATATACTGAACTTCTTTTCATGCTAGCTGGGCAAATATTGGCCTTCTCATTTGAATAGTCTGCAATAATCACATAGATTTTAAACCATTCCTCACTTCAAATTCACTCTGAATTCACAACATACCTGTTGGAAAAAAAAATGATCTAACATCTTTCCTATTTACAACTCATTTGCCGTTGTAATATATAAATGTTGGCTATTTTGTTTTTTTCTTATAAAAATACCTTGAATATCTGAAGTTCTTCTAGAATTACTTCTTCCATTGATTCTGTTTCTTGGTTATAAATCGTGATTACTTTCAGTACAATTCCATTATCTGTAAGAAAGGAAAAGAAGAGATAAACCAGAAGCTTGCCACAATCTGGTTTTCAAAACAATTAAAAACCATGCAGGGACTACGAATTTGAATATGCTTTGAGATTTAGATGCATAAAACATTTAATCATTACTAGCTGAAGCAATATGACTACTTACATGTTCATATAACTTTATATGCTTGGCTAAAAAATAAGACCAAATAATATGTAATTATTTTTCAAATAATTTGATTCAGAAATTCAATTAAAGATTGAGAAATCAGGGGTGCCTGAGTGGCTCAGTCATTAAGCGTCTGCCTTCGGCTCAGGTCATGATCCCAAGGTCCTGGGACTGAGCTCCGCATCAGGATCCCTGCTTGGCGGGAACCCTGCTTCTCCCTCTCCCACTCTCCCTGCTTGTGTTCCCTCTCTCGCTGTGTCTCTCTGTCAAATAAATAAATAAAATCTTAAAAAAAAAAGATTGAGAAATCAAAATGTAAATATATATATACAATGATATTTGGTATGATATATATATATATATACACACACTTTTAATAAGAAAAGTTTCAAGTATATACTATTGAGAGAACAGTATAAGTACTCTTGCATTAATCATTTAGCTCCCATAATTATCAATAATTTTATAAATTTAAATTCATAATTTAAAATTCTATCTAATTTTTATTATACCTGATATTCTGAGCATGGTCTTTTCAATAAAAAATTTAATAAGACCCTTACTTGCCTGTAAGAATAATTTGATATAGTGCTAAAAACAGCTCAGAAAGAATAAGCACTTTGGAGGTACTGACCTAAGAATTATATGGTATTTACGTAATTTGTTTAAAAATTCTCAAATTTTGTGGTTGGGTTAATAAAATTTGTTTAAAATAAAACTAGTAACAATTACCTGGATAGTACATGAAAAGGAATACAAACTATAATTTTTAAGCCGAGAACACATAATAAACATTCAATTATTATTATATCAAGCAAAAAGCAAAGATGAAATTCAAATCATTAATTTGCAACTAGTGATTTGCAATAAGGACTTTCTCTCCCTATATACAGTATTTTATACACACACAGTATTAAGGCACGTGTGGAAAAATAACTATCATTTGTGGGATTTTCCAATGTTGTACTCATCACACTTTCACCAAATATGTTCTTTGGTGCTGTTAAGCTGTGGCTCAGTATGATGATATCTCTGAGTTAAACATCGTTTACATGATAGCATAAGTATACATCTGATATTTCTGGAATTCTCTTAAACAGCTTTGGTCAAGCTAACAACAAAGTATTTCCAAAAACAGTCTTGGACTGATATACTGTATATGACTGCCACTTTCCAGGACATTTAAAAATAACATGCCTTTTCCCATGCTTAATTCTATCAAATATTATTCTTGCTTATGGAACTTTAAAAAAAAAAACCTCTACTAGATGTCATTATGAGTGAATTCATGCATGGCCAAGTAATTTTAAGTTTGTTAAAGGAATGTGATGCTTTGTTAATCTTGAAACCATAGTGCAAAGCATATTATTAACATGAACCTCCTAAAATAAGAGTAAAATATTGCCTACACCAGAGAGCAAGTTCTGCAAATCAGATGGATGTTTCCTTACTTCTATCTTTGCTTTTTCAAAAAGTATGAATGGAGAAGTCCAAGCACCAGTATTAATATTATATCCTGGCTCCTGATCTGGGTACATGCAATGTCTCTGTAGAATGTAGGACGATTACTCTTCTAAATAGCAACTGCTGTAGCAATGACTATCATGAATATGAAGAAAAGGAAGAAATGATCATTTAAAAGGCTTTTTAAGTGTCTACGGAATGTTAAAGTACTTGACAGAATTTGTCCTATATTACCCAGATGCTAAAAGATTCCAGGTTTTGTTCCCCAAGCTAGATCTAATGTATGGAATTAATTGAAGTTGTAATTTGAAAATTTCACTTTTTAGCATATTTATTATTTTGTTTCAGAATATTATAGCTTTGCTCTAAAAGTTTACCTCCATTATGGGTAACACTTGGCCTGTTTGGTACCAATGGTTGGTTCCGATGGGGCCTGATAAGCCTTGCTGTGATTATAGATTTAGGTGAAGCTACTGTCCCAAGTGGCTTCAGAACCCTTGAGATCTTACTGAACAGCCAAAGGCGGCAATGGACCTGGGGACACACAGCACAAGCATCCTTGCTATGGTGGCCTCCTTCCTCTATGAGAAGTTCTGCTTGGAACCAGTGTTGTTTATTAACATCAGTTACCCAATCCTTCAGTCACTTGTTCAAAGATACTAAGTATTGACTGTGTATCAGGAATTATGCGTTTTAACTGCCCCAAATCCTCTCTTCCATTTCAGGGAATAAGCAGTGTGCAAACAGGCTAATGGAGTAATAGGAGATTTGTGGATAGGTTTTTAAAGTACTAATAATGTTACTGATTTTAAGATTCAACATATATGTCTCAGCACTTTCTAATCTCTTTACCTGTCCCAATGAACAAGACATCGTATTGGCCATCCTCAGCTTCCACTCTATCCACTGCTATTTGTTTCAGGTTATATCTTCCATCTGTTTTTACCAGGATTGGTTTTTTATGGGCAGGTTTTATGGGCTGGTACATAAGTGGATGGCTTCTTGCAAATCGGATGGCATCATCGGGATAGTCTTTGGTGGTTCCGTATCTCCCACCATTCACTTTGCTGGCACACTGAAATACAAATAGGTAAAAAAATTTTTTTTTTGCCTTAAACCTAAAGAGCACGTTTATAATCAATTACAAAAACAATCAGAAAACTGAATGTGTTCAATTAACCAACTGCAGTTAGAAATATTTAGCAACTACATATTCTTCATTAGAGAAATAAAATCATTAGAGAAATAAAATCTGCATTAAAGATTGCAGAGAAAGCCTGAATCATTCCAAACATTCAGCTCTAGAAAAACAGAAAATAGTGAAATCTTGGAAAAATGAAGTGCTAAACAATACTGGTACAATTCGAAGATGGTAAAAATGTGTATCATCATAAATATTATTATTTCCCTGTTTTCTGATATTTATTTTTTCACATTGTAAATTAACTTCTGAATGTAAACAAAGTATTTTCATAGCAAAACAAAAAGCTTCTTTGTTGTGTTAAATCCCCCGCCCTGGATTAAGGATCACAACTGCACAAAACAGTTTTCCCATTACTGAGACTATAACGTGATGGTTCCAATGGACTCACAGACGATAGAATTTTAGTGCCGTAACAAAGAAACCTATTCAAATTCAGTCAGTGTTAATTAAAGAAAAAAAAAGCCCTCTCTGTTCTGTAATCTATATGAATTTATATTATTTCTGTCTGGATTCAACACAATAAATTGAGAAAACGAGAAACACTTGCTATAACATATCTGAATTCTTAAATCACTGACTCAAAAAATAAATGTTCAACAGCACCTCAGTTACTTTTTCGAATACCTTTAACTACACTGATTCATACTTGTTATTAAGCACTCCCTCATTTTGTATTTTTCCCTCCAGAATCAGCAGCAAGTGCAATGATTATGTTGATAAGGAATTTTCCACTTTCGGGTATAAACACAGTAGTGTAGTAATCAGATTCTGCAAAGAGGGCATTTTTAATGGTTAGTTTTAAAATTCAGGTCATATTTCTTAATTTGGCCTGAATTTTTCACTGGAGTGTACTTACATGATACATAATTGGAAACATTCTAGACCAGCCTGGAAGCAGTTCAGTAACCAGTCACTTCCTCCAAATCTCCTTTAATACCATGTGGTTTCAGGAAGCATTTCCAGCAAAGCCACAGGAGTGGGTTTTCTCCATTTAAATTGTAATTTCAATCAATACAGTGAAATAAAGTATACTTTATGTCTTACTGGAAGTAATAATTTTAAGCTAGTGAGAATGATTGAAATGGTAAAGCTTTACACTTGTTAATGGAGGGAAGGTTTGTTTCCACTTTGGATTTTGGCTCTGCAAAAATGGTTTCTACTTGACTTGTAAGTACTTGAGGAATCAGCACAGTGATGGGTTTTCACCAGCTGCTCAAAAAAGTGTAGGCTTTGACTTGTACGGCAAGTTAAATGTCAGTTCTCCATGGTCCATGAGCACCTACAATGAGCCTACACTTTGCCAACCTAGTTGTGCACAGAACACACGATACAAAATCATCATCATTGGCATGGTCACCATCGTTTTTACATACACGTGTAAGTAAAAGCACAGAAGTTTGCATGGCGAGTTGGAGCACGAGGACTGCCTCTCAGCAGCACAAGGGCAGAGGTCAGCAGCAAAACTTCTGGAACTCTAGCTGCACTTTTGTATTGGCATTTCTCTTCCCAGGAGCCAGCAAGGATATTGAATGAGATGCTAAGTATTGTGGCGAGGAAGAGAAAAGGCTTCTCCCAGTTAAGCTAAAGTGAAAAGTAAGGAGAAAATTTGGCCTAGGGAACTTAGAGGCCGACTCAAATATTACAATGTAATTATTTGGTAACTTTCTTCCCCCTTGGAAATTGCACGTGGCCTTAATTCTTCTGAAGAAACGGAGGAATGTGATACTCTTTTTAATGGATGTTTCTGTGTTCACCGGTGTATCTTAAAAATACAGTTTCAGTTGGGGCCCCTTAGCCAAAATATCAATGATAATACAGACTTTATAATGGTGCTAAGATGTATCCATCACAGATTTTCTCATTAAATAAAAAGCATACAACCAGATATAAGAAGTGATATTTCTTTACTGTACAAGTAATCAAGCACATTTTTGGGTGTAGAATTTAACTGTTTAATGGAAGTTTTGTAAAGCATCTGAAACACTGAACAAAATATTACTAAGAGAGCCTTTAAAAAATAAGACTACTTTGTTAAATGCCCAAACTTACGGAACCAGGCCTTGGATAAGGGACTCTTCCTTCATAGAGTGACCAGTGGTATTCAGGTCCTTCCTTATGCGCATATGGTCCATTAAAGGCTGCCCGGATGCTAGACATATGATAGACACATATTGCATGCCCTCTAAATATATTACTGGAAAAAAAAAAGATAATTACTATTCTGGAACTGACTAGCAGTCAGCTAGTCACACTCTTCAGACTATAGAGATAAGGATAAAGTCTTTTGGATAACAAAGCTGCAATCTATTAAATAGAGGATATTCTAGAAATATTAACTACTGTAATATTTCAAGTACTGGAACTCTAAAACTTACCATTTCTTTACCTTATTACAATAAACTGAAAATGACATTGTTAGACTAAAAACAGTGACATTTGTCACCTCACTTTATTATTGCTAAATCTTAGATTGTGTTTTTATATTTTCATGAAGGAAAATATGGACCAAATATTTAAAAAGATTCGTTCCCAAGTTGAATGATTCATTTTAAGCTTTATCTCCTTGTCTGTTGTTTCACATTCAGAGTAGACAGTGTTTGCCTAATCACTAGGCCGTTAATATTGCTAATTCTGTTCAAATTTTATTTGATTTCTCAGTGTCTATGATCAAATAACAAGTTAAAGTCTTTTTTTTTTTTAAAGATTTTATTTATTTATTTGAGAGAGAGAGAATGAGAGAGAGAGAACACATGAGAGGGGATAGGGTCAGAGGACGAAGCAGACTCCCTGCCGAGCAGGGAGCCCGATGCGGGACTCGATCCCGGGACTCCAGGATCATGACCTGAGCCGAAGGCAGTCGCTTAACCAACTGAGCCACCCAGGCACCCAACAAGTTAAAGTCTTATGAAACTTTGGAGCTTTGTTCCATCCTTTACCTTGGGGTCACAGAGGCATCAATAAGCTTGCTGTACATCCCCTTTTCCAGTGACCTCCAGGCCACTGAAACTGAGTACCATATTGGAAAGATGACTGGACTGAACTACATTAATTTGGGGGAAGATGACTTAAATTACATAAAACTCGGATTATTTACCTCCAGAACTAGCAGCAATTGAAATAATTTTTTTTTTTTAATAAAAAGTTCTACTTGCAAAAGATAAAGACAGCCGATGACTAACTATAGCAAGTTTTAGCAGGGGCATTTGTGGTAAGATTCTGCAAAAGGACATTTTTAAGTGATTTGTTATAAAAATCTGGCCGTCTTCCTTAATTTGGCATACTCTGAATGAATTCTAACATGTCCCCATCCTCCTGTGAGAATCAAAATAATTAATGTTTAGGGAAATGCTCTGCACAATGCCCAGTTCTTTCTAAACGTAGAAGTTCCTACACTCGGAGACACCTGTAGAACAGCAGTTATATTACTGTCTTAGGACATCAGTTCACACATTTTATAACACACCTTGAAGCAATTGGAAATGCCTGCAATAGTGAGAAAACCAGAGAAAGTCTCCCAACTAAAGTGGCAATAAACCTTTGATCACCATGCTACAAATACCAACCTTTACGTCAGGTAACAGCTGGGAAGCCTTTTCCTCAGATTTATGTATAAAGTGAACAGTCACAACTGAAATAATGGAAGAAAATAACGTGTTGTCTTTGAAATCTAGACAGATCCATTATGCTATCACTTAGGAAAGTAGCTCATAAACTGACCATACGAACCCACAAAAAACCTATTCTGGTTATCCCATAGCTTTTATTTATTATATAAAGCCATGGAATTAGGATGCAATGGCATAAGAATAAAGATGAAGTTTAAAAAAAAAAAGTTAGGGGTTTTCCGAGGACTGTGACAACTACAAATCTACATGCACTCCTTTACTTTGCATCAAGGAAGAACTGATAGCAAAATTGTTTCCATGTTTCTCTGTTGAAGAAAAGGTCTCCTTACAATAGCACAATATTTATCGGAAGAACTTTATTATTTTTTTCAAAGTGAGTGTATGAAATTACCTGCTGAAAAAACTAATGAAAGCTGTGTGGAGAGACCCTGAGCAAAGAAGGTAAACATGATTATAACACAGTCTAAGGCCAGTGCAATGCAAAAGAGGAAGGGAATTCAATCATTCTATTCCTGTCACAAGAACTGAGGTATATTCTTTCTTTCTTTTTTTTTTTTTTTAAGAATTATTTATTTGAGAGAGAGAGAGAAGGGAGAGCAGGGGAAGGGGAGAGGGAGGGAGAGAATCTCAAGCAGACTCTGTGCTGAGAGCAGAGCCCAACATGGGGCTCCATCATAAGACCGTAAGATCATGACCTGAGCCAAAATCAAGAGTCAGATGCTTAACCAACTGAGCCACCCAGGCAGCCCAAGGTATATTCTTTATTTCTCATTCCAGTCATCTCACCTCTACCTTCTCCTATTTGGAAAGACACACTCAGGAAATTATATGTGTAAACTTTCAACCAAAACTGATTCTTTTTTTTTTTTTTTTTTTTGTGGCATAAAAATATGGAACGCTTCACGAATTTGCGTGTCATCCTTGTGCAGGGGCCATGCTAATCTTCTCTGTATCGTTCCAATCCAAAACTGATTCTAATGATATTTTTTCATTCATGTATTGACACACATGAAATAACATTTCATATTTTTCTAACACTCTTTGATGGACAAAATACAAACACGTTAAAGAGAAAAAACAGATTATATGCCCTAAACTTGAACAGGTTATTTAAATTTAAAACATGGAAGGCAAATCATAAATATATGTTTGCTATGAATCTACATGGGAGCAGGACAACCTGAATAAAGGAATGAGCAAAGTGCTCTGTGATTAAGTTATCAAAGAATATTTCTTATAGATGGCAACTGACCAGTACCGAAGAACTGATATAAATCAGTGTTGGAAGATAAAGTCATTTGAAGCAAGACAGGTGGGTAAATAAAATCATAGTGATGGAACCCTAATGAGTTAGACACAGATTCTGTCAAGGTATAATCTTGTAGGAAAAACTTGCAAAGCTGAGTGGCTAAGAGTTGATAGAGAGCCTTGAAAACCTGACTTGGAAAACTGTATGACATTTAAAAGAATTATGCTAGCCTCTGTAGCATGGAACTAATATCATAAACTACGAGAAGAAAATCATTCTGAGAGAGGAAGGAGGAAGGAAGTCAGAGAGGAAGGAGATTAGGATACTGAGCACAGAAGGATGCTGGGGCACTTCAAACAGTAACAAATAAAGATGTGAACTGAGATCATGGCTTTAAAAATAAAAGAACAATTGCAAACATAAGAGAACAAAGAGAAATTGGTGACATAAAATAATAGACAAGGACAAGGGGTCAACAGTATTTCCAACTTACATACACAGTGAAGGAGTAAGGCATATTTTGTTTCATCCTGTTTTTATAGATCATGTAAAATTCTCACCTAGTGGTGTTAAAGAGTCCAAATATCACTGGGTTCTTATGATCTCTGGTATGCAGCAAGAAAATATCCTCTGGAAAATTAAAGACCATTACGTGAATATTTTTAGTCCTCTTTGCATGTAAAGAAAATATACTGACATAAAATAGCTTAGAACCCATTACAGATGTAAGACATCAGTTTCTTTCCATATACAGTCATACGCCCAAGACCAAATCACAGCAGAGAGAAACACTTGGCTGTTCAGGATGACCCTGAGCTGGGCCTCAAGGAAGGAACGAAGTGCTGACCATCAGCTATTGACAGGGATCTCCTGTTCCTGAAACTCCCCTGGCCACAATGAAAAGACCAGAAAATTGCTCATTGCAGGAAGCAAGTTTCCATACGTGCTAGAGAGAGTGAGGCGTGGAGAGAGGAATACACATCACAGAGTAAAATTCCATTCTCTCAAGAAGATTTACCTAATTCATCAAAATAGGTGTCAATTCCATTCATGCCTGGTACTGAGCAGACCAGTCTGGCTTTTAGGAAAGTGCTCCACTTATTCACCAGTATCCTCTGGCCTCCCACATCATTCTGTGATGAACAAAAGCAGGTGAGTGAGTACCTAAGGAGCTTCTAACAACAACAAATTGTGTATTATTAAACATGCAGATGAGAACAGTTGTAATTCTTTTTATTTAATCTGGAAAATGTAGCCTAATCCTCAAATAATACCAAAGATGCAATTCCCCATAAAAACTCTTTGAGGTTTGCACAGTATGCCTTGTTAGTATACTTTCACTCTGGGCCATTAAATATACTTTCCAGGTATTAAAGAATGTTAATAGAGTGGTCTATTCTATATAAAGCAGTGGCTTTTATAATACAATAAACTTAGTATTAATGATAATCTACTTATCTTGGAAATACAGAAAACATCCACTTTTTTTTTCTAAAAGAAAAAAAAGTTTGAAATACACACATACACATACAGAGCACCTACATATATATTTGCACACATATACACACACAAATGTACATACATGGACATATATATGTATATATAAATATCCTCTTAAATTTATTCTTTTTTTTTTAAGATTTTATTTATTTATTTGACAGAGAGAGACACAGCGAGAGAGGGAACACAAGCAGGGGGAGTGGGAGAGGGAGAAGCAGGCTTCCCGCTGAGCAGGGAGCCCGATGCAGGGCTCCATCCCAGGACCCTGGGATCATGACCTGAGCTGAAGGCAGACGCTTAACGACGGAGCCACCCAGGCACCCCTCTTAAATTTATTCTTAAATATCAAACTTTATCTTTGCAATTCTCTTAATATACATTGCTACTTCAGTTGGTTTTGAATATTCACTAACAGCCTATCTGAATACCCAACCAACCACAGATGTTTTTTCTACAGAATCAACCAACTGAATTTTTGAAACATAATATAAATTACTTAGAATGTGGATTAAAGAAACTAGAAAGATTTTGGTTAAATTAATTTTTAAAAAGGGAGCTCAAACTTCTGTGTGGGAAGAAGTACAGCCTACCTACAGACTCGCTCTCCTTAGTATGGCTTTGAAAATGAGGATGATCACACAAAAGGCATAGCTCTTTTAAGATAAAACTTTCAGGGGCGCCTGGGTGGCTCAGTCGTTAAGCGTCTGCCTTCAGCTCAGGTCATGATCTCAGGGTCCTGGGATTGAGCCCCACATCGGACCCTGGGATTGAGCCCCACATCGGACCCTGGGATTGAGCCCCGCATCGGACCCTGGGATCGAGCCCCACACCGGGCTCCCTGCTCCGCAGGAGGCCTGCTTCTCCCTCTCCCACTCCCCCTGCTTGTGTTCCCTTTCTCGCTGTGTTTCTCTCTGTCAAATAAATAAATAAAATCTTTAAAAAAAAAAAAAAAAACTTTCAGGAGATGTGAAGTCTAAAGATGAGATAGCGAATACTGGTTTTAGGCAGCCTACAGAATCCTAGAAAATCTTTTTTTTTTTTTAACTAGAAAATATCTTAAAGTAGAAAGCCTACTATACAATCACTAAGGCGTGATGGTAAATCGTGAGGTAAGCACGCAGAACAAGAGAGAAAGGCCTCACCACACAGAGTCGCCCCACTCGGGCGTAAATGGCCTGCGCACTGCTCTCGGCCTCTAGGGCCTTCTCGGTAAAAAAGAAATACACTTTGTTGTCATCTCGGTCTTCATTGTCAGGAATCATGTACGAACCTACAAATTTTGGTTCTACAGATACAAAAAAAAAAGTAGAAGAAAAGTAAAATAGTTATCACAACAAAATGCTAGGTTATTCAATAAATTACCTATCACATGAATGCTTCGGTTTAATAAAATCTTTTCCTTGACATTTTGTATAAACAGTGAGATCATGTAGAGATCTCCATTCTCTTTGCAAACCAACAGTTTTGTTTAGAACTAGGAGAGGACATTTTAATTGGAAAATACGAGTCAAGAAAAGAAAAACCAATTTCAAACAACATACCTTAAAATGCATTCAAAGAACAGATTAGGGGCACGATGGTGATCATCTCCATTAATTTCCTCCCATATATATAAAAAGTCAACATAAATATATGTAAAATATTTGAGTAGAGAAGTTTATCATTTTTTTAAATTCATAGATTATCTACCAGTGCAGCTCATGGAAGACCATTTTAATTTTTAAGGTAGAAAATTTATTTTAAAGTCTTTGTGTTCGTAGTCTTAGGGATCGGCGTGAACAACCCTTGACTAATATACTACATCAAATATTTTAATGATAACATGCTGCCAATAATGATTATGTATTCTAAAGCTTAATAAAAAGGCTAAAAATAATAAAAAAAACATTCATTATTAAATGATATTTTAATCCCTGGATAGACCAGTGTGCTAAAACATAAACATTATTTCTGTCTATGAACAGCTAGTGATTTTCCTAGAATTTTATTTGTCTCTAAATACAATGTGATCCCATTAAAATAAGCAAAGCAATCAATTCATCCAAAATATACCAACTGACAAGAGAAAACAAAACAACTTACTGGATAAAAGTTTTTTTTTTTTTTTTTTGCTTTTCATATATTTGGTTTGTTTTCTTCATTTAAATCCTGATTTCTAAGTATCGCTATGTGGGTAATTTGGTTTTATAATATAGCCAGTGCATTTTGATCAAAAATGGTATATGCATATTACAGATAATATTTTAATTTAGGAATATTACTAAAATTCTGAAATTTTAAAAACTGTAAAAGACATTTGTATTATTATTATCAAAATGGCAAATTTCCCCTGAATTCTAGACTTGTTCTCAATTCTGATTTACATGCTCTTTTCTCTTAAACTCTACCTTTCAACAGGCGCTCGTCATCATGCTCGGTGCGAATGTGAGCCAGTCGCCCCATGCTCCGGAAGATTGCAGCATCTCTGCCCCAGTAATCACTATAGAGTCCAGCAAACAATTCATTACCTACGTGGAAACCATCAGTTCAAAAGAAGTCAGTATTTGTTTCTGGATCTGACAACAATCCATATGCCACAATGACATCAAACATATCCAGGTTTACTGTATATGACCTCATGAAATGAATACTATTGTAAGAGCATGGATGGTACTGTCAGATTGCTAGGGTTGGAATATCGACTGCCACTTACTAGCTGTGTGAACTTGGGCTGGTTGCTTAACCTCTCTGTGCCTCAGTTTCCCCATTTCCAAACAGGAATAGCACTCAAAAGTACTGTAAAGAGTAAAACACTTCAAACAATAGCTGGCATATACTAAGACCTATATGGATACATTTTTTTAAAGATGTATTTATTTATTTGAGAAAGAGAGAGAGAACGTGCTCAAGTGGAGGGGAGGGGCAGAGGGAAAGAAGCTCAAGCAGGCTCTGCGCTGAGTGCAGAGACCACAAAGGGCTTGATCTAATGACTCTAAGATCATGACCTGATCTAAAATCAAGAGACGGACTCTTACCTGACTGCTCCACCTAGGCGCCCCAAACCTATATGAATATTTGAGAAGTAATCTGGTTCATTTTATTTTACCAAACTTCTTTTAACCTTTATATCATCAGGGTATTATTATTAATTTTTATATTATTATTATTGGTATTATATGCAAGACAGCTAACTCAAATCCTTCTTGGAACAAGAGCTTGCTTCCATTAACATGATTTTAGTATAGGAACCACAAAGTCTGACAATGTTGTAAATAATCCAATTAGTTGTCATTTAATTTGTAAGTTTGTGGCATAGATGGGAATGATATAAAGAATTTATAATTCAATCAGTTAACAGAATGAACGAAGTCAGTTATAACATGCAGTGGAGGTCCCAGACTTAAAATCAGATCAAGGAATTACAAATGTATGCAGGGTTTCAAGAAATGACAATGTGTCCTTGAAAACAGCCAGAAAAACATTAAATAGCTTATGAGAAGAGGGAAAAAAAATAATAGAAAAATAAAATAAAGGTAAAGGGAACTGCAGAAAGACTAACACCTCTCAAGCACAGGAACTTGGAGTTCTCTTTTGTTCAAGGGACAACAAAAGATAATCAGTGTGCCCAGGAGTGGGGCCAGAGAGATTGTCCTAGGCATATGCAGTTTCGGTGTCCGGCCCCTGGCAAAAATCTCTAAAAGAAGCAAATGATAGTAGCAGACCACTAGAAGCACCACCCTCAATTTAGGGTGGTAAAAGTCTCATAATGAATATCATATAACTCTGGTCAGGTTTAAAAATATAGAGCTCATGACTATACTGAGCTCACTGTATTAATGTTTTTCTGTTAAATATGGAATGTGTACAAAGGGTATTTGAAGTGCTTTAAAGTTTAAGAGAATTCAAATTAATTGCATCTCTAATTTAGTACATTTAACTGAATAATTAATTTTAGAATTAGAATTATTAAAGTTACAGGTTTAAAAATTTGACCGAGTATATAAACAGAATTTAGGAGAACTTGATTTCAAGTTTATACATTTTAGTTTTTTAGTGATTTATTTATTTATTTATTTTAGAGAGACAGAGAGACAGCAGGGAGGAGGATGGCGGCAGAGGGAGAGGGAGAAAAATCTCCAGCAGACTGCCTGCTGAGCACGGAGCCCCATGCAGGACTTGATCCTATGACCCTGAGATCATGACCTGAGCCGAAATGAAGAGTCAGATGTTCAACCGACTGAGCCACCCAGGTGATCCTCACATTTATAAATTTTATTAGATTTTTAAAATCATTTCAATATTTATAAAGGGTTTTTTCTAAGTTAAGGCCTTTAAAACTTTGAAAAAAACCTGAATAGACTAAATATGTTTGTATGGCTTAAAATTTGAGAAAGTAATCAAATGTGCTGTAAATAGGACACTTTATAAAGAAGTTTATTTTCAACTTGAGTTAACTGATTTACTTTTTAAAAAGTGAAGATAATTGCTTTTGTTATAGCAGGTTTAAGAATAGAAAAATGAGATATAAATTGAATTTAAAGGCTTAGGAAAAGCAAGCTTTTAAAAATGTTATAATAATAAACTAATTTTCATTTATACAAAGTAAATGTAAACAGCTTCTTTGGTTCACAAAATCCACTAAGGATACTTAAAAAATATGTACAGGAAATAGGTAAATAAAATCTAGGTTTCCCACCAAGGAATTTGCTTTTAAACTATACATATATCTAATATAAGAGAAACAGGAGAGAGAGGGGTAAATATGGCAGAGTATTAACAATTGATGAATCCAGGTAAATGGTATAAAGCTGTAAATTTTACTCCTCTTTCAATTTTTCTTTGGATTTGAAAATTTTCCAGATAACAAGTTAAAAAAACAGAGCTGTATTTGTTGAGTTCATCCCGTAACTCAAATGTAAACTAAGTGAGAGGTGTGGTAAGGAAAGTAACAGAAAATAAAAAAAGATGCTTTACCTCTGGACTTAAAATATAATTTGATAGAGAAAAGTTATATCAGAACTCTTATTTAAGCATGTTCTTTGGTAACAGAAGGGAAAAAAAGCAACGCAATTTATATCAAAGTCAGTTAATGTTATATTCCTCAGAAAGTTAAATCTGTATGTGGAGAAGGCGATTTTGAGATAAAATGCATTCAGTGGTTAGGGATATGAACCGCTCGTGGGAGGCATTCTGCACTAGTTGTACATGGATAAAAGAGACTCATGTTAAATTCATTAAAAAGGCCTTGGGGAACATCAACTTTATGGCATGAAAGAATGAGATGACCCATAAAACGGTTCATTGACTACTGAACCACCAGAGTGAGGATTTTTCTGAAATGTTTTTGTTGTTAATTATTAAACTTGATTATATTCCCCATATAAAATATAAAGGCCATTTTGGAAAATTATTCTGTTTTTCTGATATGGACTTGGCCAAATGCTTAATGCACAAATGGGTACAAAAGAAGAGATTTCTTAAAAATCATGACAGTTTTCTATTTCTTAAGTTTTTAATATTTGGTTTGACTTAATGTCTTAAAAAATTTCTAGAACTTCCATATTTGAAAACATTACTATTATGGGAAAATAACCTTCACATTAGTTCACAACAATTTTATTGCACTTATCCCAATCTGAAACACTGTATCAAAGTTCTCGTTTTAATCAACTTCACAAACTTAACAAACAAGTACCCTGTGGAGACACTAGATGGCAGCCCTTGGATACCGAATAATAACACATCCAAGAGAAGTTATCTGCACAAAGGAAAAGATGATATATTACCAATTTTACCCAATTTCCCTTTCTGTATTCAGATAAAAGAAAATAGTCTGTGAACAATTCAAACAACACAATATGAACTGTTTGACTTAAATTTCAAAGAAACCAGACAGATGCTAAAAACTCAATGCTGTGTAAACTGAACCAAATGTGTTTCTGTTGGAAATGTTAGATTTTCCTCAGAAGGGAAAGATTCTCCTTTCATTGCTTATTATCAGTGTAAAGAATAAAATAAATTCATAGTAGTAGATAACAGTTATGCTTGGTAAAACATTTTCCTAAGGAAAAAAAACTTGAAAAATCATAAAGTAGAATAAGCCTTTAGGCACAAATATTACATAACAGTAATTAACTGAGCCAACATATTCAGCATCATTATAATTGATACTATTTACAGCAAATACATAAAGTACATATGTATGATATTTCAACTGAATACTTTAAAATTATAACCATTTGATATAATTAGGGTATATTTTTGATTCAACACCTTGGTATTTTACAAAGTGCAAAAAAATCTGGATAAATCATATTTTCATGGGTTAAAAAGGTTTCATATAAATAAATAATGTTTTAAAGTTTCAATGATAAGAACAGAACAATCTAATTTTTCAGTTTTGTATGTCTATAAAGACATGATATTTAATAAATGTGTTAGCTTAGCCATAGATTTAACTGGTATCTGATCTATTTCAATATTCTGAATATAAATAACCAACTTGATTCTTATGCCATATATTACATTTCATTTGTTATACCACTGAATTCTGATGGTACCTGATGTTAATTTTAGATGGTCAAGTGTGGTTATAATTAAAAAAACAGAGCATCTGCAGGGTGTTTTGACAGGTGAATGTAACTTATTATTGTCATGCTCAACATAGGCTCTCTGTACAGACACAAGAACAGTGGGAAGAGTTCTGCACTGGAAATCTGTCATACTAAGCCCCCAGCTTGAAATCTGCTATTCAGTATCTCATGGTCTTCATTACTTGTAAAATCACAGAGACCTACATGTAATTTCTTGAGCCTGCCAAGCTTTTATGTTCTGCCTGGAAACATTCTGCCTAAATTCTGCACCTCCTTTCCTGCTTCACCTCCCATGTACCCGGCTATTGTCCACTTCCTCTACAAAGCCTTCCTTGATGAAACTTTTGTTAGTGTAGTGATTCCTAGTACCACCATAGCCCCCGTGCCTATTTCTATCATACTGCTCATCCTACTATATTAACCGACTGCTTAGATGTTTGACATTATGCCTCACTAGCATGTAGGCCTCTTGATGTGTCTTATATATTCTCTTTTCCCCAATATCTTGCACAGTGTCTGGAATACAGAAAACATTCAATAAGCATTTGTCGAATCCATGAAGAGCACAATGAATTAATTTGTGAATGTATCTAAAAATTCTTTTAGGTGCTTAAATTTAATAAAACTATGACATGCAATAAAAACTCACGACAAGATTCTGATTTTTCAAAAATGCTTCAGGAAAAAAATACTAAAAGAAAGAAAAAACTATTAAGCATTTATATGAAGAACAGAATTCCTTGAATTTTTGTTCCTTAAAAAGCCTATTTTTAATAATTTTAATTCATGAACACAAGGACTCTATTTTCTTCCAGTATTTGTCCCTAATAGTTTCTGCCCCAAAAGACTGTGTCTACACTAAACTGCTTATATGAAAGAAAATAAGAATCATTTGACTCTTGGCAATATAAAAAAACAAATCCACTGTAAATAATTCTACGTTAAAATGCGTCATTACAATACTTTTCTACATAATTCCTTTTTTACAGAACTCTAACTGAAGTTTCAGTTAAACATATTTCATTGCCTTCATGTTTTATGAAACTTATCAACAGCTTTGTTCATGGAATGTATACTTACTAATCAATTTGAGTTTTTAGTCACCACATTGGAAATACAGATTTTAATTGTGTCGTAAGATAAAATTCAGTTTTCCATGCTTTTTATCTTAGGTTTTACTCAAGCATTTCTCCTATTTGTGTCGTAAATGTCTACACATCTAAATAATGTGAAATATATTTGCCTCATGGACAGCACATGGTTAAAGATCGATTTTACTGCTTCAATTTATAACTGAGCTGTATAATTTTGTTAGAAAATCATTCTAATAGCAGATGCATTATTTTGTAGAATGACTATAACAGGCATTATTGCATATAGAAACAAAATACATGCAAGAGGATGAGGATGGAGAAGAGTGATCCATATATTCCAACATCCACATCTCACTTTACATTCACACTCTGATTAGGATGCTAAAAGTAACCAGGCAGAATATATCCTTATATTAGTTATATAGTTGTTGTTTGGACTTTTTTTCTTCTGACCTTATAATTTTTTTTAAAGATTTTATTTTATTTATTTATTTGAGAGAGAGAGAACACAAGAGGGGGTAGGGTCAGAGGGAGAAGCAGACTCCCCGCCGAGCAGGGAGCCTGATGTGGGACTCGATCCTGGGACTCCAGGATCATGACCTGAGCCGAAGGCAGTCGCCCAACCAACTGAGCCACCCAGGCGCCCCCTGGCCTTATAATTTTTGTTTGTTTTGAGGAATCGATAAGCAAAATATTCAAAGAGGGCTGTAGAGACTAGTAGTTATAGCCAGAAGCAACAATAAGCATGTGGATAATTGGCATTTTGCCAGATGTGAGAGAGCAAGAGAGTTGGATAAGAAATTATAGACATTCTTTAGGGACAGGAACATGGCAAAGGAATGACTTTAAGTCTAAATTTCTGTACAATTGGGGTGAATTCAAGAAATAAGGCAACACACTTCATTTGTTACATTTATAGAGGCTGCAGTTATAAAGACATACATTTTATCTTCATTCATATTTTTCATTTATTTTTCTAATATTTATTAAGTCATATTTTGTGCCAGAACTATTCATTCATAACTCTGTCCTGGATATAATTAATTTAAAAGGAACATTTATTTTTTTAAAAAAATTAATGCTACTAATAGCTTAAAATAATCACTTAAATTTCCTCTGCATATATTCCAGCTCCCTTTCATTCAGGAAACACTGACCTTCAATTTACAGAATATATAGTGAGCAGATATATTCACAAAGGTCTTATTATTATGAATAAAAGTACAGGAATAAAATTTCAGTGGCTATAAACTTTTGTAATTTTATTTGCTTAAAAAGGTAACATAGGACCAAAAAGAGTGTAGAAAGAAATTTTCAGTGCCTAAAATATCTTACTCATGGTTATTTGTTGAAATAAAATTTACTAAGTCTTTAAGTTGAGAAGTCATCCTAAAAAATGATATCCTAACAACAAAGCTAACACTTTGAAAGCAAAGAAAAAGTACGTGACAAATTAGAGTGGTTTTCCCCCAAATGCTAACAACATGCATGTGAGCGTACCATAGTCATGTCAAGTATAGTAAATATAAAATTACACCTGGAACTACAAATCGGGGTCAGAATGAAATGTTTAAAAAAAAAAAAAAAGCAATAGAATTGAGAAGGCAAAGTATAAGGAAAATCCTGCAGTTACTGAAGGTGTTATAAACTTATTAAGAATATTGCAATATTAAATCCAACAGAGCTGATGAAAGAGTCGGCCAATATTTTCCTTCCTGGCCAAAATGATATATGATATAAAATATCTCCTGGGGTGCCTGGGTGGCTCATTCACTTAAGTGTCCAACTCTTGATTTCAGCTCAGGTCATGATGTCAGGGTCCTGAGATGGAGCCCTGTGTTGGGCTCCCCACCGGGCGTGGAGTTTGCTTTAGATTCTCTCTCTCTCCCTTTGCTCACCATTGCCTCCCTTAAATATATATATTTGTATTTCCTGAATTTTCATTTGGCTAATCACCAAACCTAATAATTTGGTAGCAATATAAGTACTATTTTTGGATGAAACAAAAGGTATAGGCAAGTAATACATCAATTTATTTTACTAAATACTCCAGTGTTTCAACAAAGTGTTTTTAAAACCAGGTGTAATGTCTTACATTCTTCAGACACTTACTTAAGACCATTTTTAATATAAAATTAGTAATCACGGTAGGGGAAAATGTGGCTAAACATGTAGAAATATTGCACCTGCATTATGAATTTCTATGCCACCAGGATAAATTATGTTAATATCAAGTGGCATTTGGAGACCAACCCTAATTAATGTATGATTTCATTTCGACGGACGTGTGAGCATTCAGAACATAGCTAAACAAGGTTGTTTTACTTCTTAAATCTTGTTTCACATGGCATCATTGCAAGATACTAACATTTCATTTCTAAATTAGATGATAAATTTAATTAAAACATGTTTGTTAACTTGTCTTTTACCTAGCAAATAATCTTTCTTTATTCAGTTTTTCGGTAATCTTTTTAGTTCATGTGATCTTCAGCCAACTGAATTTAAGTTAACTGAAATGAAAACTGTATCTAAAGTTAAGAAATGATAAGATGTTCTTTGATTTGCCAGCACATTTTTTTTTCTTTAGGGGCCTTGTTAGCTTTATGAGTATTGTTACAAATTCTAGTTTCTTTCTTTTTTTTTTTTTTAAAGATTTTATTTATTTATTCATGAGAGACAGAGAGAAACAGAGGGAGAAGCAGGCTCCCAAGGAGCGGGAAGCCCGATGCGGGACTCGATCCCAGGACCCTGAGATCATGACCTGAGCCGAAGGCAGACGCTTAATCATCTGAGCCACCCAGGCGCCCCAAATTCTAGTTTCTTTTCATGAAAGCGCATCTTAAGGTGAACAGGCACTCAACGGGAAGTGTGGCCCACAATTAACAAAGAAACAAAGAAGGATTGCGGTCTCAAGATGGTCATCGTTTTGCTGGAGTCTTGTCCTATCCCGTCAGCTGAGAACATGTGTGGCCATAAAATACCACAATAACGCATTCTTTCCCTGTTGGAGTAAGCTACACCGAGTTTGCCAAATTCCAACTCAGGTAGCTCCATTTTTCCAGCCCAGATTCCTGCTGTTTTTTCAACTGGGTGAATTATTCTTATTTCCTCTCTCTCTCAGAGCTGCTGGCTCACGTAGGTTATCAGGTTTCCGTCTCAGCGGCTGCTGGGTATCTACAGGGAGTGAATGATCTTTCAAAGGTACTTTGGGATGAAAGCTAGTGGATAAATGTGAAGAATTATATTTTTATTTCTTCTTTTTGGAGGGATTATTCCTATAACATTTGTGTTTAGTTTGGAGGGCTCTTATGATTTGATTTCTCTTCTGAATGCGCGAAACAGCCACCCAGATGGCAAGCACTTCACATTTCAGCACAGTGTAATTTGATTTGGAAGTTCAATGAAACTCACTTGGAAATGTCCCTCCAGTAATATTTCCCCTCTTAAAAAATTCAGTTTTAAGTTCCTGGTTTCATGAATAAATAAGCTCCAGGGAGGCTTAGTGGTGAATGGCAGGGTGACTAAAGGAATTGTTTAAACCATTTAAAAGAAATGTTAAAATTAAATGGTGTGCTAATCTTCTTAGGATTTCATTATAGAAGTAGTGTTTACTCTGTAATTTTCCACTTTCAATATCACTTGTAATATTCTTATGAATAATATCCCAAAATTTGTTTTTTGCTTGTTTAGGAATATTGAGTCTATTCAGTGAATATTTATAGGAGGCCTGTACAGTAAAAGAAATGATAAGAAAATCTCTTCCAAACATATTCAAATTTTAAATTTGTGAAGTTACCCCCAAAAAAGCACTAAAAGCATTAGAAAAAATTATCTATCAAATGCATGTATTTTAATGCATACACTGCCATTTCTAACATTTATGGATCTGGCATTCATTTAAAGTGTCCCTCCTAAGATTTTGATTCCTACAGAAGTTTAAACTTACGCAATCTTATTTTCATATTTAGAGTCTCCCTTCAGGGTGCCTGGGTGGCTCAGTCGTTAAGCACCTGCCCTCAGCTCGGGTCATGATCTCAGGGTCCTGGGATCGAGCCCCGCATCGGGCCCCCAGCTTGGCGGGAAGCCTGCTTCTCCCTTTCCCACTCCCCCTGCTTGTGTTCCCTCTCTCACTGTGTCTCCATCTGTCAAATAAATAAATAAAATCTTTAAAAATAAATAAAGTCTCCCTCATATTCTGTTTATAACACACACACACATACACACACACAAAGTTGGAGGAACGCTAGCTATCTTAAAATGCTATTTTTCTTTAAAATATTATACTCTTTAAGAATATTACATCTCTTTATGCAAGTTCCAGAAGAACTTAATTACTTACTACGTGTAATCTCATTTTAGAGCCTTTTCAAATTATGGGGCTGAAGCAAATCAATCTTTCCCTATTAATTAGAGCTAACAGAAGATCTTTGCTCTACAGATATACAGTTGACCCCTGAACATCAAGGAAGTTGGGAGAGCTGACCTTGCAGTTGAAAATTTGAATAAGACCTTGTGACTCCCCAAACACTTAACTACTAATTGACCAGAAGCCTTAATGGATAACCTAACAATTGATTTAACACACAGTTTGCATGTTTTATGTATTATCTACTGTATTCTTAAACTATAAAAAAGAAAATGTTGTTAAAGAAAATCATAAGGAAGAAAAGATACATTTATAGTACTGCACTGTATTTATAAAAAAAAAAAAAGAATTGCATATATCTGGGCCCATGAAGTTCAAACCTGTGTTGTTCAAGGGTCCATTATACATAAAAAGATTTACTTACATGGACTTAAGTGCCATGACTGCGATGGGCAAGTACAGAGAGTGGGATGCAAACTCCCCATCAAAATGAACTGTCTGTTTGAGTTCAGGGACTATATAGTTTCTAGAATACACAGGAATATCTGTATCAACTCAAAATCAAGCATATGGTATTCTGATTACTCCTCAGTGGGGAGTTTTAAGTGTTTACCCTTTCTTTAGGATAGCAAGTCCCCACATGTTATTTTATACTTTCCCATTTTCTGCCAATAGGATGACCTAATATTAGCCTATAACTCTTAAGTGTTACAAATGTGATAATAGAAATCCGTACATCTGTACAATACTTATATCAGAACCTCGCAACCCTGAGAAAAAAGGATTCCTCATAGCACCTAGTTAGGTGTCGGGGAGAGCTCTCTTCAACTTTATACTTGGGAACTCATCCATCTGTACCATCACAGTGCTGGACTACTTTGCCAAGTATGGCATTTTTAAACCCTGAGAATATAAACGAGAAAGAAAAATAATTTCATTGTGTCTTAAGTGAGGTACTCAAGTACCTCCTCTAATTAAATGGAGTCAAATGGAAATCTAGATCAGACATGCCAGCTTATTCTATTATTTCAATGTGGATATTTAATGGAATTCTGAACTGGTCAACCTCTATAGTTAACATTCTAGATTAACAGGAGTTTAGAAAAATAACTTTAACTTTCTCAATTGAGATGGTCTTCTGATGAATTCTACTGATACAGAGAAAAGCACCAAGAAGAGAATATTAAAAGTTTCCCTGAAGTCACAGAGTAATTAAAACAAAAAGAACTAACATATGTTACAATAGTTCAGTTTCTCTGGCCAGGTTTTTATAAAGTATTTCTCTAACTGCATTTTTTGAACAATAAACAGCATAATACAAGATGTATTATATCAGATATTAAATAACAATTTGTGTTTTCAGAAGGAGACACACATACTTCATAGTAGCTGCACTTATCTTAGAGTCAAATTGGTTCAATTTAGCATGACTTGAAATCTAATATCATTGCTCTCAGCACCGATAAATAAATATGACTCGTCTACACCTATAAAGAAACACCAGAAGAACCTAACCAAAGTTTCAGAATCAATATGACGACCAACTGATGTCTGTGGCAACAATAATTACCAACTAAGGTAGAGATGAAGGAGGAGCTGGGATCAAAAGGACATCTGCCCCTTCCTCTTTCGGACCTGTGCAGTTCCAGATGAAACAGGGGATCCTTGAAACAAACAAACAAACAAACAAACCAGAAAAGCCATTATGTATTTGCCAACTTTAATAAGAATCTAATTGCTCAGATAAAACAGACAAAAACCTGACCTTTTGCAAAGCAGGTATTGTAAACAGTGTACCAGTGAGTATCATCAAGTAACTTAGGACCAAACTGGGTTTTGTAAATAAATACATGGGTTTACAGGCCCATATGGGTTTTCTCACTCCTCCCAAGAAGTATGCAGGTGATGAAATGAAAGATGTTAGCAGTTTTTATCATGTGAGCGGACAGTACTGGTTATTCTGAGAGGTGTCCGGGAAATATTCCAAAGGAACGAAAACACGCTAAAAAAAGGTTTCTAAAAGGGAGGTTTAGTGATAAATATAGAAATGGCCTTTGTGAAAACAAAGGCCACTAGTGATTTTTTTTAAGGGCCTGCAAAAGAAACTGATAAAATTTTCTATCAATATGGATTATTTATTTCCAATCATGTTTATTATTCATCACATGTTCTTGTATAGACATTTAACTTTAATAATTTAGAGAATGATGGCTGCATAAACAATCACTGGAATATAGATGTATAAATAAACGTCACATCATGAGCAATATTTCAGACTCGTGTCACATAAATGAGAGCCTGAAAGTATTTCTATGAAAAGCTACTACTTCATTGGTTCCTACTGCAAGCACGTAACTACAGAAATTTTCTCTGAATATTCTCAGATTTCAAAATTCTCATTAATGTATTTTTATAATTATTATTCGTCAAGTGTGCTTAAATGGTTTGGGTAAAAGAAAGTAGTTTGGAAAAGTGACAATAAGAATCAATATTGAAAATTTTGTAGGAAATAAACAACTACTCTGCAACAGAATATTGCTGATACTGCCCACTGGTGTCTCCCAATAACCCTGCCCATCTGTGAACCATGAACCTCAAAACAATCCTGAAGTCTGGAGTAACCTCTGAGGTTGCAGCCACTTTTCTCAAACTTGAATTTGACTTTCTTAGCCACCCTCCCTACTCCCCATTATCTGTTCTGCCCTGATCTTGCCCTTCTTATTTGACATACTTTTCTTTCTGTCTTTGATATTCTAAAATCACCATTCTGATCCTGCTATTCCAAAACCTGACCCTGATAACCCTCCAGTCTTATCCTTGGAATTGAACCACAGCCTAGGAAACAAATGGAGGCTCCTGACCCAGAGGTGGCTAAAAGCCACAAAACTTTTTTTAAGCCAATTTTTTTTTCCTACTTACACACTTTACACAGATCAGTAGAGAACAATAATACCCATAAATAATTGGGAGACATTTTTGTGTTCGCTCCTCAGAGATGACAAATTTGCAATGACATGAGAAAAAAAAGTTTGTTCAAATGAGACAGAATTATTGGTCTGCCCAACTAATACCTGTGAAGGGTCTGCATCTCAACTTGGAAAACTGACCCACAGCATTATGTGAAGGAGAAAGTGACCAAGTGTGTGAATGTAATACTTGTTTGACCCTTTAGTCACTGCCACTTTAGAGATTACTTGAGAAAAGCTGGTAGAACATACATTTTATATTTGTTCTAATCCAGCCAAATGTCCAAATATTTGGTCATAGAAAGCTGTTAAAAAGATATGCTGAACTGTTCTCTTAAAACAAGACTTTCTACAACTTCAAAATTCTGATACTCAACTTTTTATCACGAATGACAGATGAAGGTGATTTACCTAATGGATAAAATTAGATACCTTTAACACTAAAATTGAAACTGCAAGTGAAAAACAAGGGTGTTGCTTATTTATTCGAATCAGTGCAATATATTAAGTTTAAACTGTCAAGTAGATGAAACAGAGAAAATGCAAACTAAGAATTCTAAGATCAAGAGAATCTCAGACTTCAAAGGACTGTAGTTAGATGAAGGGAATGAAGTCACAATTTCTTAGAAAAGTCACAGGTTTTCAAAAGTATAAATCATAATCTAGTCTCGAGAGGCTGTTGATTGGTGAATTTCAGCACAGGTCTGAGGTATCAATTATCTGATGTATCAGTGTCTTCAACTTTCAAGAGAAGTTGATTGAATCAACAGAATCCTATATTCAAAAAGACGCCTATGACCCTAACATTTTGCAAACAATGAAGGGGAACCCAGAATCAGGTGAAATTTTGAGTTATGTATGAGGCCTGATTCTAGGTACATCTAGCTGAGTCTGTAAAAGGACACCCTCTTTTACAAAACCTCAGATTTAACCCTGAGAATAAATGAGTGCCAGACACTCAAATATTCTCAGAGATCTATGCCTCCTGTCCAAACTCACATGTACCTTGACTGAACCCTTTCACTATTAATGCAGAAGACTCCAAATACCTCATTTATTTGATTAATGGCTAAAGCTACCTCGACGTAGAGTCATTTTAAAATAATGAAAGAGTTAAACTTTTTGCTTGCTTTTTACATCACTGCTAAAAATCCATATTTTTGAATAAAGGAATAAAGGACAGACTAGCATGTTAATTTAAAAAATGCATGTGTTGGGGTGCCTGGGTGGCTCAGTGAGTTAAGCGTGTGCCTTTGGCTCAGGTCATGGTCCTAGTGTCCTGGGATCAGGCCCTGCGTCAGGCTCGGAGCCTGCTTCTCCTTCTCCCTCTGTTGTTCTCCCTGCTTGTGCTGTCAAATAAATAAATAACATCTTTAAAAAAATAAAAAAAATAAATGCATGTGTTCTTCAGTTTCTAATTGTGTAGCCCACTACTGAATAAAAAGAAAAAAAAAAAGATAAACTTAGTACTAAAACACCCCTGCTTTAAAGAAGCACCATTATCTTTATGCACAAAGAGAAGAAAGGTCCCAATCTTTAGAGGAGATAGTCATTTCATCCATCCATAGCACTTGGTTAATAATACTCCAGGATTCAAATAATACAAAAGAAGAAAAAAAAAAGACAACGACCAATTGGATTGTAGAGTGTGGTACTTCTTAAATTTGAAAACTACTGGAATGTGTATTTTGAAGACTGTATTATTTATAACAAAATACTGAAGAGGTGCTTTGAACCCTTGACAGTTCTGGAACTACTCTCACAGACTGGGTGCTGGGGGTTATGAACTACTTGCAGCTTTCTGAAGATCTTTTTTTTTTTAGATTTTACTTATTTATTTGACAGAGAGAGAGACAACGAAAGAGGGAACACAAGCAGGGGGAGTGGGAGAGGGAGAAGCAGGCTTCCCGCTGAGCAGGGAGCCTGATGTGGGGCTCAATCCCAGGACCCCGGGACCATGACCTGAGCCGAAGGCAGATACTTAACGACTGGGCCACCCAGGTGCCCCTTTCTGAAGATCTCTTACTTGGGCTCATCTATGTGTTCAGGATAATAATGCCCATATAATATTAAAAATTCAGCAGAGACTCTAGCACCCCCAGGAATTCTGATCTGACCTCTTTGTCTGCCCTAGAATCTCCTCCTTTCCCTTTTTGTGTCCTAGCAAGCATCATATGAATTCTTCTTTCGTATCATTTACTTTTCCGTTATAATTGTCTGTTTGACTCTCCTTCCTACTAGTTTGTAGGGTTTTCTCAAGGAAACTGCCCATGTGATGTTAATCTCTGATCCCTTCTATCAAATAAAGTACCTGGCACATAATAAATGCACAACTGTGTGTGATGTTTGAAAAAATACTATCTTTTTAGAAACAATTTTTTTTTCTTTTTGCCTTTGCTTATTTTCCTTTGTATCTGAAAGAACTCACAGACTGCTGTAGACAAGTGTGCTGATTTGAAACTAGACAATATATATAAATTGTGCATGCTGAAGGGCTGCTCGTAAAGCAACATCGTGGTCTTATTGTTTTTCTATATTTTGATCGCCATTGGCTTTAGTAAAACTATTACATTGTTGAAACAACTACAGGAAGAATAGATGTTAATTTCCCAAGCTATTTAATGAAGATAGTATATTTTTATATATACTTTTACAATTTATAGGGATTCTTACCAGGATTAATACATTAAGGGTTAGGATAAATATAACTGAATACTCCCTGGCATTTATTAAAAATAAAATCAAATACTGAAGAATGATAGTGGTGCTTGTTTTATCCCCAATGACCTTATTAATGATAATATGTAATCTGAAGTAATATGGAGGTGTGACACGGAGGTACAATCATTTGTTAGTATTTCTCCATATGACTGATTTTTTTTTTTAAATGAGCATAAGGTATTCTTTTGATATTGTGGAGTATGGTAATGAAACTTCAATACTGAGCTAAGAGTAAAGACTGAGTTCTTAATTTTTATCAAACAACTAACTTGACAGCAGTTTTTAATAATTTACCTGATCTTTCGTTTCATGATTTTAGAGCGAAGGCTTTCTTTACCCTGTTAAAGCTACATATGAAAGAAAGACACACTGGTTCGGTTCATCTTAACTCCTCAGGACTCGATATATTATTTTTGCAACTTCATACAGCAGAGATGTGGAAATTGTTGAGAAGAGGTACAAAGAAAAATTTTATCTTAGACTGGATAATATTGATAACGGAAAACAGGCAAATTCCAAACGTCTGTTGCTTTGTTCTGCGCAGATCAAGCTGACCTCAAAATTAACTATAAATTCAAGAATGACGTTTCTTGCACTGAGAGTTCCTTGTGATGTTAAATGCAGTGTTTAATTTAGTGCACAATCCAATAAAATACTAAAAAGCGAGTAATAGCCTTTTCTTCCATGAAGTGGAATTCAGCCACCAAACCAACCAGAAAACTGGAGGCATGATGACATTGTCAATGACCCCAAAGCAATTGCGCTTATGGTTCAAGTAATGTGTAATGTTGGTGTTTAACCTTATTGAGAATGTTGGTCAGTACTTACACTGGCTTTCCATTATCTGTGTTTTAACGGCTTGAATTTCTGTCTGGGTAACGTGGCCTAAATTTACAAGACATCACCAGCGTTAGCAGTGTGGGTTACGCTTTTGGTTTCAGTGTGGTGTGAACAAGGTTTTCAAAAGGCTCCCCTGTGCTTGAGAGAAAGCAGGACATGTAGTTTGCAAATGTGCTCTTCAGAAAAAAAGTTTAAAGGATAAATGGTAAATCTTTCCAGGAGAATTCTCCCCTTCAGGCCCTGAAGGGAGCACTCAGAACCCAGCAAGACTGCTGGAAGCTGTTTTCAATAGGTGTGAGTTGCTGCATATTAAATGGGATGCCAATTAAATGAAATGAGAGTTCCCATTAATAGGTCAGTGTGGTGAACTATTTTTGCCCTTAGTGTCAATGGTAAATTCTGAAAGATGTCAGAAAAAAACTAGAGGACAAAAACAAATAATCCCCTATGTTATTAACTATTTCTAATGGCTAGAGAAAAAGTTGTAAAATACGCAAGGCAGGTAAACACGTAGCTGTCAAAAATGAATAAAGATACAATTTTGGTGAGTCAGTGTCTAGAATAACCATATCATGCGCTTTAGTTCTTTACATAATAGCTGTCTAATAACCTGTAGCAAATTAATTCTGAAAGTGACTCACTACACAACTTTTTCCTTTCTTCTGCCAATCAAAAACATGTATTAAATAATATTTGAAACATTTCCCAAACACTGAATAAACTAGCAGAAAAAATACAAAACAGGAGTGAAATTTTAAGTAAACATTTTGACACTAATAGTTTTGCATTTTAATTTTTTTTACATTTGTAATTTCTAAAACACGTCATATTTGTATAATTCTTTAAAATGTAGGAACTACTCCTGCATATATTGTTTCACCTTCAAAATAAGCCTATGAGGTAAAACAGAGTCAATAATACTGTTCACAAATATTATTTTCCTTTTATAGATGAGAAATCAGAGGCAGGGTGAGGCTTAGCAAGTCTCAAAGAGTGTCTTCGAACTTCTGGTTCCATGTTCATTTTACAGACAGTATTATCCATCCTACTTACCATTGTAGATGGAGAGGGGATATATGTTTGTGCTGCTGGGCACGGCTGAGTGTCTTTTATGAGGTAATTGAGGTATAGTCAGGGTTTGAAAATGTGTATTAAGATTTTTTTAAAGAAGAAAATATCATTAGTTATCTATTTATTAAATTATATGTTCAAATGTTTTATTTCCTTTAACATTACTGAAATAGCTTGCAGATGCTAAAATTTTTTAAAAGCATATATAATACATCTACAGTAAAATTCTAACTCATTTGTCTCGTGCTGAATTTGTAAATAAATATTGGCTTAAACTGATACTTGTGGGCCAATCATCTTTCCCCTGCTTTCGTGTTTCCTTTAATTTTACTTCACGGTTCCATTCTCCTCACCCTCATCTTCCGCCAGTAGTCTCTTAAATTCCACTCTATTAGCTCTGTCTACCAGAAACGTATGCCTGGTGTACTAAGAGTACTAGAAACAAATACTCTTCAAACTTTAATTACTACATTGTCCTGAAGCCTGCTTTTATTAGAAAAGAGCATCATCCTCGCTGCCTACCTCTTCCTCACCACCCTCTCAAATATAATTGTGTCACTCTCTCTCTCTGGTGCTTCCTCACTGTTATAAAGTCTAATCTCTAAAATGGCAATTCAGGGTCTTCACAGTTCTGTCTTAGGCTTTCTCCCTCCTGACTCCCACCATCCAATCAAAACTCCAGCAGCACAAGTTGGTTGACTTTCTTTAAAAGTTGTATGCCTGATAATACCCACTGCTCTTCCATTATACTTCGCCTTTGGGAAAAGGGAATTCAATTCTTCCTTATCTCTACAGCAGAAACCCCTATGTAGTGAGGAAATGATGTTGAAAATTGACTCTGCTGATATTCCGGGAGACTTTTCAAAGCGAAACTTCTCCCACAGGCTGTGCTACATTATCTCTTGTAACATTATTTCCATTGCATTGTGAGCGGGTACATACAGGTAATTCCACAGGCATTTATGAAGCCTACTACATTCCAAGCATTCAGTCAATACTGAATTTAGGAAAAATGATGCATGCTACTCCTTTGGGACCCAATAAAAATTAAGCAAAGCATCCTAGCTAATTGTAAAGTTTACAAATAGCAAAGCCAAAATGAACAGATGACTACAACTAATATGCTAGCTAAATTTTTTTCATGAAACAATATATTAACTATACTTTGATGGCAGAAATAAAGTCTCTGATGTTATTTAATAAACTAGGAAGGAGGAGGAGGAGAATGAAAACAGGAATAGGAATAAGACTTGAAATAAGAGTCAAAATGTTTTCACAAAGAGAGCTAATCCAAAGTGGAGATAAGAAAGCCTCTGATTTGATCTATGGCTCAAGTCCCATAACCTCTTTCAACCTCAATTTCAACACTTGTGAAAAAGAAGAAATAATATTTCTGTGTTGCTCTCTCCTATGACTGTTGTGAGAATAAGAAGGAATATTTAAAAAAATTCAAGAATTAGAAAATTTGAATGTGACCCAACTATATAGGAAGCTAAAACTGACCTCTTACAAATCCAAGGGTTTGCAACCAGATATTTTATGTCAAACGCAATAGTGCATAATGCTGATTTCATTCTGTATTATTTTGTTTTTGTTTTGTTGTTTTGCAGCTAACTTCAAAACCTTATTCTATATTATAAGAAGCCATAAGTGTAAGAATGCACACTAATATGGATAGTATTTCAAAGAACTGTGGATAAATGGTGGATTATTCAATAAATGGTGTTTGGACAACTGGAGTGCCATATGGAAAAAAATAAAGTTTGATTACTACCTAATGTCCCATAGCCCTGTAGCCAATTTCCAGCTTGATCAACAATTTAAACATAAGAATAGGATTATACAAGGAATAGAAAAAGACATAAAAATTTTGTATGTAAACTTGAGTGTGAAAAAGGCCTTTAAAAACAAGACACAGAATCTAGGAGACATAAAAGAAAGACTGATAAATAATACAGCTTAATGATTTTGAGGGAAAAAAAACTTGGGAAAAACCATAAACATTTTTTCACTCAAAAAAACGCTTTCTTCTTTCCTTATTATATAATGAACTCACACAAATCAATAAAGATCACAAAACAAATGTAAAAAATAGTCTGGGCCCATAAAAGTTCAAAATGGTCTTAGCATATTCTTTTTATTCTAAGAAGCAAAGAAGCTATGAAAATTATTAGAGTTATATCACAAAGACTTAGAAGACATACGTCAGCTTGAAGAGGTACCTACAGGACAAAGATGACACAATCTATTTATCAATAAGGAGAAGAACTGCAACAGACTGAAATAAGCCTAAGAAAATAGATGGCTGCTGAAGTACTTGCTGGACATACCCTATAAGGCCTCACTAGAAAATGTCATATTATCATTATCTAGTTCTGAAATTAAGAAATTTGGCATTTTAATTATGTGAAAAATGAGCAGAGCCAGTCCTCCAATAATTATAGCATTGGTTGTAATTTACTTTATGATCATCTGTGTTTGATTTTGGAAAAGTCAAATTTAGTGCGATAGAAAATCTATCACAGGGGTGCCTGGGTGGCTCAGTCATTAAGCGTCTGCCTTAGGCTCAGATCACGATCCCAGGGTCCTGGGATCGAGTCCCGCATCAGGCTCCCTGCTCCACAGGAAGCCTGCTTCTCCCTCTCCCCCCTCCCCCTTCCTGTGTTCCCTGTCTCACTGTCTCTCTGTCAAATAAATAAATAAAATCCTTTAAACAATAAAATGAGAAGAGAAAAGAAAAGAAAAAAGAAAAGAAAAGAAAAAGAAAATCTATCACAATATGTCTGGTCAATCCCTGCCTGGGCTACCCAGTTAATCTGGTGCTAAATTTACAATGGATATTGAAACTGAAACATCACTGTGTAATAAATTACTAAGTAGCTTACTTAGAATCTCTTTACATCAACAAATTATATAATACTCAAAGCAGGTCTACACGTAAAAATGCTGGGAAAAAAATAGTTTTGCTCTAATGGGCATCATGATCTAGATTTCATAATTTTAGCTCCTTAAATAAAATGCCAAGAATGCTAGTGAATGTACCTGCGAATGGCTATTTCTTGAGCAATTACGAACGTCTATCCTATATAGATATTTTAGAGCAAATCTAGTAGAAAAAAAATAGTGGTAGTAAATATTTGTTCAGTATAAGCAGGGTTTAATTTCTGATATTTTCTATACACTGTATAATAAAATAACTGGTACAGCATAAATGAGCAATTAAACTGTGTCCGTTTCTTAGATAAAAATACATGGTACGTATATGATAATTCATATATATGTATATATAATAATCTACATATATGACAATAAAAGTATGTCAATATGTGAAATATGAAATATGAATATGAAATACTCTACTGTTAATGTTTATATTAACATTAAAATTATAAATAGGAGAATGCTAAAAATTATCATGAATAAAATTTCATGCATATTTTAAAAAAATTAACTGAAAGATGCAGGTCATTATTTAGACATTTACATGTGGAAAGAAAAGATCCATCTTGACTCAAGTTAGCTTTAAGATCTGGACTTCTCTTCTGGACTGTTTTTCCTGTCCACCTTCTCTGGGTCTGACTACTCTCACTGTAATTCTGACCACACACAATGAAGCAAGAATCAAAATTCTTTTTTGAGGACAAAGATGCTTTTTATAAAACTATGAATATCTACTTTTCATGGGGAGGAAGTCATAGCCCCTTTTTAGTCTACAGCCAGCCTTTGGAGCAATTCCTCATTTCTGAATCCCTGTTCCCTTTCACTTGGACACATTTGAAAACTCTTCAATCTTCTGAGTGTTCCCACTGCTGACTGAGTCAAACATGATCACAAAGGATCATAGTCCTGTGTGGAGAAGAAAGAAAAGAACTGCTGGTAAAGGAAAAATCAATTCACCATCTGCACAGTCAGAACAGGACAGCTGCAAGGGAAGGGACGCTTTCTCTAACAGCTGATGTGTCATTCAGTCCTGGCTGGACCCATACAGCTCTTGCAGTTAACAGTGTCAACAAAGGGAATTCTGGAAAAAAGGGCTAATGGGTAGTCTTTTCATGATTATCGGAGTCTAGGTTAAAGGATTCCTGTTTTTTCCCCCTTAGGGACAGAGGAAATATCCATAGGCGGAACTGTATCTTCATTATGGTATTCTTATATATTTAGAGAAGAGTATTGCAAAATCATTTTCAAAGCTAATAATCATTTAACCTTTTCTGATTTTATGATGCCCAGGCCTAACTTGCTGTATACTTGAAATGGGAAAACCTAGTCCAGTTGTGAGAATGTATGTTTCTATCCTTCATCCTTCTTCCTGCATCTCATCCATCCCTTTATCAAACCACAAAAATCAGCTTATTACACAAACATAAAAGGGAGGTGAGCATATCCTTAGCATGTTTCTTGCTTTTAATGATTATTGTGGAGGCTCATGCCTGTAGAGAAAGACAGAATAGAAATATAATCAAATTAAAACAGACAACCAGCACGTTTCACTGGAATCACATCATCAGCGGTAAGAGAATTGAGAACAGACACAATACCTAACGTATGCTCTCTCTGACTCACTTTCATGGGGGTCTTTCAATGTGCACTTCGTTACTCTGCACAGCTTTGTGCTAGTTGCTGTAAAGGTAAATAGCAGTTCGTTCCTGCAGAGCCCTTAAGACGCAAAACACTTTCACCTAAACATTCTCCTTCATTGCTTATTACAAATCTTTAAGATAGGTATTTAAATGTATAGTGATCCTTCAAAGAACATCACAAAACGGGAACCATGTCTTTCAGGCTCTAGATGGGGAAATATAATTACTATAATGAGTGCATCAGTGTGAAAAGTCCTATAATGAGGTACACATTGGGATGACAACAACTTGGAACCTAATTTTAGTCCTGGGGGCAGAGTGGTCTGGGCTGAAAGGAGTAGTAATACTCTGAAATGTTTTTCCCAGGGAAACAACAAAAAAAACAAAAACAAAAACAGTTAGTTTCTACATTAGGAACCCTCTCTATTGTTCCAGAAACGTTGTTTATTTGTTTAGCTCATCGTTACTACGACCTTATATTTTTACCTAATTTTACAAATAAAGTTCCGAGGCTCAGAGATCTAAAGAAGCGTATCCAAATTCATACAGCTAGTAACAGGAAGATCGAATTCCGAAGCCTCTCAACCACTCTTCTGAAGAAAGGAGTGAGTAGCCCTGATGGACTGTCACCAGACTTGCACAGGGGAAGCTTAATGAGCGGGAGGGAGAAGACAGAAAGTGGGTTAGAGGCAGACTGTGAAGGACACAGGCTGTCTGAGATGAGGCACTCAGGCTGCCTTCACTCCATGTGCAACGGTAAATCGTGAATGTTCTGAAAAGACTTATTGTTTCGAGAAGTTAATTTGACAGCAGAGATAAAGCCAGACTGAAGAGTCAGTGAGACCGTAAAGAAACGAGGAGAAGCAGTCAGGGGTAAGAATAGTTCTGGCAGAAGGGACAGAAAGAGGAGGGAATTGGAAAGGTAGTTTAAAGACACAGCAAAAAAAATCACATCGCTCCTGATTCAACTTGGGGGAAAGCTGGGCTGACAACACAACGTTGAGGTTTTAAGCATGGGTGAGAAAGAAGAGAGTAATATCTTAACTGTGCCAAGGAGCAGAGTAGAAAAGAATGAAAGAATAGATTTTTAAGGAAACATGGTAAATCTCATCCTAGGACTGTGTTTGATTTACTGATTTGGATACTTTTATGATACTAGAGACTTGATAGGAGGTATCAAAAAATGTGTTAGGAATTCAGGTTTGTGAATGAACACACGAGGGCAATAATAGCCACTGGAAAGTTAAAGAAATGAGAGACTCCTGGTGGTAGTAAAAATGAGGGCTGATGACTCCCTGATATTCTGTATTTGTCAAGCACTATTCTAGGTGTTTTACTTATATTAATCCCATCCTCACAACGATCCTATACATGGGATACTATTACAAGCTCATTTTATGGAGGCTGACACTGAGGCATGGAGAGGAAGAGTGACTTGGCCCAAGTTACACAGCTAACAGGAGACTGGGATTTTAAGCCTACACACACACGCACACACACACACACACACACACACACACCCCACACCCCCCCACACACAGTTTGAGTCGAGCATTTTCAGGGAGAAAAAGAGATGTGTGAAAGACACAACTCAAACTGGGGGCGGTGATGTAGTCTGGAAAAGGGAATGTGATTGGGGAAATGTTGGAAAAAATGCTTTTGACTCTGCTCTTCAAATTCCTTACAGAGGAGAAGGCAGCGACTTGTAGGACTATAAACGACTGAAACAGCATCATTACTATTGAATCAACAGATCATTATGGAGGAAAATGTGGACTATTACTAAATAAAAGCTGAAAATAATGATTCTTCATAATCCTAACATCTGGAGAACCACTGTTGAAGCTGTGTTAGACTTCCATCCAGTCTTTATAGCATCTTTGATATGCTAGTTCATAGAGCCCCTGTCACGTTCAGTTTGCATAGATATCAGGTCCATATTACATTCTATCTCCATTCCTTCAACAAAGGCTTTTCAGTCTCTAGTTCTGCAATATTTCAGGTTCAAAACACCTTCTTTAAGCCCTGAGGTACATATCCCTGGGGTGAAGAGATGTCCATGAGCCTGGTATACGTTGAAGCGAGGTGAGCAATTCTCCATTTAACTCTCTCAGGGTCCTCTGACACATTTAGCTGCCATAGATGTTACAGGATCTCAACAGTGACTGAGCCACCTGAGGGGAAGGGAATGGGAGGGAGTCCTATGGCAAGTCCTGAAAGGAAAACAGCATATGGGTGCAAGGTTTGTTGACTTGTATTTCCCCCATCCTGTGCTTGCTAGAGTTGTCACCCTTCAGGTCAGTGTTCTGCTTGTGTGTATTTGTTTTGTTTTATAGGCTTTCTGCAAACAACTTTATGGTTAGGCCAGTCTCTACGTCATGTCAGTAATGGGTTTCACCTAGCCCCCTTCCAGATGTTCCCAGCAAGGTCCTGAGAGTTTGCCAGAAAACCTTTCTGCTTCCCATAAGGAAGCAATGCATTGTCGAGTAGCACTACTTGACCCTAAGGGCCTTCCTCCAGTCTGGTTCTGTATCATAGCTAATAAAACGTCCTTGGACTTTCTAGCATATGGTAGCAGTCTCCTCCTTAGGAGCATATACTGAGCAAGTTTTCTGCTTCAGTAAAAGCCTTTTAGTAATTTCAATAGAAAATTGGCAAATATGTGGTTTCTAAGTGATAAAAGGAGCAGGCTACTTTTTGTATCAGTCTGTATCCAATCAAGTGACCAAAAAATGATACAGTGTGTTCAACAGGGGACGTTTAATATAGACAATGAAGTGATGAAGAGAGAGCAAGGATGACAAAAGGAAGGCTGAGGAAAGAAAACCCTAGGAGGGGGGATTCATACCTCCCTAGACAGAGTGGGCTTTCCTGCCACCGGATGGAGAAGTAGCTTGTGCTGCTGCCAGGTCTGAAGGGGTTCGCTGTCCCCAGGCAAGAGCAACCCTCGGGCCCACAGAGAAAGGCATGCGTGCACAGGGCATCTGGGGAACCTGGGTGCCCTGTTGGAGAGGCCGCCCTCTGCAGAACCTCACATGCTGGTAGGGCGTGAACTGGGTGGTTCCCTGGGTGACCAGCCCCATGGGCCCACTGTCGCAGCATGGTGAGGAAAGGGAGCAGGGGAAGCAGCAACCTGCCCCCGCTGGGGTGCAGCCCCACGTGCTCCTGGGCTCCCCTGCTGCGTCTGCTGGAATTGAGAGCTGTGGCCAGCTGTTGCAGAAATTGGTGTCCACGGAACACCTCACACTTAGGAAACTACAGGGTCTGGGCAATAAAGAAAAAGTGCACTCTCTAGAAACCTGGTGAAGGAAGGAGCCATACCAGAACCAGACAGCCTCTTCCTTCTGGAATGTCTCTCAGTGCCATCTACTGACAAGGTTTAGCAACTGCTGGCTTACAGAAAACTGATGAGGGACTAATTACACTTGCAGACTCCCTTCCCCTTTTTCAGACAATATAACCTAATCACGGGAGTGATGCCACATCACCTTTGCCATATTCTATTGGGCAGAAGCAAGTTACAGGTCCCTTCCCACCGCCCAACTCAAGGGGAGGGGATGATACAGGGTCTGAGTCCTCAGGCTCATCTTAGAATTTCGCTTACCACAAGCTGCATTATTCATAATCACCAAAAACCGGAAATGACCCAAGTGCCTCTCAATATGTGAATTGGATAAGCCAACTAGGATACATCCATGCTATGGAAAATGCCTCAGCAATGAAAGGGAGCAAACTACTGATATGCATACTACTGGATACAATCTCAAGTGCTTTATGCTAAGTGACAGAAGCCAATCTGAAGGTCTGCCTACTGTATGATTCCATTTATTTAAAAAAAAAATTTTATTGTTATGTTAATCACCATACATTACATCATTAGTTTTAGATGTAGTGTTCCATGATTCATTGTTTGTGCATAACACCCAGTGCTCCATGCAGAACGTGCCCTCTTTAATACCCATCACCAGGCTAACCCATCCTCCCACCCCCCTCCCCACTAGAACCCTCAGTTTGTTTTTCAGAGTCCATGTATGAGTCCATTTAAATCATGTTCTCAAAATTACAAAACTATTAGGACAGATGACAGGTCAGTGGCTACCAAGGGTTGGGGAGGGGTCAGAGAGTTGACCGCAAATCACCGTCAGTGGCGGTGATTACCAGAATCCATGCATGTGTTTAAAATTCGTAAGATAGATTTAGAATAAATTTATCAAACAAAAGTATATTATACTTGATATAAAATTAAATCATATTAATGCTTTAAAAGAAACAGACAAAAAAGGCTGTATATTTTTTTGTTCCCACCAGAAAGAAGAGTTCCTGGTTCCATGTTTTTAGAGCATGATTTCAATGACTACTGCCAGAATTATGCCAGACCTTAAAGGAACAGAGATAGAAATGATAATCTCTTTCTTAGAGACACTTTGGCATTCATATAGAAATCATAATTCAAAATTAAGACCAGGTACAATGGAAATCCAAAGGAAATGTAATTAATTTTACCAGGCAGAGTTTGAGATAAACATCACAGAGGAGGTGATGCGTAAACTTAGTCTTGAAAAATGAGTTAGGATGGTCTCAACAGAGAATAGATACATTGTTAAAGTAAAGGGATCAGCATGAACAAGGACATGAGCAAATGAATGAATACAGCATCTGAGACGTGGCACAAAATGTTGTGATTGCCTCCTTGGTCTCTTAGGATAAGGTGAGTCCTAAAAGTAGTGTGGGATTTACCTCCTCCCTCATCAAGAAGATTCTCCTTCCTTTGTCAACCTGAATTTTCAGAGTTTTATTATTAAAATAACTGTTTCTTTGCAATGTCTCTAGAACATTATTTCATGGGGGTATAGGAGGTGTAGGAAATGTGGATGCAGAGTTCTGGACAGAGCTCAAGCCTGGGGATAAGATTTGGGAGTCAACAAATAGATAATAAAGCCATGTGAATTAATCAGATTGTCCAGGAAAGCATGAAATGTAGAAAAACACATACCAAGGACAGAATTCCCGCAATCACAAAAAGTTAAAGGACTGGGAAGCTAGAATATCCAGAATTTTAAAACTGTGAAAAATGTAATGGGTGCTCACTTCGGCAGCACATATACTAAAATTGAAAAATATAATGGTCCTAAAAACTACAAGAGGAAAGCTTTTATACAAAAATTATAAATACTGTCAAATGCAGTAGAGAAGAAGCATAAGATACGGAGTTAAAGAGATGCTTATTTGACATCTAGAAGGTCATGAGTAACAGTGACATGAGCAGTTTTAAAAAAGTGATAAATGTACCCTGGTCTAAAGAACCAATGCAATTTGAGGAAGTAGAGATGGTAAATACAGACTCTTCTTGCAAAGCAGCTCCTTTCCCACGTAGGATCTCAGAAAAGCCACACAATCTGGCAAGCAAGGTATTATAAGAGAGACTTAAATTACAGATGAGAAATAAAATAAATTTCTAAAAAAAAAAAAATTACACGAGGAAACCAAAATTCAAATATGTGAAGTATTGACCTAACGTCCCAGAGGCAGTGGGTAGCAGAACCCAGATTTGAAATTGCATCTGTCTAGTTCAAAGCCTATATTCTTTTCATTATATCGTTTTACCCCCATATCACCTCTAGAACTGTAGTGACTTGGACAATGCCAGGACAGTTAATTAAGAACTAAAAGTGACTGACCACATGTACATGGGCTCATCTGAATAACAATGGTGATAACCAACATCTTTGAATTGTCTCTAAGGAGATTCAGCAGTTTGGAAGCTCTACTGGAGAAAGCAAAAGGTTCAAGTGAACCAGGGTTAGTAAATCATAAAGGCAGATACACAAAGAACAAAGTTGTTTGTGGTTGTGTTTTCTCAATGTCACTGCAGTGAGGTCTCCGCTGTATCAAAAAGGTAGTAAAATGTGAAGACACTGAAGGATGAGAGAAAAGGGAAGATGTCTATGGAAGGAGGCAGAGGTTGAAAGTCAAGTTAAGAGAGTAAGAGAGCAGCGGGGGGGGCACAGATTCACGATGATGCCTGCTGAGACACAATTATTACTACCATCCTTAAACTCTTCATATGGCACTTCATGGTTCACAAAATGCCTTATGACAGTATGTCATGAAGCAAAGCAGCCCAGCATAATGCAAAAAAACTCGACCTTGGACCACGAAGTCCAAGTTTGGCCACTTATTGTGCAGCATTAAGAAGCAACTTACCTTCTTTTTACTTTCCTCATTTGTTATATGAGAGCAATCATTCCTCCCTTGTGGGAAGTTAGGAGTATCAAAGCAAAGGAACAAAAACATCTGGCACGTGGCATGTACTCAATACATGGTCATTACATTTATTAAGATTCTTATTGGGATGATCTGATTTTCACAGTAAGACTGCGAGGAAGACAGTATTATTTCATTGCTGTGTAATTTTAGATTAGAAGACACCCTTTATCTCATCTTACAAATGAGAAAATGGGGAATTATGCAGGAAAACAAACTTTCCTGAGGACACTGGACTAGGAGGAAACTACCACCTTGTTAATGTTGCCCTGAATTTTATTCAGGAAATAAAACTGAACCTACATGTTGCTCACTCAATCTCCACAGACTACCAAAGTCTGACAAATGTTTCAGGTGTAAGAATATGGATGGACATATAAAAGCATATTTAACATTTAAATATTGTTTGAGTCTCATATATTAATTTTTTCTTGGTGATAAACAACACATTGAGAATCCTGTATTCCTATTGAACTTTTCCACTACTTTTTACCTTTCTCTGCCTAGCTGCTTCATCTATACAAACAAATTTTCAGGAAAATATATCCACAACATTAAAGAATTTTAAAAGTTAACACAATAAATGAGTAAAATTAGAGTCTACTTAAATATATCTCCCTTTGGGAAGTGAAACCTGACAAAATTCAATTTGCCAGACTGGAATAACCAAGTCATTTTAATTAAGCCAATATTTTAATTAGACCACCAAATTTAACTCTATGTACATCTGTTCTATATCATGCTCATGAATTAGCAGTATAGCAAGTGATTAAATTTGTAACTAATTTAAGGTGACTACACTAATAAAATTCAAGTTAGTTGTAAGGAGCCAACATATTACTTAATCACCTAATGTTACTCAAATGTCTTAGTGAAAACATTCTTGAAAACAAGAAAAATCCACCAGGTTAGCACATTTTCTCCTAACAGTTACTAAATTTCAATGAACGTCAAACGTATCTTTAGAGTTAGAGAATTTTATTAACATCTTAAGGTATATATTTTCAAAATTGCTCCAGATACTTTCAAGAGAATATTTAAAATCTGAGTCCGTTTCACAACATTTCCAACCTAAAGTAGGCTAATGTAGCTATTATAAAACATCTACCATTACCCAATAGTCATCATGTAAGGGAAAGAGATCATCTAGCTGTCATAGAACTATAAATGTGAAAAGTGATAAACTATGACAACATTAAGTTTTTGGCATGAGGTACAAAAGTCCACATGTAGAAAGTCTCTTTTTCTTTGTAATGGACTTATACTGTGGACACTGTTCATTGTTACCAGTGTCCCTTATATAAAAAATGTCATAATTATATCTCAAAGCTCAAAAATGGAAAAGGTCATAAAAGTAGCTACCTTTTCTTGAGTACTTACTTCACTACTGGGCTACATTTTTTATTTATACATGACTTATATTCTATTTTTATACTTAAAATGTTTTTATATTTATTTTTTAATGTATTTAATTCTAATGACTGATGACTGTGTAATGGATAACCCTGTAAAACATCTAGTTAAGTTACAGTGAAAAAATGAAAACTCAGGTATTCGTGAATCCAAAGCTCATGCCATAAATGTCTACACTGTCCCTTCCAATGAGAACTATAGAACTCTTTTCTCATAGACTTACCTTCGTTGACAAAAAGGTTATTATCATTAACAGGAAATATTAGTTTTACTGCCCTCCCTGTTCTCTCTTCTCTCACCGTCTCTTTATATATAATCCAATAGTTCTCTTCCACCATTTTCCCTCCCAATTTTATTTCCGACCCTTATTTTAAATTTTCTATCAGTTTTGAAAAGCAAAGAAAGGGGTCATATTATTGGTGATAGATAATAATCAATGATAGATAATGATTTTCTCCAAAACTGACCTGCATATTTTATTTTTGCTCCCACATAAAATCCCCCAACAACCCATTTGGCAAAGGTCAAACAGCTCTTCACTGGCCAGCCAGAGATTTCATTACAAGAGTAACTCAAAAATTCTAAGCCTCAGTAAAATATGAAAAATGCTCAACTTTATTAGTCATCAGGAAAATGAAGACCAAAACCACAATGTGATACCACCATATACCCACCAAAATGGCTGGAAAAAAGACAATGCCAAGTATTGTCTGGGGAGCATGAAGGAGCTGGAACACTCACATGCTGGACGGCATGAAATCAGTACAATGACTGGAAAACAGTTTGGTAGTATTTACTAAAGCTAGACAGATGTATCCTCCATGATGCATTCATTCTACTCCCAGGAAATACTAAGCAAAAACATATGCAAATGTTTACCAAAAGACATGCACACGAATGTTCACAATAACAGCACAAAACTGTAAACGACTCAAATAATCAGCAAAAGGAGAATGGGTAAATTGAGGTATATCTATACAAAGAAATACTACATAGCAATGAGAATGCAGGAACTACAATGACACACAACACAGATTTATCTCACCATCCTATTAAGCAAAAAAAAGCTGGACACCAAAAAAATATATGCTGTGTGATCTATTTACATAAAATTCTAAAATTGACAAAACTAATTAATCTATGGTGATAGACGTCACAATAGTAGTTATTTGCAGGGAATAGTAACTGGAAAGGTGGAGAGCAGAGATTTTGGGGTGCTGGTGATGTTTTATTTTGTGATCTGGAGACTGGTTACACAGATGTGTTCAATTTGTAAAAACTAATCGTGAATATGATTTTTTGATCTGTACACTTTTCAATATGCATTTTATAAGTTAACAAAAAAGCGTACCTAAAGAAGGTTTCTGCTATGTCATGCTGCCCAATTTATATTCTCAAGACCAGAGAAGCAAAAACAAATATCTATTATTATTTTATCACCAAGTGTATTCAAGAGTGGGCAAATCTACATAATGAAAAGAAAAAAATGTGTGGGGGAGGGTACTTAAAAATTCTATTTTACCAACACTTGCACTCATTTCTCAAGCTGGACTTCTCAATACCCTCAATAGAGTTTTACATCAAGGTAGGAATGTAACAAACCCATTCATTAATTCATTAGTCCACACATTCATTCATTCATTCCAAGGTCACTGGATGACTACTAGATTCTAAGCACTTAAGGATTTGGGGGTAAGCTCCTAATTCTTCTAGTGCTTGGGGAGCAAACGCAAATACCTGTCAGGACCAGCTGGAGATGAGAGACGGGAAAGAGCTTGGGAGTGCGTGTCAGTGACGGGGACCGCGGAGCACTGTTAATAACATGCCCCGTGTGAGGAGTCCGGCAGCAACTGCTTAGCACCAACTGCTTCTTTTCATGTCAGTTCAATGGGACTCACAATTTACAGTGTGAAACCAACCAGCTTTCAAAAGTAGGCTCTTTAAAAGAGAGCAAACAACAAACACTGGGACACACAAAGCACAGCTGTGAGCTGAATTAGGCATAGGGCTGCCAGTTTCTAACATCTGATTAAACTAAGGAGACATGAATGCTTACTGCTCCATGAGCCACGAGGAGCGAGCGAATTTGCCCTTTAGGTGCCCAACCACCCAAGCACCACGTTCGTTCTCTGCTTCACCATGGCCTCGGGACCGACTGTTTAAAAATAAAACGCTTCATTACATACATTATGATTCGTTCTATGAACTACCATGCAGCCATTTAAGTGAATGAGATAGTATTATTACGTCCTAGCATATAATGAAGGTCCATGAAGTACTTCTGAGTTCAAATTAACAAAATCAGAACTTGAAGCGGAGTTTAACATGTTTTGTTTGGTTGTTGTTACATACATGTGCACCCATGTTGGGAAAACTCAGCGTCCAAGTATAAACAGAGAGGTGCCATGGAAGAGGTGAGCCAAAGTGGGCACGGCAGCACCTTCACTTTTTATTTTATTGACTTCTTCCATGTATTCATATTTTTAAGGGGAAACAAAGCCCTATAGCAGTGCTCTCTGCTCCCTATGGATGTGGCCTGTTAGTTCTTCTCTTAGTACAGCTCTGGCCCAACATCAGCCTCTCCTGCTCCCTCATTTCCCTGGGGCCAACGGGGAAGCTGCTCGACAACACAGCGTCACCCAATTTCTCTCTGCACCTTCCCCTTGCTCACAGCACACGGAGCTGGAGAGAGACAGGATTCTTACCAACTGCCTCACACTCGGGGTGCAAAACAGAGAGCCATAACATAAAAGTAAAGTGTGTCAAGCAGCCTGTCTTTCCAAGAGCTTTCATGGAATCATCGTCAGGGAACCAGCACAAGGAATCCTGTTTCCCGTCCCACCAGATCGCGTAAGCAGCTTTCACCATTAAGAGAGACAGAAGAGAAGGTCCTGAAGGAACAATCCCTCTCTTCGGAGACATTTTAAAATAACCTTATGGGTTTGAAACATCACGAAAATAACAGACTGCAGGCTCCTGATGAAAGCGCCCAACTCACTTTTGATTTGCAGTAAATAAGGCAGAAGAAACAATGTACAAAATGACTTGAGAACCCAGCTGACAAAATGTATCGTTTCTTTTAAAATATTGCTTCTATTTACAAATCTCCTCATGCTAGTTTCTAAATAGTAAGTCTTGATACAGTGCAATTTTAACCTGAAAGAGGCTTCTTGACCTACTCAGAAGATTGATGTCTTCTTTTTTATAGAACTACTGATAGACTATCTTTGAAAGTTACTATATTAGTAGAATATAATTTCCCCTCCACCATTTAGTTTTCAATAAGTATTTTAACACACGAAATATTTCCATTCTCTCTGCTGCAAAAGAACCCTAAGTATTATTGTAAAGTAATGTCTATTTTCATGCCATAATTTTCATTACATTTTCAGTCAAAAATACATAAACAAGCACCTGGCTCACAGAATGAAAAATGTGGAGTGAGGCCAAAACAAAACCTAAACCTGATTTCATAGGGTGATACATATTGCCTTTTAATCACTTATTTGAAATGAGAACATAAAAAAATTGCCATAATTTTTAAATCAATAAAACATCTCTATATGCTTTCACAGAAATGGATCAGGAAATTACAACCTGGGTTAACCTACAAAACATGTGACCAATAGGTTTATAAAAATACTTTAGTGCGAGTTATAATCTGGACATTTTTGTTGACTAAAGGCTAGTTTAATATATAAAAATTATCTGAAAGTATAAATGTTGCATAATATTTGATGCAGTCTTCATGTATTTGTTCTATTCAAATGGCTAACACCCACCCTTGATTTTTACAAAATTATTTTAAAATTATTACCCTTAACATTTTTTCACCTACTGTTAAGGTAACTGTACTTAAACAGAAATAAAACAGAAAGCCACTGAAAGAACAAAATTTAAAAATCTTTGTGGGGCACCTGAGTGGCTCAGTTGGTTAAGCAGCTGCCGTGGGCTCAGGTCATGATCCCAGGGTCCTATGGGATCGGGCTCCCAGCTCAGCGGGGAGTCTGCTTCTCCCTCTCCCCCTCCCCTTGCTTCTGTTCCCTCTCTCTCTCTCTCAAATAAATAAATACAATCTTTAAAAAAATTTTAAAAATACAAATCTTTGTAATTTTGTGGGTTTAGAAGCTGGGTGTGGCAAGAGTTGGTATTAAACAAAATACTTCGTGAAATAAAAATATACGTATCTCTGTGAAAAACACAAAGAACATTAAATGCACAGATATACTGATCAGAGTTGTATAAAAAAAATACTAACATCAGTTATATAAAATTCTACTGGGTAATTTTTAAACCTCTAGAAACTGTTACTAGTTTTGTTGGCTATCCAATGGAATTTTACTCTGTACTATATGCAGAAACTAAAATTTAACTAAGAAACAAATACAAATTAAGTACCTGACAAAAAATATATTTGATTAAAAAATCCATGTATTCATAACATGTATGTTTTGATCTATTTTGGATATTTAGGTATTACTGCCTGAAAAAAAATTTGTTTAAGAATTTTATATATTTATTTGACACAGAGAGAGAAAGAGCACAAGCAGGGGGAGCAGCAGGCAGAGGAAGGGGGAGAAGGAGGCTCCTCGCTGAGCAGGGAGACCGATGAGGGGGCTCTATCCTGGGAGCCTGGGGTCATGACCCGAGCCAAAGGCAGATGCCTAACTGACTGAGCCACCCAGGCACCCCTTGATATTTTCAATACTTATTGAAAATACAGAGTCCAAACTCTGAATGAAATATGTAAATGTATGTAAAGTGTATGACTGTAATATGTAAAATATGTTGATATGTAAAGATGTATGTATGTATGTCTCTATTTAATATGTAAATATATGACTCTAAAAGACAAGAGTCCTGTTAGGTCTAAATTGTAATCTCTTAGTGGCATATTATAAAATATTTAGAGAATACACATTTTCAGTCTGTGAAGTACAAACATGGATTAATTGCTAGGAACACTACTTGCATACAGTTTCTAACACATTTTCAAAGAGACTTATACTGGATTGAGGGATATGTGTAACCCTCATGACTTCGAAGCTGATAATATCAACTTAAATAGCTGAGCTGCACTGGAGGAAATGTGTCAGAACTCTACACTGAAAATCAAAGAGTGCGTTATTGAGTGTATTTGGTGCCAAGCATAGTTGCATGGCTAATTCAGTCTGCATAGTTAAACTTTGATATAAATAGGCTTTCAGTAAAAATACACTGAGAAAATATACCCTACAGTAATGACACAGGACAGCAATCTATATTCAAATGCTTATGCCCACAAGGATAATCATATTTTCCCAAGTTTGGGCAGACAAACATTGGAGATGGCCCACACATTCATCCCTTAATCCTGATGGTTCTCCCAAAGAGGAATGCTGGCTTTTTTTTTTTTTTAAAGATTTTATTTATTTATTTGAGAGAGAGAATGAGATAGAGCATGAGAGGGGGGAGGGTTAGAGGGAGAAGCAGGCTCCTCGCTGAGCAGGGAACCCGATGCGGGACTCGATCCCGGGACTCCAGGATCATGACCTGAGCCAAAGGCAGTCGCTTAACCAACTGAGACACCCAGGCGCCCGAGGAATGCTGGCTTCTTTTAAGAGGAGAGTCACTGGCAAAGCTTAGAAACAAATGACTTCATTTCTCACCCTTGACTCGACGGCTTTGCTTTGCCTCCCCCAGAAACAGCCTTTTTTTTTTTTTTAAGATTTTATTTATTTGAGAGAGAGAGAGAGAGAGAGAACACAAGAGGGGGAGAGCGGGAGAGGGAGAAGCAGACTCCCCACTGATCAGGGAGCCCGATGCGGGACTCGATCCCGGGACTCCAGAATCATGACCTGAGCCGAAGGCAGCCACTTAACCAACTGAGCCACCCAGGTGCCCAGAAACAGCCTCTTAAAACATCTGTGGCAAGGACCTGCATGTGGCCTCTCTGAGCTGTGAAGGTGACAGACGTTAAGATTATGGGGACTCGAATCCTACAGTTGAGCAAGGAACTGAATTCTGTCAACCACCACAGGAACGTGGGATATGACACTGCACTCCAGAAAGGCTGCTGCAGTCCTGGAGACATCTCGAGCAGCAGAGCCAGCTGAATCGTACCTGGACTCCTGCCTCACAGAAAACGTGAGATACATGTTTTATACCTGAACCTCTGTTTCCTTTTATCTGAACCTCTACATTCAACATACAATTTCCATTTCCTTTGGAAAGTGAGTAAAATTAGAGGGAGACACAAATGTGCTGTATTTTATGTATTACTCTATATTCACATAGCATTTCACTATTTAAAAGGTACCGTGAGGGGTGCCTGGGTGGTGCAGTTGGTTGAGTATCTGAGTCTTGGATTCGGCTCAGGTTGTGATCTCAGGGTTATGAGGTCAAACCCCACTTTGAGCTCTGCGCTCGGCATGGAGTCTGCTTGAGATTCTCTCTCTCCCTCTGCCCCTCCCATTTGTGCTATCTCTCTATCTCTGAAATAAATAAGTCTTAAAAAAAAAATGGTACTGTGAACTTCTGCAAGGATACCAGCAGGGGCATTCATTCTGTTCTCTGTAAATTCTCCCAGAAAAATAGATGGATTGACTGGGAATGCAAAACCAAAAGCTCACTGACCACACTTAGAGCAAAACTGGCTGTTGAGACCTCTCCATGAGTCCTCGGGTATGAGCAGGTGTGGATGAACTACCATGAGCTATAAACCACATAGGGTATTAGTATCTTGCAGAGAGAAGCAACCAGGTTTTGATACACCTGAGAAAAAAAGAACTCTCAAATTTCCAAGTGCTCCCTGAGAGCGTAGCATCACTTTAGAACATCAACTGAGCCTGGAGGAATTTCTGCTGAGTCAATCTGTGGGAGGTCTGTGGGAAGGATGAAGCTCTATGAACCCTCAAAAGTCACCAGCCCACCTCCCTTCCAAGAAGAAACTGCTGAAATGAGAATACCATTTGCCTAAGAAAAAGATAAAGGAGATCAGAGAAAAAGCAATATCCTGATAAAAGATAAAGAGATGATAGTCAGGAGAAGCATTTTTAGACACTTCTCCATGTTTTTTTTTTTTTTAACACTTCATAAAACAAAACAGAATGGTGAGTTCCAGAACATGAAGGTACTAGACATCTATTCTGATACACACTTCCCTTTTAAAAGTTCAGGAAAACTAATTTTATATAAAAATGAGCAACAGAGAAAGATCCCAGCTAAATCCAGTACAATGTTCTTGTAAGAAAAAAGAATAAGGAACAGAATAACATTTACCACAGACAACGAAGGTTTGTCAAAAAAAAAAAAAAAAAAGCCACAAAAACAAATTAGAACCAACCATAATTATTTCAATAGAATTTAGAAGAAATTAAGAAAATGACAGAAGAAATAAATCATAAACAAAATTAGAAAAACTCAAAAATGAGATGATCGAAGTCAGGAAGGACTTTAAAATAAAAAGGATATAGTGTCCTTCCTCATCTCTTTGGTTTAAAATCTAATTTGTCTAATGTAAGGATTGCCACCCCAGCTTTCTTTTGGTGTACATTAGCATGGTAAATGGTTTTCCATGCCCTCACTTTCAATCTGGAGGTGTCTTTGGGTCTAAAATGAGTCTCCTGCAGACAGCATATTGATGGGTCTTGTATTTTTATCCAATCTGATAGCCTGTGTCTTTTGATTAGGGCATTTAGCCCATTTACATTCAGGGTAACTATTGAAAGATAGGAATTTAGTGCCATTGTATTGCCTGTAAGGTGACTGTTACCGTATATTGTCTGTGTTCCTTTCTGGTCTATGTTACTTTTAGGCTCTCTCTTTGCTTAGAGGACCCCTTTCAATATTTCTTGCAGGGCTGGCTTCGTGTTTGCAAATTCCTTTAGTTTTTGTTTGTCCTGGAAGCTTTTTATCTCTCCTGCTATTTTCAATGGCAGCCTAGCTGGATACAGTAAGTATTCTTGGCTGCATATTTTTCTCATTTAGTGCTCTGAATATATCCTGCCAGTCCTTTCTGGCCTGCCAGGTCTCTGTGGACAGGTCTGTTGCCAATCTGATGTTTCTACCATTGTAGGTTACAGACCTCTTGTCCTGAGCTGCTTTCAGGATTTTCTCTTTGTCTCTGAGACTTGTAAGTTTTACTATCAGATGTTGGGGTGTTGACCTATTTTTATTGATTTTGAGGGGGGTGCTCTGTGCCTCCTGGATTTTGATGCCTGTTTCCTTTCCCAAATTAGGGAAGTTCCCTGCTATAATTTGCTCCATATACCTTCTGCCCCTCTCTCTCTTTCTTCTTCTTCTGGGATCCCAAAATATTGTTTCGTCTTATGGTATCACTTATCTCTCGAATTCTGCCCTCGTGATCCAGTAGTTGTTTATCTCTCTTTCTCAGCTTCTTTATTTTCCATCATTTGGTCTTCTATATCACTAATTCTCTCTTCTGCCTCATTTATCCTAGCAGTTAGAGCCTCCATTTTTGATTACACCTCATTAATAGCCTTTTTGATTTCAACTTGGTTAGATTTTAGTTCTTTTATTTCTCCAGAAAGGGTTTCTCTAATATCTTCCGTGCTTTTTTCAAGCCCAGCTAGTATCTTTAAAATCATCATTCTGAACTCTAGTTCCAACATCTTACTAATGTCTGTATTGATTAGGTCCCTGGCAGTCAGTACTGCCTCTTATTTTTTTTTTAGGTGATTTTTTCTGTCTTGTTTTTTTGTTCTGAGGAGAATAGATGAATGAGAGAATAAAATGCTAACAGGGTAACAATGACCCCAGAAAAATATACACTAAACAAATCAGAAGAGACCTGAAACCAGGGGAAAAGAAAGGGAATGAAAGAAAAAAGAAAAAAGAAAAAGAAAGAAAAAGATTAAAAAAAAAAAAGGAATATGATCAAATATGATCAGGCTGGTGCATAGATCAGTGCCACACACTAGATTTCGGGCGTATTTTGGTCTGTTAGAAGAAAGTGATTCCCAAAATTTTAAAGAAAGAAAAACTTATATATGTACAAAAATGAGGGTAAACACGATGAAGGGATGGAATATGACTGTAAAGATGAAAATTATAAAAGATTTTATAAAAGGAATTGATAAGAAGTTGGTTGAAAAAAGAAAGAAGAGGAATTAAAAAAAAAAAGGGAGAGAATGTGATCAGGCAGGAGACTAGAACAAAGCCATACACTAGAGATTTAAGGTATATTTTGGTCTGTTAGAAGAAACTGTATCCCAAAATTTTAAAGACAGAACAACTTATACCAAAAATAAGGTTAACTACTATGAAGAGATAGAATATGACTCTAAAAATGAAAAATAAAAAAGATTTTTTAATTTTTATTTATTTGACAAAGAGAGAGACAGCGAGAGAGGGAACACAAGCAGGGAGAGTGGGAGAGGGAGAAGCAGGCTTCCCGCGGAACAGGGAGCCCAATGCGGGGCTCAATCCCAGGATCCCAGGATCATGACCTGAGCCAAAGGCAGACGCTTAATGACTGAGCCACCCAGGCGCCCCAATAAAAAAGGTTTTTAAAAAAGGGATTGATAAGATGTTGGTTGAAAAAGGGAAAAAGAAAAATTCAAAAAAAAAAAAAAAAGAAAAAGAAAATTTAAAAAATTAACTTTGAAAGACTAAAGAATCATGGGAAAAAAAGCCATGAAGGAAAAACAATTTTAAAACTGAAGACTAAACTAGAAGGGACATATTAGAAAAAGTACCCCAAGAGTTTATGCCCTATGTGAAAAAAAAAAGGTGAAAATAAAAACAAAAAATAAAAATAAAGGATTTGACCTGGGTACTTGTAAGAAAGGGGTCTTCCATTTGTGAAAATGATCTAGCCATTTATTTGCATGCTGTATACTTCTTGTATTTATATTATACTCCAATAAAAAATTAAAAATAATGCAATGTGAAAGAGAGAAAAGTGATTCAAAAGAAAGTTGGCTTTAATCTTTGACGCCAGAAGACCACAGTTTGCATGCAGATTTTACTGATACTCCTCTCATAAATGCCTCCAAAGACTTCCTAGGTCCAATGACACTTTGACTCTTCAAAACTTCTAACTTTGGTGATCACTCCTTTATTTTTGTGCTATCTCATTCTGATTTTCCTTCTAAACTTCCTTGTCACTCCTTTCTAATCTCCTCTGTGGGTTCTTCTTCCTCCACCAGGTTTTCTATTCTTTTTTTAAAGATTTATTTTATTTATTTGAGAGGGAGAGAGCAAGTGAGCACATGCACAAGCAGGGGGAGGGGCAGAGAAAGAGAATCTCAAGCAGACTCCCTGCTGAGCACAGGGCCCAATGTGGGGCTGGATCTCACAATGCTGAGATCATGACCTGAGATGAAATCAAGAGTCAGATGTTTAATGGACTGTGCCACCCAGGCCTCCTTTTTTTTTAAAAAAAGATTTATTTGTTTGAGAGACAGAGAGAGACAGAGAGAAAGCGTGTCTTCCTCCAACAGCCTTTCAAGTTTTGGTGTTTCTGGGCTCCATATTTAGCTATTTTCCCTTTTTAAAACTCAAATTATCTTCTTAGCCAATGATATCATGCCTAAAGATTTCAGCTTTCACACACACACACACACACACACACACACACACACTTAATTCTCAAAACTGTATTTCTACCTCAGGTCTTTCTCCTGAAAAAATAGCCCTTTATATCCAACTGTTGATGAGATCTCTCTACTAAATATCCCATAACCCCCTCTCAGCAAACTTACTTCCCACCCGGCCCTCATTATCTGCAAGAAGTGGCCATATCCTGTTACTTGATAACTAATTTTTCTCTATCTGCTAGCCTAAGAAAAACTTTCTTTGAACGCTCCTACAGTTTTTATATCTTTCCCTTTTTTTTTCCCCCTTAACAATTTTATTTCTGGATTAAATAGGCAGTTTTTATTTGGTCTTTATTTGGTCACTATTTGGTCTTTATTTGGTCAATATTCAGTCACTTCTTAATCTCTGACATTCTAATTACTCATTCCTTTAGCAAAACTGCCCTCTCTGTAGCATGGATGTTGTCTATCATTTTATAATATTTTTTATCCTATTTCAAGTGATTATAAATTTTTGTACTAACCTGATTTGCCTTATACTACTCTGTCTGCTCAGTCTCTATTTACACTGATACTCCCTAGACATGCACTGCCACCTAAATAACGGAATTTTCCAAGCATGTGGATAAAGGGAGAGGCAGAGAGAGAAGGAATAAGAGAGGGGTAGATGGAGGTGGGGGAAGAAGGAGAAAGAGACAGGAGACTCATCCAGGGACAAATAACTACCCAGGATTCAATAATTCAACTTATTCTGATAACACCCTCTCCCAGCATGCAGATAAATTTTTCAAATAACTATACACAGAAATGAAGAAGTTATAACTGAGAAATACTGAGCATATTTTTATGTGTTCACGAAACCTATTCTGCCTCTTGAGCTCCCTCTTGCTTTTCTTCTCAATCATCAAGAAATAAAATTGGAATTGTTTTTTAATTCCCTTTAGTCAGCAACTTCCAATAAAATGTTGTTATATAACTTCCCCTGCTGAGCAGTTTCTCACATCAGTTCCACACTTCCTTTCCTTTGCTATTGTGATAATACTATTAAATATCCTCATGATCTTGCAGAGTCCTGTAATCACCTTCTTTAATTTCCCTCTGCCTTTCATCTCTCTCTGCTTGAATCAATCCTAAATATTACTCGTGTCATGTCATTCAGCCTGCTCAAATTCCTTCATCTTCTCTATGCTGTCTTTAGAAGTAACTATAAAATGCCACTGTCTAAGCATTAAAATCCTATGCCAATTTGCCCCAGTTTTATCTTCTGATGTTCCCCCAACCAACCCGACTAACGTCCACAAACCTATCCCATATGTGCCTGCATCTGTGTTTTTTAAACTAAGCATTTTCCTTGCCTATAATAATGTGTAACTTCTCATTCTCTCATAAAAAATGTTATCAAGCCTCCACATGGAGATTTGGGAATAAATATTTCAATATTCTTATTATCCCATTATCCACGATTTCCTTTCATGACACATGCAGATTTTTTTCCAAAATGCATTTTCTTTTTTTTGTTTTTTTTTTTAAAGATTTTATTTATTTATTTGAGAGAGAATGAGAGAGAGCGAGTACATGAGAGGGGGGAGGGTCCGAGGGAGAAGCAGACTCCCTGCCGAGCAGGGAGCCCGATGCGGGACTCGATCCAGGGACTCCAGGATCATGACCTAAGCCAAAGGCAGTCGCCTAACCAACTGAGCCACCCAGGCGCCCCAAAATGCATTTTCAATCATATTGATACTTAGATAATTACATGAGAAAAATTTTCTATATCATGTACGAGGATGAATTACACATAGTTCCACTTCTACCAATGACAATCAGCTTGTCTGGACTCTCACACAGATAATGATGATAAACTAGTAATTTCTTAAAAAATTATTTTAAAAAAAATGGAGATCAGTTAAGAGCAAAGACTAGAGAGTTTTTCACTCAAGGAAATCCCCTAACCCATATGGTGAGGAATGGCTAGAACTCAAGCAGAAAACTATAGAGTTACTAGCTTGGAAAGTCAGAGAACAGAGACTTAAAAGTACCAGGGCAGCTGAAATGCAAGAGGAGATACCCAGAAATGGAGGGAGGCACCCTCAACTGCATGTATACATTCTTTCCCAAATCCTTGGCTGACACCTGACTGCATGTGCAAGCAGAGCATAAAAAGCACTGTCTGGAAAGTTGAAAGAGGTTTTTGGCTGCCGCCCATCACAAGAGATTTTTGAGTTTGAGTCCAGACAAGTAAGCTGCTTGCTAGAAAAAAAATCAACTCTCTTTAAAAGATAATCAAGTCCACAGTCTTGAAAACATATGATCCATAATGTCTGGTACACAGTAAAAATTACTAGACATGCAAAGAAATAAGAAAATATGATCTATAGTCAAGAGGGAAAAGCAATCATGTAAACTTACCTTAAGTTGACCCAGATGTTAAAACTAGCACATAGGGATTTTAAAACAGCTGTTAAAAATATGTTCAAGGGCTTAAAGAAAAATATAGTCACGATGAATTAAAAATATGGGAAATGCTCATTAAAGCAATGAAATATAAACAAAACGGAAGTTTTAGCCCTGCAAAGTACATTATCTGTACTGACCATTACTGGGGTGGGCTTAACAGCGTACTGGAGATATCAGAGGAAAGGATTAATAAACTTGAAAATAAATGGATAGAACTTATCCAATTTGAAAAGCAGAGAAAACAAAGACTGAATAAAAAGGAGCAAAATCTCAGTGACTTGTGGCATAATGCCATACACACACTAGCTCATGCACATGCGCGTGTGCACATACCAACTCTCAGAGAGGAGGGCATGGAACAATATTATCTGAAATAATAATGGCCAAACATTTGCCAAATGTGATGCAAAACATAAGCTTTGGTATCTAAAAATCTCAGTATTTCAAGAAATATAAATATCATTCTCCCCCCCCCACCACCACACACAACTGGCACACTATGAAAAAGTGCTGAAAGCCAAACACGAAGAGAAAATCTTGAAGGGTAAAGCGATTCCAAACGGTAATATCAGTATGTACGAAACCTGAATATACATCAGAAAGCGATTAGAAGACAATAAAGTATTTCTGAAATGCTGAAAGAAAACAAAAACAAAAACAAAAACAAAAAAACCTTGTGAACCCCAAATTTTATATCCAGGGACAATACCCCTCAGAAATAAAAATGAAATCAAGGCATTTTCAGATAAATGAAAACTGAGAGGATCTGTTGCCAAAAGATCTGCATCACAAAATGTGTATATTCTGGCTTCCCATATAGGTATACATGTCTGTCTGTATACTTTGCATACATGTAAATATTCTGACCTTGCTCTGGGCTGATTTGCCTTACACATCTCTTTTTGAAGTTCTTCCAGATCAACTGTATTGATTCTTTAAAATAATTCAGTGAGTACACTCGATGTGTTTGTGTATGCTCCTTAGCTTTAATCTACAAGTAGAGGTGGTTAGTTAACATTTAAAATATGCTAATCAAAAATCCTGCCTATAAGGACACTTAGCAGCTGAAGTACCTCAATCAGGGGTGCTCTCAAGAGGCAGCTAAACTAAGCCCTTCAGATATTACTAATTATATGCACACCTGAGTGTTAACTAGTGTAAGGGATATCAAACATGATTTTTCACCAGTGAAATGAATGTTATTCTTTATATGTGGTGGCTGAAAATATTTTAGGGTCACTGCTGCCCTTTCATAAACAGAGTATAAGAATCAAGAGACTGTAGCTGTTTCACTACAGAGTATCTAGAGGTCTGTTTTATTTTTTTTTAAGATTTTATTTATTTGAGAGCGCAAGAGAGAGAGCACACGATGGGGCAGGGGAGGGGGGTCAGAGGGAGAAGCAGACTCCAGTGGAGCAGGGAGACTGATGTGGGGCTGGATCCCAGGACCCTGAGATCAAGACCTGAGCCGAAGGCAGGTGCTTAACCAACTGAGCCACCCAAGCACCCCTAGATGTCTGTTTTATCTGTATCCCATCTTCCTGTAGGATTCTGCCTTCTGACATAAAAAAAAAAAAAAAGGTAGCAGGTAATATTTTTTTAATTGATCTTCAAGCCTGCATTTTAGTCAATGTTTTATGTGTGACAGAATTCAGTTGAGATTTGCTCTCTTCTCTTCGGGATCTGTTTTCTTTATGCTGATCACCTTGTAGTGGGGTCTAGGACATATAGCTTTCACCTACTAATATTTAACTTCAGTCAGTTTTATCCACCCCATCCCCCAACTCCAGCTCCCTCACCTCACCTGTCTAAAAAAAGAGTAGTTGCAAAATCAGTAAGTCTTTGCATATCCTCTGTAAAATACTATATGTAGTAGTATTGCTTATATAAATTTATTTCTAAATATATTTATATGTACATTCTAGTTCGGTGGTTACATTAATAAAATTTATGTAAGAACACAACAGAGAATACAGTTTGATATGAAGAATTATTTTTAAGTGCACAATTAAGTGAATGAAGCTGTTCAGAGAATGAATACATAAAGTGAATGATTCAGAGGTTTTAGAGCTGATAAGGATTTTAAAGGTCCGGAGAAATCTTTTCTCTGACTTGGGAAAACTTCATCATATATCATAAATGCTCTTCTTTTTCACCAAAGAAAATGCCACAACCTTTCTTTAAAAAAAAAAAAAAATGTTCTTTTAAGCATGACTTTTATTGACATGAATGAAATTAATTATCTTACTTCCAAATGGTATCCAACCCTGATGAAGGCACAAAGTGGGTCAAAAGCTCCAGTACCACAGGTCAGAAGGTGTGTCCTATTATAGTGATGCAAAACCCGAACATAATTTGCACATTCACTCTAAAGCAGAAAAACAGAAAGAAGAAATTGGGTAATGTTAAAAAAAAAAAAAAAAGTTTAGTCCTTTTTTTGATTTCTGTTTTCCCTAACCCCACAAATCTCATGTTCAAGTCTCTCTTGGCTAGAGGAGGCAAGAAACAGTGGAAGAATAGACTGGTTGACCGATGCACATTTTAGCCTCACCACATGAATTACACCTATAATGGGATTGTATCATTTTTCAGGTATTCTAGCACATAACCGGGGAGTAAAAAAAAGTACTGTTCAGAAATTTATTCAAAGATTTGCATGGTGATATGCATGTTCCACTAAGTAATTAAGTTATTCCCAATGCTGTTATTTTTTTTTTCATGTACATATAAACAAATGAATCACACAAAGTCAGAAAACCAATAATTAGAGAAGGCTTCGCTATCCTTAAAGAAACATATGTAGACTTTAAGGCATTACAGAATTTTGATGTTTGGAAAAATAAGTCCTATCTTCAAATTCATAAATTCATGCAAAGCACTTTCATAGAGAATTTTCAAATAAATACATAGAAAGCTAACCAAGAGAAATAACATTTTACACCTATTACTATAAGACTGCTGTGTAGGAATCAGCAAAATTTTTTTTTATGAAGGACCAGGGAGTAATATATTTAGTTCGAATGGCCAACTGGTCTCTGTCTCAACAAATTACCTCTGTGAATATGGCATGAAAGCAGTCATAGACAATCCAAAAATGAATGTGTGCAGCTAGCTTCCAATAAAACTTTATTTACAAAAATATATGGCAGGCCACATTTGGCTGAGGGGCTCTAGTCTGCCTACATTGGGATTCAACTAGAACTTTTTTGAGGACAGAATATTTATTTTACACTTCTTCGTATTCCCTGGTTAATTAAACACAGTCCCAAATATATATTATATGCTTAACAAATCTTACTATATAAATCACTAGGTGAGTTTTATGATCAATATGCTAAATGAAAAATGTTTAAAACTGCTCAAACCAACTTGTCTAAATTAATTCTAGCAAACACCTTCCTGGTAAATTAGGTATTTCTGTTTCATTTAAAATAAATTACAAAATACTAAACTCTTTTAATGCTAAGTGTTACTCTGAAATCAATACATGCAGTAGACAGTAAATATAATGTTTTATAAGGGCAGATTATGACTTTTAAAATCTCTCACAGAACAGTATTGGGTGAAAAAGCCACCAGAACCATCTGACCAGAAGTGATTCAGATTATAGCATTCCCTTGTTCAGAATGAGCAATGTACTACTAACCTGATTATCCAGAGCACGTAGATATATTTTCTTCAATTTCCCACTCACGTAGAATTTATTCTCAGGGTGACCCATACCACTGGAAAAATCTGATCATTCAGGCATGGGGAAAATATTCTATTCTCCTATCACTATAAGCACCTGCTTTTTATCTCATGAAACACTGTCACACCTAGAATGAGCAGATTAGACTACATTTTGGGTCTGCTGGGCTTAGGTTGACACAGCCTAAGCGTGTGTCTGATTAGTCAGCATCATGCTGTGGACTGAGGCAGCAAGACTCACTCCTTGGCTGTGAGCCAGTTGCTACAGAGACTCAGAACTTGGTATAACGTGTGTTAGTCTTTTACATGGTATTTTTTTCTCACTAAAAAAAGAAAAAAAAAAAAAAAGGACGAGCTAACTTTCAAAAGGAGACGTGCATGCCTTCCCCCAAAGCTGCGTCTTGTGTCATCAGAGTGACTCCTAGCACACGAAAGTCCCTTCGTGCGTATTTTCATGGGCTCGGAAGTGGGTCAGAGCTGCCACTCCTACACAACCTGGTGCCCCGCAGGGAAGTTACGGAGACCGAAGATCGATTCTTCCAGAAGGAAAGACCCTAAACCCATCGTGGGATAGCATGCTTACTGCCTTTGCCTTCTCCTTTCTGTTTGTTTTTCTCTCCTTTTGTTTCTTCATTTGGTTCTACTTTACTGATCAAAGAAAAATGAAATCTCACAAAGAATACGCTTAGCTTTCCCTTGAATTAAAAATTTACTTGAAATTTTTTTTTCACATATATAGGAAATAAGCATTAGAAGAAATTCATAAATCTGAGTTGATAAATATGTAATAAAACCAAAACCAAGATCTAGAGGCACCTCAGCTCCCTTTACTCTAACTTCACATTGAAATCAACTTATAATGATCTCCGTACAATGTTTATTTCTGTTTGGATATGTGTATATATATTTTTTTCTTCCTGAATGAACTGCATATACACCTTTGGGAGCAAATAAGAGGTTAGGGAGTCAGTCCCTTGTGACTGACCAGGGATAGAATTGATGAGGTGTTTAATTTACAATGAGTAATACTTACCACATCTTTTCCTTTCATTATGCATTCTTCTATTTTTAGTGCTGTACTAGGCCAGTGTATCTGAAATAAAAGATAATGTACTATTATGCAAATGCAAATACAAAATTAAACCACACTGAAAAACCATTTCATTTTTGCTGTGTTCCCAACACCTTTTCATTTTGTTCCATTTCCTGAGAAGATAAATCAAGACTTTATCTCCTTTATATTATTATCTGCCTAATGAAGACACTTACATTTGAGCTTTTATTTCATGCAAAAACTTAGTTGTTGTTTTTTTTTTTTTAATTTTTCTGAATGCTCCCTCAAGACTCAGCCCTTCAGAGGTCACCCACGTTTCCAGCAGCCGTGCTCTGTGCTTAACCTGCCGTGACCTCCACTGTCCAGTCCTTCCCCTGAACCTGACCATCTTCCCCTCCAAGTCAGGCACCTCCCTGAGTTCCCTTTGCATTTTTACCACTTAGCCCAGAGTTTGGTGTGTGGGGACTCAGTTATGCTGGCTAAATGAGGGATTAAAGAATGTGTGACTCCTATGTCCTGGAGGGACACCCAGACTGCCTCCAGATCTCCACCACATCAAACACGGTCCATCTCTGTACATGTCCCTCCAAGATCAGTAAAAGAGCATTATTGGTATGCATAATCAATGGAGTGGGGTTGGTGTACATATAACCCAGGAGTAGAATTACTGGGTCTTAGGGTAAGTATATATTGAATCTGTTAACACACAGTGCCAGAGTGCTCTCCAGAATGGCCACCCGTTCATACTCCACCAGCAATACCCTGTATCTTCACTGATACTTGAATTCATCAGCTTTCTAATTTTTGTACTAAGCACCTCAGATTCAATACTCAATTAAACCCTTACCACAACTTTTATCAAAGATATATTATAATCTAGGGAGCTCCTTTTAAAAACAACAAAAAATGTACATTTCTATGTCCAGCTCCAAAACATGGTACATCTATGGATGGGAATCAAGGAATGTGATCCATTTGAGCAAGTATAGCTAGTGGTAAGTTGCCCCAAGACCTTAAGCCTCCATATTAATAGTTTATCCCCAAATCTGATGGATCAATGATACTTTGAGCCAGGCTGCATCAATATTTCTTTGGTTCTCTTCTTTTTAGGCAATCACCTTCTGTTCTCAAGCTAACATTTTGATGAAGGAGTAGGATGGGCCTCTCAAGAGATTAATATTTCTACAAATAAACTTTCCCTCCTCAGGATGCTCAAAAGTCCCCAGGGGAAGGGTTTAGGTATAGCCTTCTACTACCCACGGTCAGTGTTTACTGTCATTAGACTATTATTGTTCAGGCTGGTGTTAGTCAGCCAGACTCTTTTCCTATTCACGGCAGTCTGTCCCCTTAAGGCCCCTATTATCTCTCCCTGACTTCTCCCCTCCTTCTACCACCACCATCCCATTCTGTGCTCTGCTAGCCTGAGAAACCATTCTGGGTATCAAACTAAATATTAGATATTGCTGATAAGGAGGTATTTTTTTTTTTTATTTAGTGAGCACGCTCTTTCTTTTTTTAATTAGTGGCCAACACTTACAAATGAGAAATTTTGCATAAAAATCAAGATTTCTGGTTTCTCTAAATGGCCCAGGCACTCTCTGATTTGCTTCAGACTTTTCTTTTACCTGACTGACCTCTGCAGTCATTTTAGTTTTTGAAAACTGATATATTTATGTTTGAATCCCAAATATGGTCATGATTTAAACTTTTCTTTTTAAAAGCTGTGCCCCATAAAATAACATGTTAGGTATTTATATGCCAGAACTGAAAGAGGCTTATCACTAACCCACACATTATGTAGCCAAATCCAGTCCCTGATACATAAATAATATTGGGAATGTATAAAAGTGGTGTCAAAGGCATTTTATTATGATGATTTTTACATAAGTACATGTGTTATCATAGGAGTAAGCACTCTATGGTTTGAATTACAGGTATAATATTACTTTGATGTTCTTATTAGTGTAATGGGCCCCCCAAATTTTCTTACTTACAATATTCAACATCAGGTGTTCAAGCATCAGTACATAAACTTAAAAAAAATCATGTGTTTTCATTTATGTTGCAACACAGAAAAAAGACAATGTAAGGAAAAATGTAAGAAAACCAACTAAAAAGGCAAAAGCACACACATAAAATCCCAGAATCAATGTTCACGATGGCAGCAGTGAATCCAGCAGTGGATCATATGCGAGTTAGGAAAGACATCACATATCACATATCACATATATGATGTGATATCACATATCACATCAATGTCAGGTTCAGATGCAGCCCTGCATCAGCTTCAGCAGAGTCGCTAATACCATTAGAGGGTAAGCATCCTAGAAGTGAGGCTGTAGAATTTATAAACTTCACTGATCCATTATTTTGGAAAAGATTTTTGCATATGGGGTGAGATTTTTTTTTTCAGATGATTTCTAAGACTCATTTTCACTTGAGATTCAATTTGTTTTTGGAATTATGATTTTACTGTGGATGCAAAATTATTTAAAAGGATATGCTAGAACATGTGCATATGTATAGACATGTATATGGACTGTATATATACATAGCATATATTACATATACACAAGTAAATATAAATACAAATTTATTTTAGGATCATCTATCATTGGAAAGATTTTCATGACGAATTAAGTTATCAGCACTGATAAATCAGAGAATATCTCAATTGTAATTTTGAATTTTGCTTTATATTCTTAACACAATTTAGGAGATACAGGGCTCTTCTTCTTAAACTGTATTTTCACAATTTCAAAGTAAAACTCAACCAATTCTTTAGAAAAATATACCAAGTTCAGCTTCTCAACATTGAAATAATATCCAGACCAGTAAAACCACCTCAACATACTATATCCTGTATTCCCCTAACTGACTGCTTCATAACAATTATTTCTAGGAATATTTGAATACATTGTTTAGGGGGCAATTCTCTACAGAATTTCTACACATCTTCTGACAGATTCTGTTCCCCATTATCTTTTCAAACAGGCTTGAAAGTAGAAATGGAACTTCCCTCCAGGGAAAATGAAAGACTAGTTTCCTGACCAGGATAATAAAGTGAATGTTTCCCTCTAGACAAAGGCTGAAAAGTTTGCTAACATACCTACTAAAATTTTCCTGTTTGCTAAGCTTGAGGTTCATCAGGCATAACACACACACACTGTGTGTGTAGCATCTACCTGGGATGCTATGTACCACCCCCTGTGGGACTTATGGGGGCAAAGCAATTGCTGGAAACATGACGGCCATGCTATATGCTATGATGTGGCTAGTAGAGCCCTTTGTCTCTGAACCATGAGTCTCATGTCTTCTGGCAGCATCTAGGAAACGGTGACATGCTAACTTGCTATCTTACAAGTGAGGTAAAATCTTAGACCCTTTACAGTTTTGACACCAACACAAGATAATATATTCTGTGATAGTGAATATGATAAATGGCTTTTCTAAGGATTGTCAGAATCTGTAATGTTTTTAGCGGCAAAAGTAATAATATCAATTGTTCTTGGAAAGAAAAAGTCATTCTCTCAGGCACATCTTACGAAGTGTTTCACAACAAAATCTTTCCTGGTATCTTTTTAAATATTTCCCCTCCTTTGATCCTCTATATTGTTCTTCTTACTGTCTCTACTTAGGATTATATTATGATTTGTGTACTTAACTTTAGCTTTCCTATTAATCTGTAAGTTAGAGAGAGCAAGGCAATGTCTTATTTCTGTATCCCTACTAATGCACAATCCCAATGGGGCATAATGCCTTAGTGCGGTTACTCCTTATTCAGTGTCTATTGATTGACTTGTATCAATCAATACACCTTTATCACATTATTTGTAAAGTCCATCCACAGTAAAATTTGAGAGATAAGCTTCACTGATGTGAAACTGCTGTAAATAGTGGCAAAGGAACGAGACAAGTAACCATATTCAGTTTAATCAGGGAGAAATTCTGTAGGATGTTAACAAAAATCTAGGCTTTGAAAGACTGGTGGGATTTCTGAAGACAGACAGAGGGTCTCAACCAGATCGCTTTGAAAGGATGGGAGAGATGCAGAAGATTAAATTATGAACACTTACTAAAGTCGAATACATAGCAGCTCTCCAAAGAACCATGTCATTATAGATTTACTCAGTTTTGTTGTTGTTTTCATTTGGTTTTTTAACAACACTTAACGGGCTCAGGATGGCATTCAAATGTTCGTTCATGTGAAAAAAGATGAAAGAGCAAGACCTCATGAAAATGGAGTTATTTTAAAGCCATCACGTACAACTCTCCTGCCGAGATAGCAAGGGAAATTATTCTCATTTGTTGTGAAAGTCAGGATGTATTCTGGTTCTGCTCCAGAGTTTAGCATCAACAAATACCCATCAAATTAAGCTATTTGTTCTGCACAAAATATTTTTAAAAGGCAGTTAAACAACAGGGTGTAACGCTACTTCCAAATTTTCTGTTCCAAAAAAGTATAAAAAGCAAAAGGTTAAATACACATCATTTCATCATAATACTCCTATAATACAATTTAATTGTTCCAATGCACATTTCTGGCCAATTTACTATTCTTGCATATCTCAAAGGAGAAAAATAAAATAAAATAGAAATTAAATTACAAAGCCATTTTTTCTGGACTCCCCAGTGAGTCTCATAATTATGCTATGATAAAGGATTTAACAACTTACTGTTACAAGATGTTATAACACTGAGAGATTTGGGGAAGCGAAAACAAATCCAAGAAAAAGAAATAATTTAACTGTCCAAAAAAAGACTTCCATTTATAGGGGCGCCTGGGTGGCTCAGTCGTTACGCGTCTGCCTTCGGGTCAGGTCATGATCCCAGGGTCCTGGGATCGAGCCCCGCATCGGGCTCCCTGCTCCGCGGGAAGCCTGCTTCTCCCTCTCCCACTCCCCCTGCTTGTGTTCCCCCTCTCGCTGTGTCTCTCTCTGTCAAATAAATAAAATCTTTAAAAAAAAAAAAAGATTTCCATTTATAAATAAATAAATAAGTAATCAATCCAGTAAATCTCTCTTCATGGAATATATTTAACTACCTTAGACACTATTATAATTTCAGCTACTATATTCTCTTTCTAACTCTATTATTCTAATAAAAATGTTTATTTATGTTTTAGTTTTACTTTCTACATTTTACATCTACGTACAGTACCAGTGTCCATTAGTGTATATTTAAACTATTTGTCCTATAAATATCATGAAAATATATTTTGAGTATAACACATTAGGAGAGTCCTAATGGTTTATAAATGGTAGTCTTTAACCTAACATATAATCATTTCGTGTTTATGCTTTTATACTTAATTATAATGACTCATTATTCAAGTAGTTTATATGCCAGAATTATAATCTTTTGAACTATAAACAAGATTTGTATTTGAAATGTTTATATGCCAAAGCATTTGAACTAGGACAATATTATTACTACAAGAACATTATTGGCCTGATGCATGCCCTTTTTAATGCGTGAAATTTACTCAACTGCTAACATTAATGTGAAGTACCACCTGCTATTTATAAGCAAATTATATTTTAATGACTTTTTCCACTCAGTAAAAAAATTAAATTCTAAAATACAAGAATTTCTTTTACTTTTGATGCAATAAAGTTGAATAAATGGGAAAAATATAAATACTTTCAAAACAGAAATGTCTGAAAGAGCGGTATGTACAGATATCCAAATTAACTAGTGTAATGTTAACCTAAAATAATAATGGAGAGAGTAATTTTAGGAAAAAAGCCTGATTTAGAAACTTAGAGAAAAACTATGGATGACTGGTAAATTCAAAGTTTATTACTAATATGAGATAGTCTATGAAGTTCCGTAAAATATGGGACTTAAATAAATATACCTACTTTTGATTTCTTTGGGAAATGGAAAAAGAGAGAAGAATATTTTATACTTCAAACTAGTATTGCTATCTATCTCCCAGGGAGAATTTTTGCCTTGTTTTTCAGGAAATGCCAATAACCCTCACATAAGCACAGATGGCAAGGCACTATAAAGACTGGCCACAGCCAAGCCAATCTCTTACCATGGTTGAATACTGGAGTCAGTGGGGCTCTCAATCTTTGCCATAAGTAAACAAGTGGGGAACAGCTCCTTCTTATACTAGTCAGTAGTTTTCTCCATTCCTATCATCAACAACTAACTATTCCACTAGTTCTTCACCATTACTAAATAAAATGCAGTCATGCTAAGGGAATAAGAACCAAGGGGAAAGAAACACCACCTAACAAAAGGCAGGGCTAATGGTAGAGTGAAGACCGGCTGGGAGACATGAAGTCCACACCAAAGCAGTCACCTGCTTCTCAGTGCGGTGACACAGGGAAAGAGCATAGGATTCTCAGACAGAAAGACCTGGTTTTCAATTCCACCTACTACTTACTGGCTTCATGGCTCCATTTTGCTCTTCCTTCCATTTATCCAACATACTACTGCTAAAGTAATCATGCTAACTACAATTCTAGTTACAGTATGCACATATTCAGAATCTCCCACCAGCCCATGCATTGCCTCGATTAAGTTTCAATAGCACAGCAGTCAATATTCTCCATGATCTGGTCCCAACCACATTTCCATCCTTAACTCTCACTCTGTACCCTGTTCGCACCACTCACATCCCCCACACTCTACCTGTCTACTTCGGATATTAGTCATTATTTTAAACTGCTCTAAAATTTCTGTTCTTTCCTCTACTCATTCTGTTCCCATCACCAATCTGTACAAATTGAAATTTCAAGTATCATTAAAAGTCCAAGTCAAATTATATCTCCTTCAGGAACCCCCACCTACCAGCTTTCAGATTCTTTCTTAGCATTGTAGACATTTATCAGTTTTATTTTAATTGCGCTATATATGGCAAATGTGTATGCATGTATCTTCTCCATTATATTACAGATATTTTAGGGTACAGGCTGTTTTGTTCATTTCTTCATTCTTCATATCTCCATGTATGTTTCTAAAATCTAGTTCAATAGCCCTAAAAATACATAGGACTCTTTCATCTTACTTAGATATGGCAGTACGTTACAACTGTGTGCTGATTCCATGTCTAGTTTAGACAGTAATCATGGTAGGAAGTATGTAGATGGCACTTACTACGTTCTAGGGACCATTCTAGGCATTTAAAAATTCAATGAAACCTCTCAAAAGCTGTGAGGTAAGTACTATAGTCCCCTCTCTCTCACAGACAAGACAACTGAGGAACAGGGATGTGGAGTAAGTTGCCCAAGATCACTCATCTCCTAAGTGGCAGGCCAGACATGGGAGTCCATGCAGTCTGGCTATGTATTCTGTGTTATTCTGGGTTCTTTCTTATTACATTCTGCTACGTTTTAAGAAACATTGTACTATTTATGAATTAAGACAGTTAAAATGAAGTAAAAACTAAAATTAATATGTTGGCTATTTTTATTTTCAAAAAAACTTAACTGTGGTCAGCTGAACCTCATTCTAGAAATAAAACATTGATCAGAAAAAATAAGGGCACACTTTCAACCAACAAAGAAACACAAACACATATACCATATCTAATACTTCCTTAGTGGTAAATTTAAATAAATGTGATAAATGCAAATGAGGAAATAAATTTTTCTCATGGAACATAAAAAATAGTACAAAATGTTTTCAATAATTCTTAGATGCTATATGAAGAAATTTACCTTTTGTAATATCAAGAGGGATTTTTATTTTTGATTATTACTAGTTTTAGTTTACTAATGAATATTATCATTACTCATCATTTTGAAAGGATATACATTATTAGAATGTTTTAAAGTCACATGAAAAGTTTTTTTTAATCCTGTTTTAAAAGACTGAATTACAGGGGCGCCTGGGTGGCTCAGTTGGTTAAGCGACTGCCTTCGGCTCAGGTCATGATCCTGGAGTCCCGGGATCAAGTCCCGCATCGGGCTCCCTGCTCGGCAGGGAGTCTGCTTCTCCCTCTGACCCTCCCCCTCTCATGTGCTTTCTCTCTCTCATTCTCTCTCTCTCAAATAAATAAATAAAATCTTAAAAAAAAAAAAAAGACTGAATTACTAAATAATTGTGTAAATACTGTGTTGGCTTTTCAATGCTAAGAAAATACCAGCATGCCATCAAAAGGAATGAAATCTTGCCATTTGCAATGACGTGGATGGAACTGGAGGGTATTACGCTGAGCAAAATAAGTCAATCAGAGAAAGACATGTATCATATGATCTCACTGATATGGGGAATTCTTAACCTCAGGAAACAAACTGAGGGTTGCTGGAGTGGTGGGGGGTGGGAGGGATGGGGTGGCTGGGTGATAGACATTGAGGAGGGTATGTGCTATGGTGAGCGCTGTGAATTGTGTAGGACTGTTGAATCACAGACCTGTACTTCTGAAACAAATAATACATTATTTGTTAAAAAAAAGAAGAAGAAGAAGAAGAAGAAGATAGCAGGAAGGGAAGAATGAAGGGGGAGAAATCGGAGGGGGAGACAAACCATGAGAGACTATGGACTCTGAGAAACAAACTGAGGGTTCTACAGGGGAGGGGGGTGGGAGGATGGTTTAGCCTGGTGATGGGTAATAAAGAGGGCACGTTCTGCATGGAGCACTGGGTGTTATATGCAAACAATGAATCATGGAACACTACATCAAAAACTAATAATGTAATGTATGGTGATTAACATAACATAATAAAATAAAATTAAAAAAAAAAAAAGAAAATACCAGCATGTTTTGTAGCTATTTCTTTTTTTCCCCTTTCCTGAGCATATTTTTGATATACCTAACATATTCAGAGTTTTCTTTTTCTTTTTTTTTTAGGATTTTATGTATTTGACAGAGAGAGACATAGCGAGAGAGGGAACATAAGCAGGGAGAGTGGGAGAAGGAGAAGCAGGCTCCCCGCAGAGCAGGGAGCCCGATGCGGGACTCGATCCCAGGACCCTGGGATCATGACCTGAGCCGAAGGCAGATGCTTAACGACTGAGCCACCCAGGTGCCTCTATTCAGAGTTTTCTATGAATTCTATGAATTCTATGAATTTCTATGAACTCAAAAAAACTTACCTCATTAATTTTCCATGTATCTATTTAAATCCTCTTAGACTTAAGTCCAATTAAATTATACCAGTCATTAAACTTTAAAAAACTCTGCATCACATAAAAATAAAATTTAATTCTGCTGAGTGTAAAGCTGCTAACCTGAAAATTTAATAACAACATAATAAACTGTCATTATCTCTTCTGGCTACATCTTGACTTTACAAGAGGTATAACGAATTGGGGTGGAAGGTGTGAGGAGAAACATATACATTCCTTTTCAAATTATCTAGATTGGAAGTGCTTCCTCAATACAAAACTGTAATTTCATTTTTTATTATTTTTTAAGATTTTATTTATTTATTTGACAGAGACAGCGAGAGAGGGAACACAAGCAGGGGGAGTGGGAGAGGGAGAAGCAGGCTTCCCGCGGAGCAGGGAGCCCGATGTGGGGCTCGATCCCAGGACCCTGGGATCATGACCGAGCCTAAGGCAGACGCTTAATGACTGAGCCCCACAAAACTGTGATTTTAAAATTAAGTAGTAAATAAAAGAAAATTTAATGAGGAATGTTTTAACAGATGAAAAACAAAAGCCATTTTAAACATGAAGAGCCCTGAATTTCCATGGTTAGAGCCCTATCCCAATTTAGAGACTATGGGATTTTATCACAAACAAATGCTTTTTAAAAGTGAGATACAGATCCAGGCTATATCTACAGGAATTCAAGTGAAAAGTGTCTGCCAGGATGCTTTGTCCTTCCCTTTCCACATTTTCTATTCATACTAATGTCTTGATCTTGTCATATTATGATCAGAAAATTGCAAAATGTTTTAACTTTTTCACTCAAATAATGTCTTCCTCCAACTTTTTTTTTTTTTACACACCAAAGGCTTTAGAGAAAGATAAAAAGGAAAAACAAATTTTATTTCTCAGAAAGTTCCAGGTGAAATCAGAGTTTAATCTAAGAAGTCTCACATTATCTGTGGATTTTAGAGATCTTGAAGGCACCAATTTGCAGAAGCTACCCTCTTGTGGCAGGTGTGGGTTTCTCATAAAATAAAATAAAAACATAAGATAAAACAAATGGAATTACAAAATTGAAATTTTCACAGTGAATAGAAGGATTTAACATCTGGATTGACTTTTCTGAGTGTAAGTCAAAGGTCTTTTATGTATGTAATACAGATGCAACAGAGCAGAATTTCAGTGCAAAAGACTATTATTACATAGTCTGGGAAATTCTATGAGCTAAATAATTCATAAAGCAAAACCAGTATCTAAAAAGACTAATATATAGAGTAAGTCTGTTAAATGGTAAGTTCTTATCTATTTCAAAATTGCAGTCTTACCTGTGTGTACTCATAAAAGTTCTGATTATTATACATAAAATGATTATTTGGCATCACATATAGGACCACTATTTCCTAAGGCTAACAGGGACACATAATGCTTTGGTATTTCACAATCTTGGATGCACATTACAATCACCTGGGGGGGGGGGGTTTAAGTTCCCCGCTTCAGTCCAGGGGAGGGAAGGCACGCATCATGGCACAGATATTATTTACAAGGTCCTCAGGTGTTATTAATGTGCAGCCAAAATAAAAACTACTGCCACACTGTAAAACAGGATCCTATCTTGTTTGCCAGTGGGGAAGTGTGTAGGTGGTTGGTGGGGGTAGGGGTGGGGGCAGAAGGCAGACAAAATTAACCTAAAAGAAATTAGAGAATAATTAGTTTCAAAGTGTTTCTGGCAATAAGTACAATGAGAATTGCAAGAGAGCAGACAATGAAGAGAACATATTTATTGGATGATGTTAGGATTCACAATAGACACAGTTTCATTCTTTCATTATCTGTGTTGAGTGCCTACAACTTCAAACATGAATATAACACAGTACTTATTCTAAAGGGAGCTATCTTATAAAGTAGACTGGCAAGTAAACAGCCAATTTAATATGAGAATCAAAAATCAGACCAAAGATTAAGAAAGGGCTGGGGGAACCTTCTCCCAATCTAGTTTAGAAGAGAAAGGAAGTAGCTTTAAAAAAAAAAAAAAAAGTGAGTATGTTTGAAGGCCAGTCCAGGGGAGTAGAGTGTGTAACAATAAGGACATATTAAAGAGCAAACAGAAGTGCTCAACATCACTCATCATCATCATGCCACAATGAATATAATCTCACAACTGTTAAAATGGCTGTTATCAAAAAATCAAAATATAAATGTTGGTGAAGATGTGGAGAAGAGGAAACCCTTCTGCAATGCTGGTGGAAATGTCAACTGATATAGTCACTATGGAAAACGGCAGGGAAATTCCTCAAAAAATTAAATCTAGAATGACCATATGATCTAGCAAGTCCACTTCTAGTTGTATATCCAAAGGAAATCAATAGAGAATCTCAAAGAGCTATCTGCATTCTCATGTAGCATTATTCACAAGAGCCAAGAAATAAAACCAACTTAAGCGTCTGTCAATGGATGAATGGATAAAGAAGATGTGGTGTACATATATACAGCGGAATATTATTTGGCCATGAGGTAAAAGGAAATCCTGTCATTTGCAACAACATGGATGGACCCTGGGAGCATTATGCTGAGTGAAATAAGTCAGACAAAAAAAAGACAAATACTGTGTGGTATCACTTCTATGTAGAATCTAAAAAAGTCAAATTCATAGAAACAGAGAGTAGAATAGTGGTTGCCAGAAAGGGAGGTGGAGGGATGGAGATGGGAAGATGTTAATCAAAGGGTATAAACTCCCAGTTATAACATAAGTTCTGGGGACCTAACATACAGCATGATGATGATGATGAATACTGTATCATATACAAAAGTTGTTAAGACAGTAAATCTTAAATGTTCTCACTACAAAAAAAGAAATGGTAACCACGTGACATGATGGATATGGTGGCAATCATTTTGCAATATATAAATTTATCCAATCAACATGTTATACACCTTATACTTACACAATGCTATATGTCATTATAGTTCAATAAAGCTGGAAAAAGTGACAACAGAAGTGATCTGTTAGCAATGTGCTGATGTAGACAAGTGGAGGTGAGACGAAGAAGGTAGATGAAAGTAGAACATAAGGATCTGTAACTTTGCAAAAATGAGAAATTTCAGTTAATTTTTACTAAAATTTTTTAGAATGTTTTATAAGATGAAAATTATGGAGCAAAAGTTGTTAACTATGGCCTGAAAAAAGAATTCAGGAAACCCACCAGCTTCGATTGAAAAAAATCACATCATTATTTATTTGCATAATCTCCAACTAAAATTGAGCACCTCTATCATATAAATGCAAGAAATAAATTACAGTAGTATTAATATCCATGCCTTAATAACCAAGAGAAATACCTGATATTTTATTTTATTCTTTTAAAGATTTATTTATTTTAGAGAGAAAGAGAGCTTGCACGCATGTATGGGAGGAGGGGCAGAGAGAGAGAATCTCTAGCAGACTCCCCAGTGAGCGTGGAGCCCATCACAGGGCTCAGTCTAATGATCCCGAGATCATTACCTGAGCTGAAGCCAAGAGTTGGACGCTTAACCGACTGAGTTACCCAGGAGCCCCAAGAAATAATAGATGTCTTAATATTACTTTAGAGTTGTTATAGGTATCTCAAAATATTATTAACATTCATCGTTACTTTGAAATTACAGTACTGAAAAGAGCAGTTGCTAGGTCTTATTATTTAATATACTAATTAAGAAGCTACATGTTTTCATACTATGAATTATTATTCTTGTAGTGTGACAGCTTTATTTCAATAGATTCATAATTAGATGACTTTTTTCCATATTTTACTTAGTAATCCTACATAATGATTTAATACATTTAAGGGTCCATGGACTTCACCAGACTGCCAAATAGAGCCATGACACACAAAAAAATTTAAGACACCCTATACAAAACTGTATTTGTTGCTGATTTTACAGAAAGAGAGGCAATGAATATAGAAAAGATAAAAGATAACCAATCCTTAAGAAAAGTCAACAGGGTGGGATACAGAGCATGGGTAGAAAGAATGGCACTTTGTGAAAGGATAAAGAGCCCCCACTCCCCCCAACACACACACACACACACACACACACACACTGTAACAGGAGGGAGGGAGAAAAGTCACACAGAAGTAGTAGGCTTGGTGATAGGAGAGAGAGGATCCACCTGTTTGATAGTTTCTATTTTCTACTAAAGTTAAAAATTAAGATTAGTCATCTTCCCTGAGGAGATCATCAGGGCTAATCCATTCTGAAACATCCCTACAGAATGACTGTAGGCCCCATGGGCAGCATGGACACTCCCTCACCCCAAGAGATCAGCCATCAGTAGCTGGACTCATATCCTCATAAAGCTCTGTGCAGCTCGCAATCTGACTCCGCCCTTCCAAACCATTCAAACATTTCCAATTAAATCATCTCAAATGCCGGCTCTGTCCTTAGCAAAATCCACTGTAACTGCCACCTCTTTTTCCAGTGTTCCTTGACCTCCCTGCTTTAATTAAACCCAGCTTGTCCCCTGAAACTTTTGTGAGAAACGGTGGTAGCTTTTTTATTCGAAACCCACATGTTAAGAAAGATATTTTAAGTGATTCTTCTTGCCTGTTTCTAATTAATTTTCACTCTAAATTCATCTACCCCACAATAATTTAAAACAAAATAGTAAACGTAAATCCCTTGCTGCTCTGAAGCTCATGTGGTCACAACCATACCATCGGCTATCCCTCCTCGTAGCCATCCGCCATCATCCTTTGTCACGCACTCCTCAGTAACGGAAAGATTCTTTCCACCTAGATTACTGCCTTTCTCTTCATAAGGATGAATCATCAGCTATCACCCTAGCCAACTGGTGCCCTACCCTCTGATCTTTCAATGATCTGCCCTTGAAATCAACCTCAGCCACACACTGTGATGTTGCTTCTCTAGCCCTCCACAGTCCACTATGCAAGCCACTAGCCACAACTGGCTATTGAGCCCTGAAATATGGCTAGTGGGAATTTTGTGTATGTGGCTCATCAAGTCTATCACTTCCCAGAAAATCTTTTCTTGACCCCCCCCTTATCTAATCCCAGCAACCCCTTTATGTTCGCCTCCCTAACCAGCTTTATTTTTCTCCATAACACTTATCACTATCTGCTATTATAGTATGGTATTTTTTTAAGTCAGTATTTTCTAATCTTTTACAAAGTATTATGTCCTGCTTCTGAAATAAATATTGGGTTATGAAAATTACAATCAAATAAGTAAAATTAAAAATAAATAAAAATGTTATTGTAGTTGCCAAGACAGTGAGGTATTGGGTGGGGATAAACAAATGAATCAACAGAAGACTGCTGAAAAATATGTGGATGAAACAGACCAACAGAAGAAGGTTTGGAGGGTGTGTGCATCACCAGGAACTCAAACACTGCTGGAGGGAATGGAACTTTGTATAACTACTTTCTTCTTTGGGGAAGTTTTAGGCATTATCTTGTATAGGTGAACATTGACTGTAATTAACCTATAAGCAGCAATATCCAGAATATATGCTTTGGAGGCATTCCTTCAGGAATGTGTATTAGGAGATAGTTACTATAGTAATCACAGAAACATCAATAAAGCAAAATCCTGGGTTCTATCCAATTGTCCTTTGATAGGTAATGGGTAAACTATGCTATATTCGTATGATGGAATGTATTACACACCGGTCAAAGTGACGAATAAGAGCTTATACATAGCTTCTAATGTGTGCAAAGCATACTTCTTGGTCCCTTACTTACATTAACTCAGTTCTGTCCTCAGAGAAGACTAACATTTCCTCTTTTACAAATGAGGAAACAGGCATAAAGGGGTTAAGGAATTTGCCAAGTGTTGCAAATGCAAAGCCAGAATTTGAACCTAGGAGTCTAATTCGTGGCCCTAATTCACTACTCCATTCTACAACAAAGGGACTATAACAATAAGGAAGATGACTGACTCTAAAAAGTAATAGTGGATAAAACAAAAGAACAACAAAAATAATCCCAGAAGACTGCAATATACTATTGTACATCATTTTTACAAAGCTCAAAACAAGTAACTCTAAATAATATACTATATAGGAAAACATTTATTATAATAGGTTTTAAAATAAAAACAAAAAACAGACATAAAATACAGGGTAGTAATCACTTGTATATAGCAGGAGGCATGAGGAGGGAAAGACGGGGAGGTAAAGATAGCTGCATCTAAAGTGGGATTGGTGATATTCTCGTTCTTGAGTTGGGGGGGGTTCACTGGTATTGATTTTATTATTATGCTTTCTAACATGTTTACATTATTTATATTCTTTTGTGTATCAGATACTACATTTCAAAAGATATTAAAAGCTAAGATATAAATACAATATGAGAAAATAGAGAAAATGGGCTTTGGCTACTCTCAAGGTACCTGATCTTAAGGGAAAAAGGAGGGAGTTGGGATCATATGAATATATACTTTAGGGGAAATTTTTCTATGGTGGGGTCTGGATCTTGCTCATAGAATGATGGACTAGACTTATTGGTTTGACCCCAGCAATTCTGCCTCCCAAGGGGTATCTGGTAATGTCCAGAGACTTTTAGATTGTCATGACTGGGGAGATGCATTCTGCTGACATCTATTACCTAGAAGCCAGAAGCCAGCTAAGCCAGGGACCCAGTCATGCACAGGACACCTCCCTCCCCAACTTAGACCTATTCATAATGTCAATAGTACTGATGATGAGAAACCCAGAGACAGATAAAACAAAGCAGGAGAGATTAAAAATATAGTAACAGGCATCAAAAAAAAAAAAAAATCGAGGGAACAAGGTACAGAAAAGATGGGAGGAAAGCCTGGCCCAGAGGCAGACACACTGCATCTTCAGAGCCTGGAAAGCACTGAGGCACCTTCATTCTCAAGTCCACTCCTTTAAACAGAAGGTGCATGAAGTAGACCTAGCTTTAATTCTGTTACTGAAAACAAACACAAAAGTTCTATTTGAAGTTTCATTGCTAATCACACTTTGTGGAACTGGGAAGGAAAAGTACAGAACAACACATGCAGGTGAGGAGAAGTTACCTCAGAGCCAGGGAAGCTTAAGCCTCAGGGCTCCTTGCTGGAACTTGGCCCTTTTGTGACCCAGGAAAGGACCTTAGCAATTTTGAAATTTATGTCTGAATAAGTATATTTCCTGAAGAAGTCACTAAACTGTATACACTTCAGGCCCCACAATATGAGGATTTACCCTTCAATGCAGCAAAGTCATTGAATTTATTAATTTGTGTAGCTACTTGCCTTGACATCCTTGCGAGACGGCACCCTAAAGCTTCAATGGCCATATACTATTCTATTTAGTTCCCTAAGATGCAGTTCATGAAACCCTACCACTCTCCTTGTTCCTTATACAGTCTTCACAGGTCATTTCCCCAGTCTTTCCAGCATTATAGGCCTAGGGATACAATTAGGGCAAAACAGTAAAGGAGAATAAGTAGGTGATTCAATTTCCTCTACTCTAAAAGGGGAATCACGTTAATGTGGGAAGCTGATACCTCTTGGTCTTAGTTCGGAAACAATAGCTGAGGAAAATCATTAGGAGATTTTGTGTACATAAGAATCATCTAGAAAGCCTGCTGTAAATGTGGATTCCAGGGACCAACTCCATATGGGTTACATCCTGACCCAAGGATAACAATTTAAAAACCACTTCCTTAATGCAAAAATTCTTAATCTTCCAGGTATCCCATCCCTTGAAGGATCTTTCCATATTCATCTATTTAAAGTTTTAATATAGGGATTTATTAGTTTATTAAGGCTGTGGTATAACAAAATACCATGGACTGGGTGGCATAAACAACAGAAATTTGTTTTATCATAGCTCTGGAGGCTGGAAGTCCAAGATCAAGGTGTTGGCAAGACTGGTTCTTTCTGAGGCCTCTCTTCTTGGCTTGTAGATGGCTACCTTCTTGCTGTGACTCACACATCCATGATGTGTCTTTGTGTGACCGAATTTCCTCTTTTTACAAGGATACCATTCAGATTGGGTTAGGGCCCACCCTAATGGCCTCATTTTAACTTCATCATCTCTTTAAAGGTCTTATTTCCAAATACAGTCATACTTGAGGTACTGGGGGTTAGGGCTTAAACATATGGATTTTGGGCGACATTCAGTCCATAATAGAGATTGTTCTCTGGATCCGACACTTAGGATCCCTAGCTGAGATATTCCTTCACAGAAAATCGGAGAATGGAGATGATGTAACTGAGAGAAAAAGAAGACAGCCATATGGTGAACATCACAGTTAGTGGGGGAAAGACCATCCGCGCAGAGAGAGAGGAAAAACCACTGAATTTGGAAGGAGGAGGTCATAGATGATCTTAGAGACTTGTGTGTATGTACGTGTGAGTGTGTATATAATATAAATGCTATATATCTGTTACATATATAAAGATATATGTCTTTTAAGAACTATTGAGAAAACATACTTAAAAAGGATAGTAAAAAGGAAAGACTGTGCTTTTGCTCCCTCTCGCAACTACTAAAATGATAGTAAAGGACATAATCCAAAAAGGACAAGACAGAACTTGAGTGGAGAAGCCAAAGAAATGTCAGCAACATTTTGGAAGTTCTATGACATATGGAAAAGTGTTGAATGGCTTTGCACACTAGAAAAACTGAAATCTAAATGCTTACAAGGTGAAGGAAGCCAATAAGCAAGCTGATTCATGAGAAAGAACTTTAGAAATTCTCAGGAATTGGAAGTCTACTGTCCCTTGGAGAACAGGAATCGGATAGGTGTCGGTGAAATCAGGAGAAATGGTCCAAAGTTTGTACAATAAACAGGCCAGAAAGTTGAGGGAAAGAGAATCAAGAAGAAAATGGAAAGAAGAAAAAACATTTAAAAAATATTTTCCAGAGCTGAAGGCCCTGAGGTCTCCTGTAGAAGGCCCAATGTGGATGAAAACATATCAACTCTAAGAGAAATTTGAGAAAAAATTTAAAACACAGAGTTACTTGGAGTTAAGATTAGGGGGATATGGTGGCAGGAAACAGGTTATGTATAAAACTTTGAAATTAGAAAGGCATCAACTTCTCAATAGCTGTACTGAAAATCTTTTTTTTTTTTTTTTTAAAGATTTTATTTATTTATTTGACAGAGAGACAGCGAGAGCAGGAACACAAGCAGGGGGAGTGGGAGAGGGAGAAGCAGGCTTCCCGTGGAGCAGGGAGCCCGATGTGGGGCTCGATCCCAGGACCCTGGGATCATAACCTGAGCCGAAGGCAGATGCTTAACGACTGAGCCACCCAGGCGCCCGTGTACTGAAAATCTTTAAGCAATAGAGCAATATCCTCAAAATTCTGAAGCAAATGATTTTCATTCCAGAATTTTATACTCATCTATCAATTATTATGTGAAGTCTGAATATTATTATTTTCAAACAAAAAACCTCAAAATTTTACTTTGGATCCTTCTTCAAGAAGCTACCAGAAGGCACATTCCACTAAAAGGTCATATAAACTCATCAAGAAAACTCTACAAGTGCGAGGTAGAGAGGATGCTCAAGGATAATGGTGAAATTCAACTCTAGGATGGTAAGAGAACCAGAGAGGTTATCTTTAATTTAAAACCAAAAACTTGGAACTGATGGAAACTGAGAAAAGGAGAGGAAGCTGGGTAGAGAGTTTGGTGTTTGGTGAAAAATGAGAGCAGGTAATATAAAAAATCTAAGCAAATAGAAAAAAAGAAGGGGATAATATTTAATCCCAGAGGGGGCAAAAAAAGAAGTGTGATCTATTTCCCTTATTACACTAATGTGAATGGTTGTTACTTAAATAAAAATTGTGCTATAGCTAAATTGAGAAGATGAAGGGACAGATAAGTGGGGGCTTCTCACGTACTACAGAGATATTTTAGCTATGGTACTGCAAGAAAAGAATGCTAAAATCCTCATCTTCCTTAATAGAAAGTCAACAGATAATGTCTAACATCAATGGTATCAAGAAAAAATAGTATACAAATGTTATTTAGAAAAATGGAGGTAAGAATCAGAAGAGTAACAAAAGAGTCGAAATAATTTTCTCTAGGGATTAGGAACTGGCAGAGATGAAAGGATGCTGGTTTTCATCATAAATTTTTTTAAGTGACCTTAAAAAAATATGGACATTGATCATTCTGACAAACATAAAAATAAATGTGTATCATAAAGAAAATGTATTATGTAATACATACATTTATGCCAAAAAGATACTATCATCTAAGTATTTCTGCATGTTTTAAGGTTGACTTGGGTCTGAAAAAAATGTAGCTCAACTCAACTCTGTATAAGCAGAGACTCTAAGTTCTATCTTTCTCATCACAGTCAACCTTTGCTTGAAAATGATGGGCACTTGCCTATTTTAATATACTTTAATCCACCACTATTTAAGGAGCATCCACCTGAATTAATGATATTACCAAGAGAACATTAGCTATAGCAAGGTTACACATCCATACTGCTTTAGGCTAGGGTTTTTGTAGAAATAATGCCTAGAGGGATTGCTGGTAAAACATGTTCCAAACCCAGGTCTCAGGACAGTGGGTGTGGTGATACGGGCCACCGTGCAAAGAGGAATGTCAGACATACCAATCCAAAGTCTTCTAGAAATACAGAGATCAGTGGTATGCTAGAAAAGTTCATTCTTGATACTTTATAACCTTTTTTTTATAAGGATTTCATTTTTCATGAAATGTTTTATTTCTTCCAATAAAATAATCACTCAGAATCAATAATCAAAAACTAATTCAAGTAACACCATGCAAGAAGTTATCTCCCTCATCCCTTTTTCTTTCCCTCTTGACACACAGTTTGATGTTTCCATACCTCTCGATAGCCACTGCTGATTTGTTCCAAGCTGAGAGAATACACAAGATCCTTGCCTCCTACAAAGAGTCTTTCCTGATATTCATCCAGCAGCATTGCATGGAGATCAAGAAACCCAAAAGGGCTATGAAAGACTGATGTTCGATTTAGGTCCAAGAGTTCTGAAATGCAAAAAAAATGTTTGCTAAACAAAAGACAAAATACAAATACCTTTATAACACTTTTATCATGGCTCAATTAACTACAGGATTCCAATAGGTATGACGACATTCATTTTATCACAAATACAAAGCCTTTAGAATTTATTACTCAAAAGATTAAAAATATGCAGTGCATTAACAATAGTGTATTGCATATTTGAAAGATGCTAAGAGAGTAGATCTTGAAAGTTCTCATCACAAGAACAAAAATTCTGTGTGATAAAATGGATGTTAACTCAATTTACTGTAGTAGTCTATTTCAAGATATGTACGTATATCATGTACATTTTAAATTTATTCAGTGCTCCATATTGATATGTCTGTTTCTTGATAAAACTAGAAAAACTAAAAAATTGTTTAACAAGTAAAAAAGTGTAACTGGGAATAAGTTTTAATGTGCACAAACTAAAATCTTTGTAAGTTTGTGAATCTAAAAACTTCAATATGTAAGGTAAATATCCTATTTTTTTTTTAAGATTTTATTTATTTATTTGTCAGTGAGAGAGAGAGAGCACAAGCAGGGGGAATGGCAGGCAGAGGAAGAGGTAGGGTTCCTGCTAAGCAAGGAGCCCAATGCTGGACTCCATCCCAGGATCATGACCTGAGCCGAAGGCAGACACTCAACTAACTGAGCCATCCAGGCATCCCAATATCCTGTGTTTTTAAATACAGAAAGAATTAACCTTCATGATCTTCATGTAAAGTGCTATGTGGAAAAGTCATTTTACTGTGAATTTTATATTTACTTCTCTGTGTTCAACAAAAATTCCAACTCTAGAAAAAATATTCCAAAAGTGTGTCCATTTAATTCCGCATGAACACCAACTCACACAAAAAATGTCTCCACTTAATATTGGTTTTGAAAGTCACATCCAAAATCAAAGCGTCCATGTCTGGAAACTCTCAGGTTGTTAATACAAAGAGGTAACGCATGATAGCATTCAGTTCAGCGGGGACAACTGATAAAGCTGGTGGGGATCTCTAAGAGGTTTCAGTTGATTTTTGGTTCGTGTTTATGTATTCATGCCCACAGCAGACATCACAAATGATGTTTCAACTAACATACATTTAAGCTTAGAAAGTCACAATCTGACACACCTCTCACGTGTATTTGTTTGTTTGTTTGTTGAAGGTATTTAACTGCATATGGCAGTTCAGGACATAAGCTTGGTAAGTGATGTATGAGAGCCTTCGATGATGGTAATACTGCCCCTAAGACTAGACCCTGCAAGCTGAAAAAGTCCCGAAGAGGCCCCTTTGGGAAACACTGACAAGTTCGAAGACAGCTTCATCTTACGAAAGTCAAAGCCTAATGCATCTGACAGAGAACAGGGAACACTGGTGACCAGACACTAAAATCCAGAGAGCAGGACGAAATGTGACCAATCTGTAGAGCACTGAGCTCACTCTGCTCCTGAGAACAGAGAGATGAAGGAGCTTTTCTCGCTCTGTTAAAAATGTATCTGGGGTGCCTCGGTGGCTCAGTCGGTTAAGCATCTGCCTTCAGCTCAGATTATGATTTCAGGGTCCTGGGATGGAGCCCTGTGTCCACTGAACCCTGTGTCAGGCTCCCTGCTCGGCGGGGAGTCTGCTTCTCTCTCTGCCCCTTCCCCTGCTCATGGTTGCTCTCTCTCTCTCAAATAAATAAAATCTTTAAAAAAATGTATTCATGGTCTATATCTCTACTCTGAAACTGTAGATGTCCAAAATTCTGTGGAGTAGGGCGAAGTTTAAACCCTTAGTTTAATACACCTGAAATTAATGTAACATTGGGTGTCAACTATACTCAAATAAAAAAATTAAAACCCTTTAGTTTAAAATAAGAAATATTGCTAAAATCAAAGTATCTCTTATAAAGGTAAAACTAATGATACTGAGTCATTAGACTCTTCACCTAAAGAATCTGAAAACAAGTTTTGAGGGAGGGATGAAAGAATAATGTGTTTTATTTGGGGAGGAGGAAAGAGGAATGATCAGGGGTTCTGAATCCTGGAAGACAAATTTTTCCCATTTAGCAATTTTGTCAAGGTAAAATCATGTCACTTTTCCTTCCTTCCTAGGCATCCACTAAGAGCAAGAGATGTACATTTTAGGGATTTGATACCATAACAAAAATATGGATCAACACTGTCTATTGCCATTACACCTTGCCTTTACATATGATCACTTATAGTTTTATATCAGGGCTGTTAAATGGACTCTTTTCCAGAAAATGTTCCCCAGTTATTCCAATAGGTTGCTAAAACTCTCCAAGTTTTATGCACAGTGAAATCATTATCTGAAAGGATGCAATTAAAAAAGAATGGTTACACATTATCTAGAATTAACAGGCCTCTAAACCAAACACAGTAAGGTGCAGAGGTTGGGTGATTAAGTTTGCTGGAAAATGACAAAGTGATGAAAGGAATAAAATACGAGAGTATACCCTGAAGTGTTGCCACTGTGGAATGGTCTATGCCCATATTAAAAAGTCTGAATTCAAATGAGGCACTTCAGGAATCTGTTCCATCTAGAGATCACCTTACTTATTTCCCAATGAGGTCATTGGGACCTCATTACCCCTGTATACATTATAGAGAGATAGACATTAACAGTTACTTGTTTGTTTTTATGACTTGTCAATTTCTGCTACGCTTACTATAATTCTAATAGTCTATAGGTGGTAGTTCCTATTTGTCTGTAATAATAGAGACTGATTACTGATGCATCAAGCTTATTTTATTCTGGTGTATCACCTTTTATTCTGACCCATCTGCCCATTTTGGTAGCCAGGTCTGTCCCATGAGATCACAAAAATACACTCATGCATCTATGGAAAAAGAGTTTGGAAAATGCAAAGAGAAAAAACTGAAAGTGCGTCCAATAAATGCAAATTTTTTTAAATGTTCATTTCTTATGGCCTTTACATTTATCTTTTTTTCCTCCCCACAACAGTGAACAACCACAGAGTAACCGTTTAAATTGCCACTGTCCTGGGGCACCTGGGTAACTCAGTCGGTTAAGCGCCCCACTATTGATTTATTGAGATCAAGCCCCGCCTTGGGCTCCACACTCAGTGTGGAGTCTGCTCGTCCCTCTCCCACCCCCTCTAACCCTTCCACTGCACTGCCTCTCTCTCTCTCTCCCTGTCTCTCTCTAAATTAAATAAATAAAACCTTTTAAAAAATAAATCACCACTGTCCTTTATTTTAGTGATAAACTCAGGTGCCCAGAAATTAAAATAACCACCCTATAGACATACATAATTACAATGAAGAATCACTCAAATTACCAAAAAAACATGAGAATTAAAGTACAGCAGGTGTGTATGTCATAACAAAAAAGTCCTGTAGACTGAGAATCTGAAGAGCCACATGCAAGTCTTGGCTTTGCCATTAATTACCTGTGTCACCTTGAACAACCATCTAGCCTCTTGGTTACACCAACTAACATTTCTATTGATGGTTTCCTTACATGTTAATCACCATTGCACATTCAAAAATCTTGTCATTGACTAAACTGCATTTCTAAAGTGGAGGTCATAAAAACATTGTAAAAAAACACACAGATATTTTAGAGTCTTCCAAAGCACAGCATAAAACCTGTGTTTTGGAAGTTTAACCAATGGAAGGACTATAATGAACAAGTGTAAATATCACATGTGCCATATTCAAGCTTGCCTAAAGGGAAGCAGTCAAATTATTTGACTTTTCATATATTTAAATGATTATAGGGTCTAAGAATACTTTTTTAAGTTATAAGGAACTTTGGATCTTATTTTATTTATGTTGCCTATTTTATTTATGCTGCCAAGGTATGTTTAGATACATTAAGTTGAATATCATAGACATGCCTTAGGCAGTAAGTCAATAAATTTCATTTCACTTATGAAGACACTTCCTAGAATAATTCCTAAAGTCACTTTACGTTTACAAACTTGTAAGACCCAATGAATAGACTACAGTTTCCTTTAAACATTTCCACAAAATGAGAGATTATTGAGTTGCTTCTGCAACTTTCCACTTTGACCATCACCATACAACACAATAGTGCCCAAAACAGATTCCTAAGAAGTCTGGGCTTGTAGCTAGATATATTATTTCAGAATCATGATACTGACCAAAATGTATCAAAGTGATGGTTTATATTTTTCTTGTCAATTTCCGCAGGCATAAATCCTGATTGTGATCCTTAATTTTCTCTAAGACCAAAACTGTCTTCTTAACTGTCTGTGATTCTCCAATATCCTTGACTTTAAGTCAAAAAAGGTTAAAAGTATCCATTATGAGTAAATTCTATAATAGAAACATTTTTTAAAGGCTATACATAGTAATACTTCAATACTAACTCCAATTTCCTACTCTTATTTAACTTTCCTCTTCCCAGAACGGATCCGAGATGACTTATACAAATACCTTCAATTGAACGAACAAATACAATGCTAGGGTTATCAAGATGATAAAGGGAAAAATAAGGAAAATAAGATAAGATTGGAATTAATTTTATTAGCTGAAAGTCACTCTTTAATATCCTTATGTATTGTTGAAGTGAATACCAAAATTGACCCCAGACTTCCTAAAATTCAAAGTAAAAGTCACTATAACACAATAGAAAAACTGTGTCAGTTGCTTAGGAACAACGCTTGTTGTGATGGCTAATTTTATAGATCAATTTGACTAGATCAGGATTGCTTAAATATTTGGCTAAACATTATTTCTGGGTATATCTGTTAAGGTGTTTCTGGATGAGATTAGCATTTAATTGATGCACCAACTAAAGCATCACGGGAGGGTCTGAGTAGAACAAAAAGTGGAGGAAGGAAAAACTCACTCCTTTTTTTTCCCCCTGCCTCTCTGATTGAGCTGGTTTCAACTGCCCTCAGACTGAGACTTACATCATCATCTCCACCGGTTCTTACACCTTCAGACTCCGACTGAACTAAACTACCAGCTTTCCTGTCCCTCTGTCTTGCAGACAGAAGACTGCGGGACTTCTTAGCTCCTGTAATTTCGTAAGCTAATACCTCATTTTATACATATCTTTTACCGGTTCTGTTTCTTTGGAGAACCCTGACTAATACACCTGGTATTAAGAACTAAGAGAAACTTCTCCTGAGGTCCTCTTAATGGCTGAACAATACTATGATGGACACCCAACCTCACTAAAAAAAAAAATAAGTTATCAAGAGCCACACCTCTGCTTGTAATTACATGCCTCAGGGCAAGCCACGTGAATTCATATCAGAGTGCAACCTACTGAAAGTGACTTTATGGTTATGGGTGGCCATGTCAGTATAGATATTAATGATTTCAATGAATAGAGATTAAATCAGGGTAATATAGGACCAAGGATGGAAAAACCAAGCCTCATATTAACTGGAAAACCAAAAGGAGCACAAGGTAGTTTCTTTATTGAGAAACGGTGTATCTTTGCTTCTTGATTTTCTTAATGACACTGCTTCACTGTACTGATCCTAAAGGATTTATTCATTGGTTTGCTCATGCTAAATAGATGTACATTAGCTCCCAATTATCTGACCATCCAGCTCCAACCCCACCAAAATACAACAATAATTTTTGCATCTTTGAATTCAAATTCCCAAGGAAAAGAATGTAATTGACTTAGCCAGTGTTCACAATTCATAAACCGCTGGCTTTCTGAAGACTGGCTGCTTTGAGATCAATTAACCATCCATGGTTAAATGAAGAAGCCATGCGGTAAACAGTGTGGTCCCTATAATTATGGGGGGTCAGAGCTGTCACCATTAAGTACATGTATCAATCCCATAGACAAACCTATCTGTCTATATTTATGAATAAATGTACAGTAACATAAATTCATTACAATTTGTATTTCCAGTAGACTGAATGAGTTGACCTGTGGCTTACAGACATTCAGTATAATCTCGCCAAGTTTTGAAGAACACCTTCAAATATGAAAATCTGGGTTTTTATTCTCTGATCTTGAGCCATCCTTCCTAATAATAAGTGAATTGTTAAAATCCCTCACTCAAGTGGAGAATAAACCTTACTGTCTGCACCGAGAATATTACTTTCATTTTTGTTCTCTTTTGGGACACATTCATCTATCTCATCCATATGAAATTTCTAGGAATTAAAATAGGCTTTATTTGTAAAAAGAGCACTATAAAAATAAAAGCAATTAATAAGAGCAGTAAAGTTTGATAAACTATGGAATTCCAAAATTTAAAGAAAGAAACAGAAACAATTATTAGGGAAAAAGCTGGGGGAAGTATTTAATTAGAGCATAGATATAAAAACAAATTATTGATAATTCAGTATGCTGAAAAAGAAAGAAAGAAGAAAGAACTATCACCTCTGTTCTGAAAACAGACATGTCATAATAGATGACAGGCAAAAACAAATTCACACAAAAAGAATTCAACTTCATTAAATATATAAAGAAATGTGAAAATATCATTTTAAAGGGTATTTTTAAAAAATTACAATAACCAGTAAAAATGAGGTTCAGTGTATTGCTATTAGGACTCTTTCAGAGGCCAATGTAACACTTCTGTATTACCAGAATTTTTCCCAGTGAACATGTATTACTTTATTTAAAACAAATTACATCCTAAACAAAAGGGAGAGGGGGGAGAAATGACTCCTCCTTTTATGCAACCAAATTTCCTCATATTTCCCAATACTGTTCCTCTCAGCCCTGACTCTCGAGGGGAGTAATAACTGTTAATATTTACTGAGTAGTTATATGTCACATACTGTCTAAGGGCTTGGCATTTATCATCTCATGTGGCACTTCCATGAAGTAGGTAGGACCTACAACTATCCCCATCTTCTCGACGTAGAAAGAGGTTTTATGAGATGTGGTGCACAGTTAGGGTTGTTTGCTCATTGTCAGTGCCAAAATTTACACAAGAGAAGTCGAATGAAGAGCTCTGCCATGAAGAATGCATGTGAGATGGGGTGTCTATCACCACCATGAACTCACACAGCTTAGTCATCCCCTGTTCTCGTCTCCAGAGTCAAGGAGCAAAAAGACTAACTTATTAAAAGCTTGTTCCTTACTAACAAGGACTCCATAACCTATTACAGGTAAAACTCCTTACAGAAACAACTAAGAAAAATCTAGTCTATCGAGGGATTACAATGTCTCTGAAGTTGAAAGTATTTTTGTAGAGCCTGGTATAAATAAGATAAAATGGAAGGTTTTCCCAACATTGAATAGTTGGTATTAAGTAAAAATAACTCAATAGCAGCAACATCAACAGGAAAATTCAGATTAATATCAATTTTAATTTTAATTTCCTTTCATTCGTATTTTATCAACTATCTCAAATGACTACAGAAGTTTTCATGTTGTTGACTTGTCAACTGGTGACATTTTCCACATTGTACATCTTTTTTGAGAAAATGAAAGTGTTTTTACTTAATTTACTACAGAGTTCCAATTTCCATGTACTGGAAATTTAAAGGTATAGACTAAATGCAAAAGAAACTCAAGCAAGAAGCTTCCCTCCCATGAGACTTTTTCCTCTTCTTGGCTTTCAAGCCAGCACTTTAAGTCATATTAGTGATTTTAGCTCCAAATTACAGCCCGTGGACTTGGCATATTTACCAAGCAATGGCTAACTTCTTTATCCGTCTGCACTGCTTCAAGCTGCCTAGATGAAAGAATCAGAAAACACACAGGAAGAGGGAGACAAAAGAAACTCTAATCTCAGGTAATCTCCAGAAAACACAGTGCAAATAATGGACAGCGCTGACTCGGGTAAAAGGAGAGAGCTCATCTTGAGTTCTTCCTACTCCAAAAATAACATGAATTACTTGGGGGAGGGGCTGGACAAAAACAAGACTAAACTGAGATGCACCAACTCAGAGTTCATCCGGAAATTTTCTCAAGAGGGAGCTAATTATTATTGCTAAGCCGCATGCTAATTATCAGCTGTCAATGAAGATATACACAAAGGATTTAGTCATTTCCTCTCATGGCCTTCCTTTTTTAACCTGCAAGGGAAACAGTTTTAATACTCACTGGCACCAATATGTTACAGAGACAGTTCTCTTCACTTTGTCAAAATATATTTAAATTCCACATGCCCATGTGTAAGAAGGGGGAGGAGGGGATACACATTTTTCAGTTCTCAAACAAAAACAGGTTTCCAAGGGAAGAGTGTTTTCTTCTCAAATACACACTTCGTCCACTGTCACTTGCAAAGTGGCGACTTCCTGAGACCCAGGAACTCAAACTTTTCACTATTTCCTGAATCAATCCATGTCTTCAAGTTAATTCAGCAACAAAATATTGAACTGCATACACAGTAAGCACTGTTAATGAAAATGAAATAGAGAAATGAAGTAACCATTAGGAATTTTCTTTGACTTCTTAATGGTCCAAAAAGGAAAAGGTTTCTTACAAAATGCTTTGATGATTTTGACACATCCGATCAATGATGACTAATGGTAATAATATTGAAACAGAGTGGTAAAAAAATAAGCAATTAACTTTTTTTTTTTTTAAGCGCAAACAGGGGATAGTTCAGTGGTTTGCTATTGCTCTTTCCATCAATGGAGTGGCTGGCCTTCATGCATTCTCTGAACTTTTCGATTCTATCTTAACAAGGCAGAGGTCCACAACAGGCACTATGGTGCCCCAGGTTTTAACTATTAACCACTTCCAAGGAAAGCAAAAAGAGTTGAAATGTACATGTGAATAGTCTAGGCATTAAATAGCCTTTTATTTTCTTGGTCAAGGAAAACAAGATAGTGTCAGAATTTTAAGATTCTTTGTCTTCCTATCTTATATAAATTATTATTTAGCATTATACATGTTATTCTATTTTGTCTTTTAAGCTTTATTTAAGGGTAATGATCTGTGATGTAGATTTTAGATCTTATTAAAAGCAGCCACGTCCATGGACTGCACATAGTCCTCAAAGCAGTGGTCCATTCCTCCAGCATATCTGTTCCAACTTTATCATCTTCCACTACACACTGTATTTGAAGTTTTTTAATTCCATATCCCACTGGAACTAGAAGAGCCCCAGACCAAGCCGTCTGCCTGAATGCTTTGGATGCACTCCTCTAGTTTTGCTGTATCTGTCTCATCGTCCCAAGGTTTCACATCTAGTAATATGGAAGACTTGGCAACAAGTGCAGGTTTTTTGGCTTTCTTTGACTCATACTGTGCAAGGCTTTCCTCTCTTAGCCTCTTTGCTTCTTCACTTTCCTCCTCATCAGATCCAAAGAGATCAATGTCATCATCATCTTTATTATCTGTAGCTCCACTTCCTGTGGTGTCTTCCACATTAGCAGGGCCATACTTGCCCAAAGCCTTCTTCACTCCTGGAAGGCTGGCCTTCTCCTTTTCTTAAGACTTGATGTGATTATACCAACGGAGGGCATATACATGTTATTCTAGATTACTGGTGTCTGAAATCTACAAACGCAAGGTCACGAAAGGACAAGGCTACAAAGATTCATTGTCTATCCATGCACCACACATGTATTTGTGTGCATGTATTTAAATTATTGAACAAAATCATAGAATATAAAGTGCTATTACCTAAAAGTGAATAACTAAACAATTTATTTTTGACTGCCTCCTAAATGTTTAATTAGGATTCCATTTCATCGGAGGCTAAAGCAGCAAGTTCTGTGTGAATGAGCTTCCATTTCATTGGAGGCTAAAGCAGCAAGTTCTGTGTGAATGAGCTTCCTAAACTGAGCCTGTTTGCCGGGCGTACTCTGAATTGGGGCCATGGTATGTCATTTACTCAACATTCCTTTAAGGATGTTGTCAACTAGGGCATGCTATTCTAAATATAATGGGAGGGCTGTCAACGATGTGAAGAGCAATTATATGACCAGATTTATATAAAAAATACTAACTGGTTTTCATGTGCCAGAAGGGGCTAAAAGGTGGATAAAAGGAGGGTTGAAGACTTTTTTTTTTTTATCAGCAGGTGAGGAAAATGGTAGTAGCAAAACAAAGTACCTTGTAAACGCAGAGACCTGAACGACTAAGTGGAAAAAAGCTAGCTATCAAATTTTACACAATAAGGTAAAAGTATGTTTTTATGTTTTTTAAATTTAAGTTATTTAAGATTGAGGTAACACACTCACTCAATTTGGTGAAAAATTCAAAATATATATGAAGACATCCACTGTATTAGGCACTCATTGGAGGATTTCAGAGAGATATTAAGGATCAATGTAATTCTGTAAAAATAACACCAATCAGATTTTGGCATCCCTCATTTTATTTCTCTAAAATTATTTTATTTATTTCATTTGAGAGAAAGAGCACAAGCAAGGTGAGGGGAAGAGGGAGAAGCAGGCTCCCTGCTGAGCAAGGAGCCCAATGGGGCTCCACCCCAGGACACTATGATAATGACCTGAGCTGAAGGCAGATACTTAACCAACTGAGCCACCAGGCACCCTCTCTAAAATAATTTTAGAGGTAAGGTTTTCCAAGCTTATGTACTTGATAATAATTAGGCCCATTTACTTCTCTTCTCTTCTCCTCTCCTCTGCTCTTCAAGAAAATACATTGGGGCACCTGGGTGGCTCAGTCAGTTAAGCTTCTGACTCTTGATTTCAGCTCAGGTCATGATCTCAGGGTCATGGCATCAAGCTTCACGCAGGGCTTCACACTCAGTGGGGAGTCTGCTTCTCTCCCTCTCCCCTCCCCTTCCTTGCATGCTCTCTCTAAAGTAAATAAATAAATACATCTTAAAAAAAAAAGAAAATACATTTTATGATTCAAAACCAGAAAGAACATAAAGGTTTATAGTAATAAACTCCCTCCCCCTCTATAGTTCTCACTTCTTTGCCCTCAATGGCTTAACTGTGTCTAGTTTATTGGATATTCTTCCAGAGTTTCTTACGCATATACAAAAAATAAGGTATACGGATCTCTAATACCTTCCCAACTTTGTGCACAGAAAGAACCATAATATAAACCCTGTCGTTTATTTTGCTTTTGTTCACTTAATACATCTCAGAAATCTTTCTGATCAAAACTTAGAGGGTATAGTTGCATGATATTCCATTTTAGGAATCAGCTATGGGCATGCATTTAAATTCTTTCAAATTTTCCCTATTAAAAACAGTACTATAATGTGTATACATAAATATATGTTGATTTGCATATGTGAAAATATATTTTTAAGATACATTTTTAGAAGTTGAATTACTGGGCCAAAAAACCCCATGAATTTGTAATTTTTTTTTTTTTTTACAAATATTACCAATTTGCTTCAGTGGGGATTTTATCATTTTAAGATTCTACTACTATAAGAGTGACTGTTTCCTCACAGCCTTGACAATACTATATTATTAAAGTTTAGGATTTTTTGCTGGTCCGATTGGGGAAATACAAAATAAATTTCCATTTTTTTTATTATGGGTGAAGTAAGGCATCTTTTCACATAGAGTACTCTGTCTTTATTTTTGCCATTTTTCTCTTTACATTGATAGCCTATTTTTCCACAGGATTATAGTTCCTTTGTCAACATCTGAACTTTTCAAACTGTTAAAATTCTATGTGATCAGAAGTTATGGTTGAGAGATGGAAGGTAAACCCTTAAATACAGAGATCTGTGCTTCAACCATGTTAGAAATATATTTTTAATGGGTTATGTTTTTGCTTTAGTAAATAGAGCTAATTCTTGATTGTCTGGGGCAATTAGCCAGCTTGGCTATTAACAGTTCACACACACGCATGTGCGCACGCGCGTGCACACACACACACGTTAAGAAGCAGACGTAGCCAGAAAACATCCTCAGTCTCCCAGAGGCTGAATTTGGCTCTCAACAAACTCCCATGCACAAATGTTCGGCTGGGGAATTATGTGGGAAGAGGCAATGAGTAGCTTTGCCTACAGTGGAAGTGACTTAGTTGCCATGGTGACAATGGTTTTACAATCAGAGGCCTTGGTGAGATGCTTCCTTTCCTGGGACACTGCTATTGATCCAAACTCTTCCATCCTCTCATCCATCCTCCCTGCCTTCAGGGCCATGTTTTCCATCTGGCCACTTTAGACTCCAACCCCCTTAGACTTCCTCTAGACTTTGCTACAGTTCCATTTCTGAAGCTCCCTACTGAATCCATTTTTACTCACTTGGTTTAAACAATTATTTTCTGTCATCTGTGATTTCCCCAATATACTGCCCTTCCTCATACAGATTAACTAGGAGTTCTATTAAGGGCCACGATATAATATTTTCTTAGTCATTAAATCACTAGAATGAAAACTAGGAAATGTGCTTAATATATAATTTACCAAGGCCACTGCTGTGGACTCAAGTTTTATTTATGGCCAGGCTTTTACTGAACACTAGCCAATGAGAAAGGTTCTTTCACATGAGGGGAAAAATGATTCACCCAAAACTGACCTTTAAGCCACCTCTGAATTTGACTCTGCGGGGATTTCTGGACACTTGCTATGAGAAATCCAGAATTCCAAGCAACAGATATTTTAGAAAATATGTGAAATATTCAGTCAAAGCAGAAGTTAGGGAAGCCAAGAATATATGTGAAATACTATCATGTTTTCTGTACTATTAGTCATTGAAAACATATGTTGGGGGTGGGGGACAAGTTTCTACAAGTCCTACAAAATGCTCTTGGTAGTCTAACAGTGTGCTACAGGCTTGATAACTGTGTGAACATTTTTCCTTCAAAACATTTTCATATGGTCTATGACACTGTCTGTGGTAACAAGGCTTTGATTTCATTTATTCATGTGTTACTTATTTTTTAATGTTAGAGATGTCTAAGCGGACTTGTTCACACTCCTATTTTAAAAGCTGATTTTTCTGGATGATGACAGTTCACAATGGCTTGGCTCTTGTTTAATATTTAAAGCTTAAAGAATAATAAAATACAATTCTATTATAAATTTACATCATATTCTGTCAGAATTAGGTTTAAGATAAACAAATGATAGTATTTGGTAATCCATTCCTTCTAACACATGTTTAAACAATCTTGACTTCTGATACTATACCCCCACCAAAAACATGCATTCTGTAAGATGCTTTCTGATTTTTCAAGTTGGCTAATATGTACACAAATGTAATTAGAGTAATTAGCTATTAAATTATAAATATATTTCAATATTAACTCAGAAATGTTTTATGCTATAAAACTAATGTATCCTCAACAATCTGTATGTTTAACTGAATTTAAGGCATGCTAAGAAGTTAAAAAGGTCTATTTTTTCATTTTGTATTTGATTTTAGTGTTATGAGTAATATAACTTGCTAATACATAGTATATTTTTTCTTTGTTTTTCAGTTTTACTGGGACATAACATTACTTTAAGATATACAACATAATGATTTGATCTACATATAATATATACTATGAAATGATAACCACAGTAAATTAATATCTATCATCACTTCACATAATTACAATTTTTTTCTTATGGTAAGAACTTTTATGATCTACACTTAGCAGTTTTCAAATACACAATACAGTGTGGTTAACTACAGTCACCATGCTGTACATTACATCCCTATGACTTATTTATTTTATAACTGGAAATCTGTGCCTTTTGAACACCTTCATTCATTTCCCTCACCTCTACATTTTTATATTTTTGTTAAAATTTTGTATCTTCCTCTAACAATTTTATTGATCTTTGGTCTTTCACATAAAATATTTTATCTAGTAAATAACCATTACATAACAAAAACAAGCAAATTAACTAAAATCTGCATTATATTTTTACTTTATCACATACTGGTTCAAATATTTGATAAAGTTCTTCAGAGTGAGGTGACTCTCAGTTTTTTATCCCCAAATCCCCTACTCGTTCAGCCAAGTGTCTACTTGCTATCTTCTCCTAAAGTCTAACAAATAGACTTCTCCAATGTAGCAAATGAAGAATAAACACTTGATTCCCACATATAAACAAATTCCTCTTTCAGTCTTCCACTCTCAGGAAATGGCTCTTTTAATCTTGTGAAATATTTGGTTTCACAAGAGATTCTTCTTGTGATTCTTCTTGCTCTGAATGCCACACTGTCTATCCTCAACATCTACACTACAACTTCTAGGCTGGACCAGTGAAAGAACCTCCTACTTTCCTGCTTCTACCCTCCCCGACGCCCCCTCCTACTGTTTACCCTGCAGTGACCAGTGACTCATTCCAAATAGTGAGTCATGATGTTCCTTCCTCTGCATAAAACTCTACAACTGTTTCCCAATATCCTTAGATTAAAATCTTAGTTCAAAGTCTACCATGATCTGACCTGTCAGTCGTCCACCTCACCCTGGATGTTGCTCCACTTTCTCCCCTGCTCAGGGAGCTGCAGGGCACAGGCTTGAGACCTTTGCCCTGACTCTTCCCTCTGCCTGATGTGTGCCTCCTTCTGACCTCCCACAGAGCTGGTCCTTCCTCTGTGAAGTCTTCCCAGTCTAAGGAACTGAAAGTTCCCACCTAGGCACTGGCTGTTGCATCCTTCTTTGGGTCAATATTACTTGGTTTTGTTTTTTGTTTCTTTTTTCCTTATTTATGTATCTTCTTCCTCCTCTGACAAGAAACCAATTCCATCAGTGGAGTGACTTTTTCCATCTTGGTCACTGTGATATCCCCAGAACCTAGACCAGCACTAACCGTTTGTTTAGTAGGCCCTGGATAAAGATGTGTGAAATGAAAAGAATTTCTCTGAATCTCAACTCTTCATGTATGAAAGGGTGATAACAATAACTAATTAGTAGGGTTGCCGTAAGAATCAAATGATTCATAATGGATGGCCAATACATATGGATTTCTTTCTCCTTTCTTTGAAGTTGATAAATTATTGGGCATTTAATGAAAATTTCCCTGTAAAAATAGGCCTTTCTTAATTACCTTCTGCCAAGTGGACATAGTTACTCTCTAGGCTTATTATACAGGCTTCGAGTGAAATAGGAAATTTTGCAAGTACATGATTACTATGATCAGGGTCAACAGCTAGTCTGTATTTTAAGTTAAAACCTTGCTTTGCTACCAACAGTAGGCTGGAGTAATTTTCTGTTCTTTCTTTCAGTCCACATGTACCTCAGCTGGCAAGAGAAAATTTATCTTTTAAATCTGCTTTATCATTTATTCATTTATAAGCTCAATCTAAACTATACAAAACTATCTCTACCCTTGAAATTTAAAGTACCAGAAGAGCAGGTACAAATTCTTCCAACATTTTTGCTATTACTATTAAACCTTGTATTTTTATGAGTTTTCCAGTATTTAATTTGGTAGGTTTTGTTTGTTTGTTTGTTTAAGAACAGAGCTGTCAACTCCTAGACAGGTGTGTGGTTTGACTTGGTGTTAAAACAGTACAGCTAAACAGCCTCTGCATTCTCACTTCCTGACCTCTAATAAAGATCTCCAGTCTCATCTTTATAAAAATAAATCCTCCTCTCAAGCCATATAATTTAATCCTAAAAAACATCCTTTCTAAAAAAATGACTTCCAGACATCCCATCTGACCATCTAACACAACAAACATTTGTGCCTTTAAAAAATCTGTGCTTTTCAGTCTCACATACTACCATAAAGTAATGACTACTCTGTTACTTGGATACTTTTTCTATTAACATCACATTTCCTCAGGGTTTCAATTCTTACAGAATAATAACTGAATTTCAAATCCAGGCAGAATAAAGGGCAATTTTGTAATCTTTTGACATCCCATTAATTAAATGGGAATTGAATCTACTCATTCACATTATAAGACAAAGAAAACCACACCAATAATACTGTTGGTAGATGTGTATCTGGATACAGAGATGAGGCTATGTGTTATTTGCCATCATCTGATAGCTTTGGAAATGCTAGACAACCACTAAAAGCTCATTTGCTCTGAAATTACATGCCTCAATTGCTGTAGCTGCTGCCATGTGAACCGGATGCCTCTTCATAGGTAATCGGCCCCCCGGGGAGATGGGTTCTCTTCAGATGTGGCTGAGGAACGCCAAGAGGGGAGACAAACCAAAGCTATGTGTACAATTCACTGATGACTTTCTTTCACAAAAAGCTGCCTTAGTGACTAAGCTGCTAACAAACTCTTCTGTTTTCCTTTTCCGGCAATCCTCAATAAGCATAGATTCCCTTCCCGTTAGAAACCCCTATTGTTTATAACCTGCCACAGGGCAACAGTACCTTAAAAGACCACCTGTGTTTTCTTTGAAAACGATGAAGGGGAGAGAACTTGCATTCACAGAAAGGCTCTTGTGTGGTAGGTCCTGCGTGAAATATCCAATTTACATAATTCCATTTGCCCTTCATATCACTCCAGCAATGGATGCATAATGCTCCTCTTTTACAGATCAGGAAAGAGGCTCACAGGAAACTTAAAAACTTCCTTGGGTCACAACTCAGTTCAAGGTTGATATCTCTGGATTCCTAATGTTATTTTGCTTATTTTATTATTTGACCATAAGAGAAGAGTTTGTATAATTACATACTTGCTTCATAAACAGATTAGTCATAGGTTTTCAGTACGGCAAATCTCTTAGGAATGTGTTACAGGTGTTTTCCATATTTCATGCATTTATCAAATAATATTTACCCCTGATAAATGGCCACAGACACCTTCGGAGCGGGCACTTTTTTCAACCTGTGCCTCAGCCTTTTCTCATCATTTGCCTCATGCATCCTAAAGGCTACCTCACGGCAGTCATGTTTCTGTTGTGCGATCCAATCAAAACAATCAGAAAAAACACGGGTTGCAGCGGATCAGACAAGACAGAGATTAGAAATAAATGAAATAAATGGAAAAAAAACCCCTATAACCTACTGACTTCAAATAAGAGGAGATAATGTTCTTAAAAATAAAAATTAAATAATAAGCACAGACATCTGTGGTCTGTTCCCAACTTTGCTACTGAATATACCATCTACAGGAGATCTAATTTCCCCATTTGGAGGATGAGAGGAATAGATGAAATCATCACTGAAGTTCCTTCTAGCTTCACAAACCACATCACAACATGAACTATATCGTCTCCAGTGAGGGAAAATATTGAGTAGAAGTGTCCAAAGGATGCTGTCTAGAATTTTTTAATCTGTTAGTTTTACAAACTGTGAGAACTGCAGCATTAATTTTAGCTACATGGGAAGATAAGAATTAGTGCTGAAGATACAATTTTCTATCAGGTGAACTCTAATGTCAAAAAAAGTCTATCACTATCAGTTTAGAAAACAACAAATGTATTGTTATTGATTAGTTTTCCTGCAATTCTTGATAGGCTTTACATATAAAGGGGAAGATAGAAATCAAATATCCTTTAACTTCATCCTGGTATCACATACTATGAAAATGAAAAAAAGTCAATTAGGTCATGCTACAATTAGAACTAGAGATCTGATAATACATTTGTAAATTATAAGGCAATCCCCTAAGCCAAAGCCTTACTACTCAGGAAACAACCTGGCAAAAGTGAATACCCTTTCACACATGCTGAGAACAAGAGAAAGGATGATATATAAGAAAAAGTCTGGAAAACTTGGAAGACATTTTTATAGGACAAATTAAAATGTCTTTTGTAGAACTCACTAGAGAAACTTCAAAGATAGACGAGCAATTTATTAGTAGAGCAAGTTGGAAGATTAAAACCAAAGTTCTGTCATGACATTCTAGATCAGGTCCCTGTTCTATAGTTTATGATAGGACTACCAATCAGCTCCTTTGAGAATCAACTGAATTTCTGAAAATATCTTTCCTGCCAGCTGGAGGCAAGAGTAAAATGCAGCTGAAAAGAGTAACAGATAGATGCCCTATCCCCAGCCCCCGACTTTATCAGAGTAGATGCCTGTACCCAGGTAACTGGTCATCCATCACCAAGTCAAATATGATTTTACATGTGCTTGGATCCTTCTGGCAAGGTCACTGCCCCTATCTGGGAAAAAAATTCCATATGAAATTGGCAACAGGAGGTCAATTTTCTTTTCCTGCCATGACCAAGAAGAGATAGCTTCTGCCACTGGAAAGGAGCAAATGCATTAACCTCCCTGACCAGCAGACACTCTTGACAGGGATGATGCAATATTTTAGAATGCTCATGGTTGGTGATGACTAGGATTTATCACCTTCAGAACTGTGTGTGTGAGTGTGTGTGTGTGTGTGTGTGTGAGAGAGAGAGAGAGAGAGAGAGAGAGAAAGTGTGAGAGAAAGATTGAGAATGAGAGGACACTTAAAGAATGTTAATGAACAGGGGGATGGCAAGCAGGAGGTGTAAAAGCTTTCACTTCAACATTTCCACTCTGAAACAGGGGAAAGAAAAAAAGAAAAATGGAAATTAAAACTGATGCAAATAATATCAAGAAACGATCATTTTGGCTGTGGTACACATTGCTAAAAATAATGCAGATTAACAGACATGAGACTGAGGTATTTAAAGCCATCAAGTACCAGCCTGTTTTTGGAGAACTTATTGATACCAGCCCTGACAGCCTCCTGATTTCCTACTTAAGGAATAAAAACATGTATTACTATACCTGAATTAGTAAATACTTTCAAAATTGCTAAAAAGTTTATGTGGAGAACATTCAAGAATATTCAAAAAAATCAATGAAATGACTGATTGGTAACACTAGTTTCTCTGGCAAGAGCAAGATTACTAACAGAGGTTGTAATTCTTATAAAATCAATTGCTTTATTTAAAATTCTATAGTCATCCCACTCATGTCTTCAATATTCATTGATAAAGCATAGTATATGTGACATCTTATACGGTAGTTTGTGATAATAAATTATCTAGACTGAAAGTTTTAGAAGGCATTTATTTAGCACACTTCCCTTAGTAAATAAAGGTTTTTATAGTATATCGGCAACAAATTACCATGGTCAAAATAATAATTTCTAACACAATATAGACTACCCTACTTCTATGACCAATATGACACCATATTTGGGGGAAAAATACACTATATTTGGAATCAAAAAGACAAAAATTATCATTACTTTTTTTTGATCAGGTAATGGTGAGTCCTCTGAATTTGCTATAACAGAAGCCTAATGCCTTCCAGAGGGACTAACCTAATAAGCAAGACTGCTTATGTGGTATAATTTGAAGAGGGGTAATGTAGACGGGGCTCTGAGTCCAATTATTTAATCCCCTTCCGGTTTCTCCAGTTATTAAGGTTTTACAACTTTGATATTTCTGGCTTTCAAAAGATCCTATTAAAATTTGGGGACCTCTGGGAGGGATTATACCTTGAACCTTTATCAACGAATAACTGAGCTTTGCCTGAATACTTGAACTGGGTCTCATGTAAATATAACAGTTGATGAGCCTAGAGGAAGGGTGTTTCTCAAGTGGAAATAAAGGATAGTATTAGGTTAGGGGTATGTGGGAGCTTTGAGGGGGGGTGCAGAGGTTAACACCAATACAACGTTCATCATGTTGTCCTAACGGGCCAGGTTTCTAGGTCGTGGCACACAGCTTTGCTATGTTGCCAAAATTCAGAGCCACTGAATTGTTCACTTTTAGTCTAGTTTTCTGGAGGCAATCAGACACACTCCATGACACATGAGGGTATGTCTGAATGGTGTCACAAAAGTCTATGTAATTTGGCCAAGAAGTTACTTTGGCACCGATCAACCTGACAGAAAAGCATTATTTTTATGGTAAATTCAGGGCTCAGTCAGGGAGATTTTATTCATGCTGATTTTGAACCTGTTTTTTCCTAGAATTTTGGTTGCATGTAGAAATCTCCAGGAAGCTTGGAAAAAAAAAAAAAAGCTGATGCCTGGGTCCCTTGCCGAGACAGTTGGGTATATTTTGTCTGCCGCTGGCATTTTAAATTTCCCCAGGAAATTTAAATAGGACACCAAAACTGAGAACCTCTGTTGTAGAATGATTGTGCTGAAGCTCAGCTATTAGACAAGATTAAAAAACAATATGCAAACAATCAGAGGTGTGCAAGCTTATGGGTCGATGACAAAGAGTTGCCAGAATACCGAACTTACCAAAAAGTTCCAGTCATCATCCAATCTTGAGTCAACAACAGCAGGAAAATAAAACTGATCACTGTTTGACATTACAGATGACCAAGAAGGGGTGAGGAAAAAAGCTTACCTGAATATTTTATCAACATATTAATAATGGAAGCAAATGTGGCTGCTCCCAGGTGCTTATGTACATAGTCCATGATGTATCACTAAACTGACATTTAGTGGGATGTCCTTCATCAGCCCCATAAGACGCCTCTTACGTGATGCATCTATTTTGTACAATGTTCAAGAAGCTAATTATATTTAAGATTTCACATCTTTTGTGTGATGGCCAACCATGAATACGTGACCTGTAATAAAGTTTATTTTTAAAAGACGGTGCTTCGGGGCGCCTGGGTGGCTCAGTCGTTAAGCGTCTGCCTGCGGCTCAGGTCATGATCCCGGGGTCCTGGGATCGAGCCCCGCATCGGTCTCCCTGCTCCGTGGGAAGCCTGCTTCTCCCTCTCCTGCTCCCCCTGCTTGTGTTCCCTCTCTGGCTGTCTTTCTCTCTGTCAAATGAATAAAATCTTAAAAAAAAAAAAAAAAAAAGTCTGTTACTTGATATGGCTCTCTCTCTTTAAAAAAAAAAAAGACGGTGCTTCATCATTCAGACTTCTGACAATTAAAAAGGTAATAAACTCAAAAATACATGTGTTGAGTACTGCAAGTGTGATTTGGAGCAGTTTTCAACTCTCCAGATACCTTAATAAATTCTAAGTGTCTCCTGTCATCTGGAAGGTTTTCAAGGAACTGAGGTAAAAAATCTAGCTGGTCTAAAAGAAATCAGGCCATGTCTAACTCATGCACTTCAAAAATGTGCTGGAACATTGTACACAGGGCTTATCAGTATTAGAGGTGAATCCTTTCTTTGCGTCCAGTTTAAATGTGTTTATTAAATAGTGAGAAACAAAGCGGACATTTTAGGAAACCAAGAAACAGACTTGTCAAAGGGCTCTAATGTCGAGTATAAAACAACATTCATGATTATTCCAGGTGATTGCAATCCTCTGCTCAGTACATGAACATTTTCTTTTTTTTTTAATTTGTTTGACAGAGAGAGAGACAGCCAGAGAGGGAACACAACAGGGGGAGCGGGAGAGGGAGAAGCAGGCTTCCTGCCGAGCAGAGAGCCCGATGTGGGGCTCGATCCCAGGGCCCTGAGATCATGACCCGAGCCGAGGGCAGATGCGTAACGACTGAGCCACCCAGGCACCCCAGTACATGAACATTTTCAAAACGTCTGAGCAGATCTAGTCCCTACCTACCAGCAGCTGGAATGCTCCTAAGGGGTAAGAATTTGGACCAATGAGATCTCCATGCATCCAGTGAAGTTAGCGTCAAGGGGAAGGTCCCTCTCTCTCCTCTAATAGCAACATTAAAACAGCAAGAGACCATGGCATGTTCTAGGCGCTGCAGTATATGAAAAGTATGTTCTGAGAAAAGAGTATACAATGTCAGTGTTACCTCAGTACAAGAGATAAAAAAATCACAATTTGCTGATCTCATTTGTTTATGCCCAGAAAATGGGAAAAAAAAGAAAACTATAATTGACTGAAAGGTGAACAGTATAAACTATTTAGGCCCCTAAAGGTAAATATGTCCAGAAATCTCCTAGGACTGACATTTTCATCTATTTGATTCCCATGGTTAACAGAAGTGGTCATCCAAGTGGCTGATTTATTCTGCTTTCCCAAGTCTATCCTGTTACTACTCCCTTAAAATTGTGCTGGGAGAAAGCAAACACACTTCCCAGAAAGAAAAAGGAAAAAAAAAAAAAAAAAAAGGAAGAGTCTTTGCACAGGATTATATATAATTAGCAGGTATCTCAGGCTGGCAACCCCCAAGAAGCTGTAGGTAGGTACACTATGAAATTACTTAAGGCTGAAACTTTTGATCTGTTTTCATTTATAGGGATTCCCAAACCACAGAACTCTTGAAATACAAGCTATGGATTAGTTGCATTCATTTCACTGTGTCCACAGACATTGGATCAAACAAGGCAGAGGGATGGGCATTGCATTCCAAAAAGGCACTATACGTTATTTGGGTACTCTGTGACTTCTAAAAGAAGGAAACGGGGAAAAATTAATTATAATTTAGGGACAGTTGTATTTAATATTAACTTGAGCTTAACAAGTAGAAACAAAATAGATGCCAGATTTCCTTATAATGGCATATTAACTCTTTTGCAATTATAAAACTGAGTCTTATTAAAAGTAGTATCTGAAATTAGTAATTTATCATCTGAGGTCTGAATATACAAGAGAATGTGCTGAAAAGGAACTGGAGCCATAACAAAGCCAATTGTGCTAAATTCAGTAAATAAGTATAGTGTAAATATCCTAACATGAGCTACTTCTGTATTTTCAATATGACAACATGACATAAATTATACCTGCTTTTTAATTTCGGTGCAATATAGAAATGACGATATGATATGCTAATACTACAATACAATTTTAAAAACTTTACTTAATATATAAAAACAAAAAAGCTCTGAAAATCGAAGCATCACCACTAATGCAAAGCTGTTTTCTTTGCATTAGAGGTTAAACGTATAGAAGAGAGGTTAAACGTATTCATATTCTTCAAAATGAATTTGTATTTTTAAAATATCAAAGAAGGGTACACATCAATTATAAAAGTCTCTATTTATCTGACTCTTTGTTTTAATGAACTGCCATTCATATTTGGGAGTTCTGGTTCTTTGTTTTGGTGTCGTTAAGCCCCATGCTCACTCATTTCCAATTAGTTAGCTGCGTCCTCCCTGGTAAAAGGTGGCTACTACATCACAGCTTTCTAGTTTTCAGACTCAATTAAAAAAGTGATAGTGAGTCTTGGCTCAAAATCAAGGCTGTGACCCCTGCACCCATCACATCTCCTTTAATCTCCAATAGTTCTGTTCCCTGACAAATTCCCCGGACAGCATAATTACCCCTTCCCATAACACTTCCAAATGCTCTGTGCAAAGTTCCCAGGGGAATCAGCACAGAGGTGTCATAAACGTTTTAAATTAGAAGCAAAAAGTACACATTTTTTAAAAAACAAATCAATGCAATGACTGTCCAATGTTGGCTGCCCCAATACATTTTAAAATCTTACACATTTAAATATGTCATTCATAGTTAAGGTGCACTTGCCACAAAATTAAATGTCTATGAGACCGTATTTAGGTTATCTTTTACCATTAAAGGCTGGGTCTCCTTTAAAAAATGCACCTATATATATATACTTTCATATTACAAGAGAAGCAATTTAGCTGGGTGACTTCAGCATGCACATCTAGGAAAACAAAAATTACACTGTATTTTTAGAACTTACAAAATTAGGTTTTCAAATGTCATTAAGCAATTATACATGTCTCCAGTAAATGCCATGCTATTTTGATCAAGCTGTCAAAACTCAACGTTTTTGGTATAAATGTACCAATGGTTCAAATTCAGGATCTAATGGTTCAAATTCAGGATCTTCAAGTAGATCTCTTTTTTCCTAAAGACTTTGTTTTCTAAAAATGAAGGAAAATAAAACTTTATTTTTTGTCCGACGTAACTGCATATCAAACTTGACTTCAAGTATAAATAAATTTTGTAAATTTTACTGGCTGATGGCATATCACGCTTAACGCACAATCTAGGTTTTGTTTCTCTAATTGGAAACTACTCAGCTGCAGGAGGAGAAAAACATTCCCATTCTTAATCTAAGGAGGAAGAAAGACCAATGAAGTTAGATTTACATTTTATCAACTAGACATTTAATAACAGTTTCTGATTAAATAGAAATAATGCTGCTTACATGTGTATTTATCAAGCTTTTTTTAAAGAACTGGGAGAATTAGTAAGAAGAACAGGGAATAACCGCATCTTAACTGGGGAATGATTAGTATCGTATTTACTTAGATGCTTCACCTGCTTAACAGGCACACACTTTTTTCCTATAGATGCATATACGTGGTAAGCAAAAAAATGAAGAAAAATTATTTTTCCCACGCATGACTTTCTCCTCCCCCCTGAAACAGCAACCACTGTCCCCAGCAGAGGCCTAATTGAAATGTGCTTTGTCCTTGCCAGGGCAAATAAGAGATTAAATTTAAACAAAGCAGGGGCCTTGGTCAGATGGGAGATGGAAAAACAATCAGTCCACCCAAGGCTCCCCCAACCCAGAGCCTCCAACCCCCAACCCATCATCTTCCCTCATCTCTTTTGCCTTCTAGCAACTCCAGGCAGGGGGCAGAGGCCTCTCAGGCAACCTCCTGCCCTGCCGGGGTTTTACTTTGTGGAGCACTTTTTAAGCTCAATAAAGGACTTTTCTTAGGAAAAGAAGAAATGTCCTCAATTTCAAATAAATATGGTTATAAAGTTCTTGGGGCCTTAAGCCTGAATTGTTCTTTTATACTAAAGGTGATTTGAATGATGAGTACAAATTATCAAGAAGACTAGCAGAAAATGACACAGATTTCCTTAGCCTATTCCCCTCTTGTCAAGGAAGGACTGCTTGGAAGAGGGGAGAGTCTGAGATATTCCTAATGTGCATCATCTTTGCATCACAAAATACTCCTGAAAAGTCCAAGATGTGACTGTACTGTCACTGTTTATCCATCTCCTTAATCCTTAGAGTTTACTACAGAAATAATGATTACCAGGGATCATGAGAGACTGCTCACCTAGAAATGGCAAGACTATTAAAAAAAAATGGATTTGATCTATTTTTTTCCCAAATACTGAATCTCTATATAAAACAACTAGTTGTCGGTGACTCCCTTAGGTCATTACATTGATATTTTTATATAACATATCACAATCAACCATAAAGTAATTTTCCTCCCTGTAAACTTAGTTTTACTCATTAACTGAATAAGCATTTTAATGCACAATACTAACTTCCAAGTATACTAGTGTATAAAAGAGTTGTGGCTTCACAGTTTCCCTCCTTTAAATGACATATTTTCAGAAAATGTTTTTCTTTCAGAACAGGCATTTAGTCATTTTTAAACACTGTTTGACAGAGATACAAACAACAAACCAAAAACATGTAAAGATATTTGGGCCTACTGATTTTACCTGGAAAAGAATTCTTAGTAAGTCATAATTAAGGAAAAATATAATTCCATTACAAATAAAGATAATGCAAATTTGAAATCTTTCAGAATGCAAACCATACTTAGAAAAGGTCAACATGAAAATGATTTTCTATTGGGCTGCTGGGTGGCTCAGTCAGTTAAGCATCTGCCTTCAGTTCAGATCATGCTCCTAGGGTCCTGGGATCGAGTCCCGCACTGGGCTCCTTGCTCAGCAGGAACCTGCTTGTGCTCTGTCTCTCTCTCTGACAAATAAATAAAATCTCTTAAAAAAAAAGAAGAAAAGAAAATGATTTTCTATTATTTGATTGTGACACTACTGAGTGATATGTTCAGTTACCTAAACTGAAGAGAGTAAGACAATATTATGTAAACTCAACAATTATAAATAACTGTATATAAATACTTAGGACAGAACACTTTTATTGTCACCATGAAAGCCAATATATTCTGATATTTTCACAACACCTAATTTTAAATATTAAACATGAGTGGACACAAAATGGTATGTTTCAGTAGCTGGGTTTCTTCACTTGCTACATTGTTTTTAACTGTATCAGACATGTTTTAGAGAGAGTCTGGTTCTTACCAGTGCTTTCCAGTGAAACTACAATAATAAATTCTAGCAGGGAAAGTGAAAGATGAACAATCTAAGGCATCCTATGTGCATGTTTTGAGTATATATATAAAGGGAATTTGTTACAATGAGAATACTGTATCCATTTCATGGACTGTTTTGCTTCCTGGAATACAATCTTAAACCCAATGTACTCTTGTGACTTCCAAAATGAAAGAAGCATCACACAGCTCTAGAGTTCCTGTAGCAGATCTACCCTACTCCTTTCAGGGACTACAGGCACAGGCATTGACGTTGCACATCTGCCTTGACAAGCAAAGACTTCAGCCATGGCCTTGACGCTCACATCATGTGTTTTTGCAGCTGCCTTATGTTAGACAGAGCATGAAAGACCGCTCCGTGGCCTTTACACACTCTATTCTGTCAATAACAAGTTGTCTTTGTAGAGGCAGAGGAGGAGGAAACCATGAAGCACTGATGCTTCCAGACTCTATTCTAAATATATCAACAACTTCATGAGCTCTATTTCCCCATAAGCTTAGGGTAAATATTCCTATTTCAGAATTTAATTGCATTCATAATCCAAGAAATGCTGCTTTTGCTATACTCCCTCCAACCTATGTCTGATAGGGAAAAATTTAAAAAATATTAATCGTTTAGTTTTTAAGATTTTATTAGACAGAGAGACACACAGCGAGAGAGGGAACACAAGCAGGGGGAGTGGAAGAGGGAGAAGCAGGCTTCTCGCCGGTCAGGGAGCCCAATGCAGGGCTTGACCCCAAGACCCTGGGATCATGACCTGAGCCAAAGGCAGACGCTTAACAACTGAGCCACCCAAGACCCCTCGTTTAGTAAAGAATTTGTAATGTACTGTGTACTAGCTACCTCATTATCACCCACCCTCTTCTAAGGAGAGAGAATATTTTTCTTGACTAAGCTATTCCCTTACCTTATCATGAAGAATGGAGTGGATTAGGGGGGAAGGACAGCAGAAGCCTACAGCAGCAAAATCACCATCAACAGAAGAGAGGAAAAAGGAAAGCAGGGGACAAGAGAAAGAGAACATATAAGCAAAAATACCATTAGAGATCAAAATTCAGATGCTAGCGAGATATGCCATGTACCCGTCGTGCAACGGAAAGTGAGATTTTCTAGCTTTTAACCACTATTGAGATCTGAAACGAGCAAATTGGAAAAGAAGGGACAAAGGTAAATTTTTAGGGGAATCAGAGGTAAATAAGGATGTGTTTACACAGGCATAGTAAATGAGGACCATGAAGAATGGTTTGGGGACTGTGGGTGAGAAAAGTAATTAGCAGGGTTAATTCCATTAGGAGCTCAGAAATCCCAAAGCTACTGTTTGCCTTAGAGGCACATAAAGGTGTGAGGGGTTGTAAAAAGTGGACAGAAAGAAATCTACAGAAGGAATAGAAACTTGAGGTAATGCACATGATCACCTTGGTTTTCCTCATGAAAGGAGAAAAAATTGACATCTTTTGAGTTGGGTATGGATTTGTAGTTGGTACATGAGGATTAGAGTCTCAATCTGAGAGGTATTTATGGGAACAGGCCACAGAATGGACAAGATACATGGAGAAAATTGTCTGGAGAACATTATGAGGATTCAGCTGAAGTTGGAGAACATGAATTAACAACTATGGGTTTTGCCAAATATGTTCACTGGTCCAGAAATAAGCGACAGCAGATCAGTGAACACTTATAAATCACAGGTAAAGAAAGGAAAAGATATAAGGAAATCTACAATGATAGTAATACCACTGGTTGAAACTGGAGACTGGGAAAAAGAAGACATATAACTAGAAAAGAGGCTCATAGACTGGAAAAACTCTCTAAAAATCAACTTTGATTTCAGTCTGAGTTCAAGTCTAAGCTTATCTTCTTATTAGTTATTTCATCTTAGGCAAATCACTTAACTTCTTATGTATCAGTTTCTTTTATCCATACAATGAAGATAATAGCACTTACCGGATAGAATTATTGTTTAAGGATAAAATTAAATGATTTATGTAAAACAGCAAAATAGCAGAAAATTATAGTCATTAATAAAAAGATAGGATAGAAGTGCACCCAATGTCAGTGAATGCCAGTGGTCATGTTTCCTGTCCTTCCCCTTTCTTCCCTGAGATCCTCTGGGTCCAGACTAGAGTACAGCCCTCTGCTCATGGAAGCTCCCATGTGGCCTTCTATTACTCCACAGTCTTAATATGTGGCCACTGTTTCTACAGGGGTCTACTTCCCTGCTTTCCAGCCCAATGAAACCCCTCACTACAGTTCCTTCTCATAAATTTCTATCCTATCTTGGCCTTCAGACTTATCAACTCAAACGTATTGTTCTCACTAGACCCAGAGTAAACTTTCTAGAATCTGGCTTGTCTAATGTTCCACAATGCAAATTGACATTTTTTTTTAGCATGGCCTGGCCCTGGCCCTACTACCCTGATTTCAGTCTCTACCAGGCTCCCAGAGTCTCCCCTAGTAGTGGATATAGTAAATTATGTAGCATTCCTAGAAGGCACCATGTTTTTTCAGGTCTGTGCCTTTTCTGGAGACCTCATCATCTTGTCTCTTAGGTTAAGTGGTTCAAAACTCATACCAAACCTTAACATCACCCCCTCTCCTTGGACTAAGTAATGCCTTCTACGAGTGCCACAGCTCTGGAATAGATCTATTATAGCACTTATCATACTGAGCTTTAATTCATTAATTTTCTTACTTTCAGACCCCACCAAACTAGAAGAGTCTCGGGCACTTTGTCTTATTGATTCCTGTATGGGTAGAACTGAGCATAAACAGTAATAACAATATCTATTACCCGCGTGCCACATAATCTGCACATCTGCCCCTTACAGATCTTTCTTCAGGGCCATTTTATGGAAGAGAAAACCAAGGCACAGAGAGGTTAAGTAACTTGCCCAAGGTCATAAACTTGCCAGGTTCAGAGCTAGGACATGAGACAGGTTGCTTCATCTGTCCAATCCTCCTACGCATTGCATTTGCCCACACTTGCTACATAGTAGATGCTCAATAAATATGTGAAAAATAAATGGATATATAAGCTACAGTTGAAGAAGGCTGACAGTAAAATCAACCCTGACATTCATTTGTCATTGGCACTGCCAAGATGCTACCTACGTTCGGGCAATTTTCTGATCTCTCCTTGTAGAATAAGACCTAAACTATTTCGATCCAGAGAGCTTGTATTCATTTAAATATTTATTGGGAGCCATTCACATCCCTGCTTTCAAGTTATGCCTAGGAGAGTACAACTAGCACATTACACTCATTAGGAGATGGGGAAATCTCAGGAATGGGCTGGCCAGACAGCTGCTCTAGTCTGTTACTCAGCTCCTTCACCCACAAAAGGACCTTGAAGAGAAGGATTTGTGATGGAATCAATGTGAGCTATCTCCCTTATCCTTTTTTTTTTTTTTTTTTTTAAATCAACACCTCTCATATCTACTACCACGACTGCTCTACCAGTGGGGAACAGGACTAAATGAGGATGTGGGCTCCGTGGAAGGCAGGCTGGGGAGCATCAATGGGAACACGCTCAAGACCAGCTCTGCAGCTGTAAGGGGGTAAAAGCCTCTTAAGGAACAAAATCCACTCCTCTCATCAATACTGGAAGGCTAACCTCTACTTCATTTAAGAAAAATATGCAAATATAGCATTTCCAATTCAAATACTGCTTCGGGGCTAGATAGGAGAGAGGTTACTGCTGAGTCCACTTAAAGACGTAGCCACTCAGAGACAATTTTTAGCCAAACTTAAGCCTTGCTGATTACAGCAAATTGGCAAGCTCAGATTCTTTGTAACCGGCCTGTTATAAACACTCGCCCTAGAGAATAAGGTGGAGAGCTGCCAGGTCTTGCTGGCTGGCTCCCAACAGCAACCTGCCTTGGTCTGTTTGGGGCTCTTTGAGTTTGGGGCATTCGGGTGTAGGGTAAGATGTCAGCCACATGGCTAACTCCCTCCTCTGCAGTCGGCCTGTAAATAGAATGTTTTCATTGCAGTTAATAGAAGCTTTGGTCCCTGTTCTGGGAAGCACCTGGACTTTTTAAGATTTTTTAAAGATTCTGTGTATAGATGCACAAAATGCCAATGGAAATTTTATAGGGACGTAGCTGTTCTTGCCAAGGAACATTTTCTTTTCAAATCACAGTCCCTCCTGTAGTGTCTTAGAGACCAGTCTCTGCCAGGATGCAGGTTCAGACTTTCTAAGGATAGAAAAAACACTTTTATCAAGACAAATAGGCAACATTTTAGGTTTACCTGGAAAGGTCAAATTTAGAGCAAATTTTAAAAAGGGCAAATTTAGGCACCATTCCATTCCAATCTTGCACAATTTATAACAATGAATATATAAAAATTTCTTATTCAATGGGGAAGCCATTGTATTACTTTTCACTAGCTAGGGAAAAGATGGCGTTAGAAGTAAAACCATTCTTTCTGGAATTTAGCTTTAAGGTGTATGTTTTCCTTAAGAAAATAAAACATTTTTAAAGATGAGGACAGACACGTGGCACTGTATTAGTCTAGCTATTATAACGAAATACCATGGATGGGGTGGCTGACACAACACTAACTTCCGTCTCACATTTCCGGAGGTTGCGAAGTACAAGATCAAAGTGTTGGCCAACTGAGTTCCCAAGGATAGTTCTCTTTCTGTCTCCTTGGTAGATTTTTCTTCCTCAGCTTTCCCATAAACAAGGATATTATTAAGGCCTTTCCCAGTGTACATATTGTTCTTTGGTGTTCCTACATTATATCTATGATTTCAGATGCATTTTATCAAATTTTAAGGAGTATTCATGTGTTTTTCTTTTTTAAGACTAAATACACCATTATGAGGGCAAACCATGTCTTGTCTTTGCAATTCCATTGCCTGAGACCTAGACGATAACTAGTAACTGAATTTTGGATGAGTAAATAACATACAATAAAAAAAAAAATTCATACACCTTTCTTGGGGAAAATGCTCTAAAATCTCATTTAAAAATTCCATAAAAGAGGAACCTCCTATTTGCCTAATCATGAGTTAACTATGAAACCACTGTTTTCTGTAATAACTAAAATACTGTTACCTAAGACTTCAGAAACTGTAACACAGCTTGAGTAAAACTTAAATTTTTTATTTATACATAGCCAAGTTTGCCTTATAGAACTTGCAAGGAGAGCTCTCCCTTCCCCTTAACGGAGAAGTCATATCCATAGAGAAATTTACAAAATTCTGAACGATCAGTATTCCGTGGATCTACCTGAAGTACACTACAGGACAAGAGGTTCTCAAATCTTCCCCAGCAGAATAAAATAAAAGGGCCAAAACTATCTCTAGGAAACCTGGACTTCATGTTCTGAAAGCAATTTCTTGGAGCTCTTGGAGTACTTAGTCAAAAGAAAAAGAAATTCCAAGTTGTTTCATTACGCACTGAGCTAGCACTTCCGGGAATGCTGAGAACACAATCTGTGCAGGAGCCGAGCCGCATTCCTGGAAGCAGGTGGTGTGTTTTAGCAATTTATTCCATCTCTGTACATAGACCAGAACTCTGGGTTCTTGGGCTAATAAAATATTGTTACCTTTTTTTTTTAAAAAAAGCTTATCTTTGAACAAAGTTAAATATAATAGGGATATACTTTCTTTCTTCCTGGTCTTTTTAATCATCAGATTTAATATTCTCTGGGTTTTGTGTTTTTTTTTTCTGCTTAGTTTTCTATATGCATATCACAAATCCCACACCCAACCCTGTAGCAGTTGTCTAAATCCCTGCTCAGTACTTCCAGATGCATCCTACAGTCTGTCAGCATCACCACCCTAGAGAACGCTCTCAGAGCCTCTGCCCAGCAGCAGAGTGGACAGGAGACACTGTCGGTGCGTGCGCTCAGTATAAGATGATCCATCACTCTTGGGGTGCCTGGGTGGCTTAGTCGGTTAAGCATCTGACTTGATTTCAGCTCAGGTCATGATCTCAGGATCGTGGGATCAAGCCCCACTCCATGCTCAGCGGGGAGTCTGCCTTAGAGGGTCTCTCTCCCGCTCTCTCTCTCCTTCTTCCCTTCTTCCACACCTGTGAGTGCTCTCTCTAAAAATAAATATATATATATATTTTTTAACGATCTATCACTCTTATCCTAGGGATTCCTTTTACTCCTTCCTTACCTTAATCCCCTCTTCCTGGATCTAAGATTTGCTCTCCTGTTTTGGTGGAACCATCCTCTGACCGTTTCCTAAGAAATGGTGCATCAAGGTTAACTGAGAACTTGCACATCTAAAATGTATTCACACAACCCTCTAGGTTAGTTGATACTTTGGCTAGATATAGAATCTTACATTGGAAATCATTTCTCTTTGAAATTAGAAGGCATTTTTCTGTTGCCACCTTGCTTTTAGGGCTGAATCTATGAGGAACAAAGCAATTCTAATCCCCAGAAACTGATTAACTTCATTTCCTCTAGAACCTTGTAGAGTCTGCTACTGGTCCCCATGTTCTAAAATGTTATGATCTGCTTTGGTATGAATTTGTTCTCATCCATTGCAATGGGCTCTCTCAATCTGGAAATAAATTTCTTTAAGTACCAAGAAATTTTCTTCAATGACTTTATTGATGACTTCTCTCACACATTTCCTATTTTCTCTTCATTCAATGCTTATTTTTTGAAATTCTGAGTTGGTCCCAAATTTTCTTATTTTCTCTCATTTTTCCCTCCTTTCTTGTCTTTTTCTCTCTACCTCTGGGATATTAGCTCAAATTTAATCTCCAAAACTTCTGTGATTTTTATTCCTCCTAAATTTACAGAGCTGTTTTATTTTCCACTTTTCTACAAAACAGCACCTGATCAAGGGTGCCTGGCTGGCTCAGTCAGTAGATCACATGATTCTTGATCACAGGGTTAGGAGTTTGAGTCCCAACTTGGATACAGAGTTTACTTAAAAATATATATATTAAAAAGGGAGAGGGGCACCTGGCTGGCTCAGTTGATAAGAGTATGTGACTCTTGACCTTGGGGTCATGAGTTTAAGTCCCATGTTGGGTGTAGAGCTTATTTTAAACAAACAAAAAACAGCACCTGATCTTGTTTCATAGATATAGTATCTTCTCTAATCTTTATGAAGATCTTTTTTTTTTTTCCCTCCAACCACAGTTTCTGTTCTCTTCAAGTTCTTTCTTTCTTTTTTTTTTTTTTTCAAGATTTTATTTATTTGACAGAGAGAGCACGAGCACCGGAAACCAGGAAGAAGCAAAAAAGAATTCTGTGGATCCTTCAGAGGCAGCGTGGCTCTGCAAACACCATGATTTTGGACTTCTCGCCTCAAGAACTGTGAGAGAATAAATTTGTTGTTTAAAGCCACTTAGTTTGTGGTGCTTTGTTAAGGTAGCTCTCAAAAATTAATGCTCTACTTCCCCCAAGGTTTGGGCTTTACTCTTTCCTTGGAGCAGGGTGGGTAAAGAGGGACAAAGGAAGACCAGGCAGTCAGCACTAATATAACCCTTTGCTCATTAAGCCCTGGTCCTATGGGCTATATGAGGTTTAGGTTCTTGCTTCTGCCTACATATGCCCAATTACCTCTGGTATCCAAGAAGCCATGTTTTAACTATATTATAGTGCAAGAGCCTCAGAAATATATGTCCAAATATATTTGCACTTAAACACTGAAAAGCTCCAAGTCGTAGAGATGTAATAGCAGCATTTGGGTTTAAATATTCCACCTCTGAAATTTAGAAAGTTCAATTTTAGTTGGTAGCAAAGACCAACGATTTCAATCATTTCCTGAACTAAGATAACATTTTCATTATAAATTTTTCTCAGAATCGGATATATTACAAATATTTACAAAGCCCTTTTAATCAGTTCCTTTTTTTTTTTTTTTTTAAACTTTTGGTCATTAGTGATGGGTGGGCAAACTATATCATTTGTGGCAATTATTATAAAAACATTTGCATAGTGATTACTTCTAGAACCTAATGTTTCTGCTAAAGAAATTAAGTAAATAAAGATGTGAGTGGTTAAAAATAGAAAAATGAAAGAAAGTTGGCATGGACAACTCATAACCCCTGCCTATGCATATTATGAAAATGGCTCTCTAATCTATATTTAATTACTGAACTTATATAATTATAAGCTTACAGTTTTTGTCATAATTTTTGCATAATGCCCTCTTTGATAAGACAAAAGTAAATGTCATCTAGGGTAGCATAATGAAGGTTTGCAGTATAAAGTACAGTCTTCATATATTATTAATTGTAAAAACTAATCTTTAACAAAGGACCTATTAAGCATTTTTAAGTAGGGGAACTCAAAAATTACACTACATCTTGAAGAAAGAATAAAAAGGTAAATATTAAAAATCACAATTACAACATCCAATATTGCCATTTCTTTCTTTTGAAGTTACAAGAGCAATACAGTATCATCAAGGACCGAAGAGCAGCTTTGTTGGAACTGACAACATGATTTGTTTAAGACTAGCTGGAATGTACCACGGACTGCCATGAAAATGGCTGGAGTAATAAAGCACTGAATCAAAACTATAAGACACTATTATCAAGAGTGTGTAGTGTGGCATAAATAAAAAATACTGTTAAACTTCCTTCACAATCACTTCAACTTACTATTAATATTTATATTAAACAATTATCCCTACAAAAAAAAAAAAAAAAAAAAAAAAGAGATTGAATGAGTAGACTCCAAGATCTCATTAAAGAAGCTACTCCTATTTAACCTTTACTCATTTTAACATTTTCACTTACTGACTCCATTTGCAAAGTATGAGCCATAAAATAAAATATCCATTTAACGTGGCTACTATATTCTCAAGTTCTAAAAACAAAACAAAGCAAAAAAACCATTTAGAACAAATACATTCTCAGAAGTAACACAGGAATAAAAGGATATAATAAAATTTAGATGAAACTGTAGTGATTTGTTAAGTCTTATTTTCAGAGAGTCTTTCAGATTTTTTTTTAAGAGCCATACTGTAAAGGGCTTAAATATGTGAAGAATATGCTCAAGTGGACAAGTAAACACTTTTTAGATAATGAGAGTGCTGTATCTTTAGAAAAATCTTCCAGACAAGGTCTGAGATTAGAAGAGTATTCAAGTTGCCTATTCTACCCCCATTAAGGATTATCTTTCAGGTGGAGTATTTTAAATCACACATGTAGTGATCATTGGAATGTAACATAAGTGTTTTAAATAGTAACTAAAGAATTTTATGACTACCAGTGGAAGCACCTCTTCAAATAACTAGAAAACTGTATTCTCAATCAAAGAAGAGAAAGGCCATTTCTACTCTTTCAGGGAGCAGTGTAACTTGGCACATTCTTAACGGATAGCACAGTGGCCTACAACTGTACTCCAGTAACTCCATCAATGTGCTTGCTTTTGTTTGCCCGTGATTTTACTTCCTTGCTAAGGGTGACTCATAAAGACATTAACCAAGGTATAGAACAGTTAATAGCTATCTTTGTATACTCTAGATCATTGGTGGAAAATTGAGCTACCTCTGTCAAAAGCTAGCAACATTTGTCTTATAAAAATTCTATCAGTAGTGGGTAAAGAGATTCAATTTCTCATGAAAAAACTAGACCTTGCCTTCAAAAAAATTCACCAACATTTTATAAATGCAGGCAGTCTGCATACGAAGGGTTTTTAAATCCTGGAACAGCTGTGGTTAGGTAGGTGGCTGTTCCAGGTGATGAGAACATTAACTACTGACTCTAGCTGGGATTTAGTATTACCTGAAAAGGGGTTGGTAAAAGGCTTAGCAGTGTGATGGAGAGCCCACCAATGTGTGGGGAATCCATGGAACAGAAACCCAGGCAGGGTTACTTCTGCAGAAATCAAGTATTCTCTCAGAGACAGACATTCAATTCTCATCATACCAAGCATGTTTTAAAAGGGATTCATGGGACTGACAGGTATGCGAACACATTTCTCAGAGTCAAAGGAATCTGAGCTTTAGCGATTAAAATCAGGGACTTGCCACTAGCTAGTGATCTCTCTCTCTCTCGCCTCCCTCCACGACTGATTATGTCTGATTACATTTTCCTCCCTCCATCTGTAGTCAGAACCACTCAGTACGGTAGAAAACAGTTGCCAGTAGGCCCAGGGCTGCATTGTATCTGGACAGACCTCTTGCAACCCCGGGGGAAACTACCCTTCTAGCACTATTTCAGAGAATTAAGGGTCATAACTCTGATGGTCCTGGGCTGCATCTCATGCCCAACCTCTGAATCTAATTTTGTGTTCAGGGATATAGAATAGTGTGATTGACCACTATGCCAAGAAGAGGTGAGTGATTTTTGAGATCTTGATTGTCAGCCTCTCTAAAGCTACATGGACTAAGGAGTAGCTCCCTAAAGAAATGGAGTTACTCTTAGCTGGAAAGGGAAATGGGACAACCACCACCACATGCCAATACACTGACTACACAGAATAAACAGGATGGGCAAAGTGGAAAGATGGTCAATTTGAGATTATCTAGATACTCAAGGCTTTCTTTGGACTATGAGGAGCCAGCACTATGACAAAGGTGACTCTCACATTTGGTTGGTGATTTGAAGGTGCTATGATGAGCACTGCTCAAGTAAGGATTGGTTGGAAATTCTCAGAAATGGAAATGACCATGCTATCATAATGGAAGATATTAACAGTGTACAAAATATTTATGGTTCAAAATAAAAGTACGTATTTGTTTGTTGAAGGGCAATATGACAACAAACACTGAAAGTTTCTTTCTTTCTTTTTTTTTTTTTTTTAACACTGAAAGTTTCTTTATGAACTCTCCTAGTTCCAGCCCTGATGCTTTTTATCTGTGTGCTCTTAGGCACATCATTTAACTTTTGAGGTTCCATTTCTCCTCTGTAACATCAGCAGTCTGCTTCCTCTAACAGTATTTTAATGAGAAATCAAGTAATATGTTAAAAAACATTAAAACTAGAGAATACTAGTTTAAATACAATGCACTAATAATTCCATTAAAAAGGAGGATTATGGGTCACACAACGGTTGTGACAAAACTGAATCATCCATTTGCCTATGTGAACTTAAAAAAAAGAAGTGTCTAGAAGTTACCAGACATGGAGATAACATCTTAATGCACTGAGACTGTACTTACTGATGGTCAGACCTGCCTCCTTCTAAGCCTTCTGTGCCTTAGTTTCACTGCCTCGGTAATTCTGTTTATGTGGTATTAAATATGGAAATCATGCCATTTCTTTAGGTTGGCACATTTTTCTATTTCACTGACACAGTGCCCTCAACTATGTATTAATTGTTCCAATTCTTTCCTAAGCTTAGTTTTTTGTTTTTTTTTTTAAAGTGGACTTAATGTGGGGCTTAAACTCATGACTCTGAGATCAAGACCTGAGATCAAGAATCAGATGCTTAACTGACTGAGCCACCAGGTGTCCCGATACTATACCTTTCAATCAGAACTGGTTAAGTAAGTTATGGAAGGATCATAAAGTAGAACACTATAGAGCCATTAAAAAGCAGGAATAAGTTTTATTTGTAGGGCATGGAATAATTTCCAAAATATTTATATTTTAAAATTAAGATTCTAGTAAGAATAGCATGAATCCAATGTGTTTGTGGCAATATATAAATTTTACATTATTATATATTATCATATCATATATATTGCATATATTATAAATTGGACTCGTGTGTATATATATTACACATATGTACAGACATACATATGTCTATACATATACATACTCATTTTTCTAACTACTATGGATTTTCTTAAAGAAAGGGAATTCAGCATTTGCAATTGTATGAAAGTTTTATTTTAGCATACACAATCAATAAAATATAAGTTACAGTTTGCCCTAATAGCTGCCTAATATTATAACTCTTCTTCTCAAGCACCTAAGGTTATCATTTTATTCCAATATAAATATTTATTTCTACTTTGTAAGAAAATCAAAAAAGTAACAAACAACTTAGAGAAACTCCTACATCTTAGTTTGTTTTAAACAGTAAGTATTCTGTGTGTATATGCTTGATTGGAATATTTCTACTGTAGATGTCTTCGAATACCTGTTTTTCTTTCATGTTTGTATGACATTACTTATTTGTAATTTATTTTCTAATTTTGAATAGATACTAAGTATGAAAATGCATACTTTTAAGAAACCAAAATATTTTACTTAACATTTTATTCTTTTGTGGTAAAAATTATGGTGGAAAGATTTGTTTTTTCTTTGATTAATCTGAACCACCTTAAGACATAAGATTGACACCTATGAAAATAATTTCAATATGAGTATCTGCAATCCACTGTTGCATATGGCCATCCTCAGGAGATGGGACATTTAGCTTTTGGCTTTCAAACCAACACATGATAAACGTGACTTTTTAAAAATTAGCATGTGTTCCTGTTATTTCTTCTGGGTAAAAGCATGTACAAATTAAGGAAACATGAAGGAGATGTTTCAATGCAAATTTTAAGACAACATTTAAAAAAAAAATCTGGGATTTTTCTTAGCATTTGAGGTTTCCTTTTTTCACCATATCTTTATTTTTCTTGTTATAGTCTTTGACTATTTTTTTTTTTAATTTAAAGACAGAAAATGGAGTAGGAAGCTGTTCTCACATTCTAGGAAATAGGATTTAATGAACATTCTCATGACAGACATGAGAATTTAGGAAACCCTTATTCAACTGCCTTTCCCCTCCAGAAATGAGTATTTTCAAAGTACCTCTCTCATTGTCAATGTCTCTCTCTGACACATTCAATGTCTCAGTGTCTTCAGGCATGAGCTTCAAGAGGGCAGACACCAAGTCTGCTCATTCTACTTTTAGAGAGAGGCACTTAGAGTGATTGGCATATAAGAATACAGAGAAAGTCAATTATCATATGGTTTCACTTATTTGTGGAACATAAGAGATAGCATGGTGGATATTAGCAGAAGGAAGGGAAAAATGAAGGCGGGCGAATCGGAAGGAGAGATGAACCATGAGAGACTATGGACTCTGAGAAACAAACAGGGTTTTAGAGGGGAGGGAGGAGGGGGGATGGGTTAGCCCGGTGATGGGTATTAAGGAGGGCACATTCTGCATGGAGCACTGGGTGTTATACGAAAACAATGGATCGTGGATCACTACATCAAAAACTAATGATGTATTGTATGGTGACTAAAATAACATTAAAAAAAAAGGAACTGATTAAAAAAAGAATTCAATAAGCAGTTTCTAAAAGTATGAATGAATAAATGTATGAATGGACTTCATAATAACATATAGCAAAATGTAACCTTTTCTTTATGAGGAGAAAGGAGTTTGCTATGACGGAAACAATCTAACCAGGAATCTTGAAACATGGGATCTACTTTCTTAATGTCTCTGACTTACTCTCAACACTTCAGTTTAATAAGAAAATAAAAAGGGGAGAGATGATTGTCTATGACTTTGAAGTCCTTTCTAGTTTTTAGGCATAATCTAGGTGAGATTCTTACCCATTTCAAAAAACAAAAATAAAATAAATATAAGGTACAGTCTTGCTTTGCTTGTGTGTATTTATTAGTAAATGTGATTTGTAAGGTAAGGAACTGTGATCTGTAAGGTAAGGAACTCTCACCAGCACGTCTGTTCTGTATCTTTAATGCAGATGAATTAATTTTCACATGGTTTTCTCATTCACCCCCTACAAACCTCTAGGATTTCTCCCTCCCCCAAACAGGAATAACTATACCAAAAAGCCATTCGATAATAACTTCCTTCCATATCTTTCCCTCCTTTTCTTTCTCCCCCTCAACCTAACATTGCCTGGATTTCCTTAGGGCATCGTGGAGTCCCAGAATTTACAATCGAAAAGAAAACCTCCCTTTTCTCACCTCAGTTCATGTTTGAGTCACATGTGGAAAGAAAACAAGCAAGGTCAGGACACAGGAGAAGAGAGGAAAACAAATGCCACAAAGATCCTTGTCTGAGACAAGACAGGGTGAGATGTTTCAAGTCCCTCTTTCACCTAAACCAGGATTATTTCACCCCAGGGGAAGTTACCTTCATGTGAAACTTCCTTCTCTTTTCTTATTCTGCTTAACCGAGATATGAATAATTAAAAAGGCAGAAAAGGAAAAGTAGTGAGTTAGTGGCACTGTTGTCAGTCAGATGGCCTAGGCACTGCGGAGGGGTAAGATCCTGGGCTGCCTGCCTTTCCAGCTATGCTGTAGGTCACGGTCCTCAAGAGGAGCTCACTTTCCTTTGTAATATCCACGATGGCATTTCGGGAAGCCTTCTTGCCTCTGGAGTTCTCCTCTTTACCCCAAGTGCTATCAACAATTCAAATATTATTCCACGTAACAAATTCCAAAGGAAGTCAGTGTAGCTCCCCTTTTAAGTCAATGCAAATTTTAGGTAATTTAATGCAGCTTTCAAACTTTTTACACCATGCTCATGGGTAACAAATAGATTTCACTTCACAGCCAATACACACACAGACATAAAACATGTATCTGAAAACAAGGTTTCACAAAACAGTTCGTACCCTTACTACATGCAATACATACACGTTGATATTTCCTGATTTTTTTTTTTTTTTTTGAATTCCAGATCTAAAAAATAAGTAAAGCACTTGGCTGGGCCAATTAAATCACAATCTCTTTAGAGTAAGGAGCAGGTATTAAGTTTTTTAGGACATTCCCCCAGGTGATTCCCATGCGTTAAGTAACTTGGGGACCCACCCTTCCAAAGGGTTTTCAGGTGAATCTCTTAGATTTTTGAGTAATATAATCTTATCATTTGTAAATAAGCTTATATCTTTCCATCTACAATCATACTTTTGTTTCTTGTTTTATTGTACTTCCCAGAACTTTGTAAGATTATTTGAGAGAGAGAGAGAGCGCGCTCCCGCAAGCAAGCAGCAAGCATGGGGGGGGGGGGGGCTGAGGAGGGAATCTTCCAGAAGGCTCCCCCGGAGCGAGAGCCCCACCTGAGGCCCCATCTCGCAACCCTGAGATCGTGACCTGAGCCGAAAACAAGAGGCCAATGCTTAACCGACTGAGCCCCCCAGGCGCCCCCCAGAATGCTTAAAAGAATATGAAAGAGTAATAGAAACGAGCATCTATTTAAAAATAAAACAAAAACTGGCCTTTTTCCGTTGCGGAGCCGCAAGGTGAGAAACTCTTGTCTATGCCTGCAGCCAGGCAGTCCAAGGGACGTCTGCAGTCTAGGCATGTCTTCGGATACGAGAAAACCGCCACACCGTGGCCCACAGCAGACGTGGGAAATGCCTCATCAAAGGGAACCTGAGGCCCCTCATCCAGCCACACTTGCTTCACTAGAAGCTCTGGACCGGTTCTGCTTCTGCGCAAGGAGCTATTCGCAGGTGAGGACCTCCGAGTCTGCGTGAAGCGAGTGCTCACGTGGCCCAGATTTCCACACTCGCCACTTCATCTCATATTGGAGAGTAGCCCATTACCAGCAACGCGTGGATGAGGCTTCCAGGAGATCTGTCAAATCATCCTCATCCAATATGACCAGATCCTGCTGGTAGCTGATCCCCGTTGCTGCTAATCCAGGAAAGTTTGGAGGCCTTGGTGCCCGTGCTTGCTACCAGATATCCTACAAATAAACGCTTCATAATAAACAGTGGCTGGGGAATTTAAGCTTGCACAGATAAATAAAACTCTGATTGTGGTCTATAAATTGATTGCATATTCTATTAAACAGTCACAGTTCACAGTTTGTAAATACACTGATCTAGAACTGGAGTCCGTGAACTACGGCCCCGGGGCCAAATGAAGTCTGCCACCTGTTTTGTAAATAAAGGTGTCCTGGTGCACAACCACACCACGTTTTAATGCATGATCTCTGGCTGCCTTCCTGCCAACGGTGGCAGAATTGAGTAGTTGTGACAGAGGTTGTATGACCCACAAAGTCTAACCTATTTCTTACCTGACTTTACAGAAAGTTGCTCCCCCACCCGCACGCGCCTGGCTAAAGTAAGTATTTTGCCTAAGGTCAGGAAGGGTGGAATTAGGTTAAAAAGCTAAGAGGTTAGAAAAGGAATCAGAATCCGAATTTTGAGTAGTCTTGGATTTCAAACTAGGGACTGGATTTTACTGCAGGAGCCCATGTAGTAGTAAGACTCTTTTCTGATTAACAGTCTCCAGCTGGGTTCTGAAACCCTGAAAATATAGCACGTTAGGCAGGGATGGAATTATATCTTGTTTCGACTGCATTTCTACTCTCCAATAGATCATATTCCCTGTGAATCCACTAACTATGAGCTATGTGCTTCACTCTGTCAAACTCTTGAATTTATAACCTTCCTATTTTTAGATAAAGATTCCTGCCTGAAGTCTCATAACTGAGTTTCATAACTCCAGACCGTATTCAGTGAGCATTAAAGGTAGAGTTCCCTTGTTCTCTAGGGAGCAGTGGTGTTGGGGGTCAACTATGTTTCCTGCCTAAAGCTGTTGTGGTTTTGACAGTACATAAAATAAGCAGCAAGCCCATTAAATTAAAGGTGGTCAAGAGACCAGTAAAAGAAAGTTAATTAATTCATTAAGCTGACATGGTAAACATTTACACTATTCATCTATCTATTAAATATATTTGGCTTTCAGTTATCACAGTAGCCATAGAGTTCTTTTTTTTTTTTTTTAAGATTTTATTTATTTATTTGAGAGAGAGAGAATGAGAGACAGAGAGCATGAGAGGGAGGAGGGTCAGAGGGAGAAGCAGACTCGCTGCCGAGCAGGGAGCCCGATGCGGGACTCGATCCCAGGACTCCAGGATCATGACCTGAGCCGAAGGCAGTCCCTTAACCAACTGAGCCACCCAGGCACCCCAGCCATAGAGTTCTTAAAAGCAACTTCGATTCTATTCACACTTGCTTCAAAGATAGCATTAAAGACCTGTCACTGACCTTGAGAATGCCTAAGGCCACATTGTTCTGATGTTATAATCTAAAGCTGCACTTAACGTATCTTTTCATATTCTAAAAGGTATGGTAAGACATATATGCTTGAGGCAAGAGGTCTCACTTATTTTAATGTTTCATTTTCTTTGCCAGGTGGGTTTTATTAACAGGGAGCGATTAGAAAAATAGATCTTCACAACATGCAGTAGATAAATATATTTAGCTTACAAATAAAGGTCCTATACATGGTTAATGAAAAGACATCTAGGAGAAAAAAAATTCCAAACCTAAATTATAATTAAATTTGCATTATACATAAAGAAAAGGAAGGTGGTTTCCAAGAGAGTGGTTTTGCGTCAAAAGAGAGATGTGAAGAATGCAGAAAGATTAATAAAACCAGGCAGGATCCCATTAATCAAACATCTCCAAGTGGAACAAACGATTTGATTTGAATTTGCCTCTATATACACCAATGATGGAATCTGCTGTTTTTGTGAAGCAGCCAAAATGTCAGCTTGATAAATGGGGTAGTTTTTTCAAAAGTACCTAAGCTGTAGTTTTTTACTATGTTGATGAATGTAATAGTAAAACTAAGATTAATCATTTGTTTAAAAATCTAAATAAAGCTTTGATTACTTTGACTAAGAAGATTTGATTTTTTTAATGAATTGACCAAATAAAAACTTTAAACTGAATGTTTAAGGGATTGAGCATACAGGGAAATAACCACAGCATGAAACGATTTAATCTGGCCAGAAAAACATCTTAGACCAACTAAGACAAATATCTGTTACTAATACCATATTTAGGATTCTGAATAATTGATAACAATTTCTAAAGACAGAGTAATTGCCTATATATTTCCGGTGTGGTATAAACATGGTTGAGGAATGTTTGTTTCTTTTTACCTGAATCACATGAAAAATATGATAAAAATGAATGTCCAAGCCTACCTAAAACAAAAGAAGTAAGCAAATAATCAAAAAAACCAAAAACCAAAACCAAAACCAAAACCAAAACCAAAGCCAAAAACCTGTCAGTTAAGCATCTGACTTTGGCTTGGTCATGATCTCAGGGTTCTGGGATCAAGCCCCATGTCAGGCTCACCACTGAATCTGCTTGTCCCTCTCCCTCTGCTGCTATCCCCCTCGTGCTCTGTCTCTCTCAAATAAATAAATAAAATCTTAAAAAATTGTTTAAAAAACCTTGCTCACTATAAAACAGCTCACTTTTTAAATAACCAGATACACTGAGATAGTTTTGAAAACGCTTGCAAACTTTACAATAACAATTTGAGATTATTGCCAAATGAATATAACTACCTAAAACAAAACAACAGAAACAAACAACAACAAAACAGTATTCCTGGTACCGTTAATAACATCCCCAGTAGGGTGCCTGGGTGGCTCAATTGGTTAAGGGGCTGCCTTCTGCTTAGGTCATGATCCCAGGACCCTGGGATGGAGCCCTGCATGGAGTCCTGCATGGAGCTCCACACTGGGCTCCCTGCTCCCTCTCCCTCTGCCCCTCATGTGAGCACTCTCTTGCTCTCTCTCTCTCAAATAAATAAATAAAATCTTTAAAAAAGCAAAACAAAACAAACAACAACAAAAAACATCCTCAGTGACACTGATCTCACTGGCAACCTAGTAAAGGAATAACTTTTGTTGCTAATTTTATTATAGGTTTTCTGTGAAAATATCCAGTATTTAGTTTCTATTTTATTCAAACTTATACATTGTTACGGACTAAATTTTGTCCCCCCAAAATTCATACATGGAAACCCTAACCCCCCAATGTGTATTTGGAGATAGGGCTTTTGGGAGGTAATTAAGATTAAATGAGCTCGTAAGGGTGGGCCCTAATCCAATAGGACTGGTGGGCTTATAAGAGAGCAAGATCTCTCTCCCCACCTCCTCACCAGGTGAGGACAGAGCAAGAAGGCGGCCAACTAAAAGCAAGGAAAAGAATGCTCACCAGAAACTAAATTTTGATCTTGGACTCCCCAGCCTCCAGAACTGTGAGAAATAAATACATTTCTGTTGCTTAATCTATCCTGCCTATGGTATCTTGTTATAGCAGTCCAAGCTAAAACATCCATGTTCACACTTTTTTTTTTTTTTTAAAGACTTTTATTTGACAGAGAGAGAGAGAGAGAGACAGCGAGAGAGGGAACACAAGCAGGGGGAGTGGGAGAGGGAGAAGCAAGCTTCCCTAAGAGCAGGGAGCCCGATGGAGTGCTCCATCCCAGGACCCCGGGATCATGACCTGAGCTGAAGGCAGACGCCCAAGGACTAAGCCACCCAGGAGCCCCACATGTTCACACTTTAAATAGTCAAGTAATTCTGCAATATTTGTTATGAAAAATAGCCATGCCTCCACATTGCACCTCTCCCTACACTCCAATTCCCAATCATTAGAGCAGCCATTCTTAACTAGGGAAAACCAACCCTCCCTCCACCCCCGATCCTCAGGGGCCATTTGGCAATGTCCTGAGACATTTTGGTTACCGCCAATGGGGGAAAGGAGAGAGGGTTGCTATTGACATCTAGTGGGTAGAGGCCATAATGCTTTCAAACCTTTTGCAATGTTCAGGATACTCTGCACAACCAAGAACCATCTGGCCCAAAATGTCAATAATGCCCAAGTTAGGGGCGCCTGGGTGGCTCAGTCGTTGGGCGTCTGCCTTCGGCTCAGGTCATGATCCCAGGTCCTGGGATCGAGCCCCGCATCGGGCTCCCTGCTCCGCGGGAAGCCTGCTTCTCCCTCTCCTGCTCCCCCTGCTTGTGTTCCCTCTCTCGCTGTGTCTCTCTCTGTCAAATAAATAAATAAAAATCTTTAAAAAAAAAAAAATAATAATGCCCAAGTTGAGGGACACTGATTTATAGGGAGTTGCTTTGAAGCTATAACTTTTTAATGTTTATCTTCAAATCTCTAAATAAGATGGTTGTTTTGCCTTTTCTTTTCTTTTTTAAAATAGTTTTATTAAGGTACAATACCATACAACTGTATATGTATATACATACATATGGTAAGTGTATGATTAAATGGTTTTTTAGTATATTCACAGATGAGTACAATTATAACCACACTCAATTTTAGAACACTTTCATCACCTCGGCAAGAAATCCCATGCCCCATACTCTCTACCACTGCCCCAGCCCTAAACAACCACTAATCTATTTTCTATCAATTTCCCTATTCTTATGAATGGAATCATACAATATGCAGACTTTTTGTGACTGGCTTTTTTCACTTAGCATGTTTGCAAGGTTTATCTAAGTAACAGCATGTGTCACTACTTCATCCTATTGTGTAAATATGCCACATTCTGTTTATCCAGTTCTTCCATTGATGGACATCTGGGATGTTTCCACTTTTTGGCTATTATGGATAATGCTACTATAAACGTATGTGTACAAGTTTCTGTGTGGACATATGCTTTCATTTCTCTTGGGTATATACCCAGAATTGCTGGGTCATATGGTAACTCTGTGCTTAGTCATTTGAGGAGCTGTTAGCTATTTTCCAAAGAAGCTACAATGTACATTTTACATTTCACATTTACATTTTACAACGTAAAATGGTGTGGGTGAGAGATCTGATTCCTGCACATCCTGACCAGCGTTTATCTTTTTGATTCTGGCTATCCTAGCGGGAGTGAAGTATTATCATATCGAAGTTTTAATTTGCATTTCCCTGATGACGAATGATGTTGAGCATCTTTTCATGTGCTTACTGGCCATTTGTATATCTTCCTCGGAGAAATGTCTATTAAGATTTCTATCTGCCTCTCCTACCGCAGCAACCCCCATCATGAACATGCACACATATTGGAAGAGAATACAAACTGTGCTCTTGTTAAATCAATGTTTGTTACCACATTCTTAGATTATTATAACTATATAAACATTTTCAACAGCTGAATCATTTAGTTTCGTATAATGTCATAACTTCCCCCCACAGAATCATTATCTTATTATTTCCTTCTATGTAACTTCTCATTGCCATATCTCAGAAATCTTTCTCAGTTGTTATCAATCTCCTGTCAATACATTAAAATCAATTTTCTCTTCTTGGATAAATATCTTCTGGAGCCATCTGACCTCCTCTAGGTCAGCTACACGAATATTATCTGGGGATCTCTGTTCACAATCACCTGTGAATTCCCTTCCCTCTCTTAAGTTAAAGACTGGTTTCCTGGATCGCCTGACTCTCACTTTCTTGGCATTCTCTCTTGCCCTAGAAGAAGGCATCCTCAATAGCTTCCTGGGCAAGTGTACATGGGAAGCAAAATTGGTGAGAGTTTACTTCATTCTATTCTTCCATTTCACTGATAATTTGGTCAGGAGTAGAATTCAGGATTGGAAATGATTTTACCTCAGAGCTTGGAAGAAAGCAGTTTATTGTCTTCTAGCTTTGTACTGCGATTGGAAAGTCCCACACCATTCTAGGGCACTTGTCCTTTGTATGAAACTGTTCTTGTCTTCTGGAAGTGTGTGGGATCTTCTCTTGATCCCAGTACTTTAAAATTTAATAATTTAATTTGGATATTTTCATCCTTTACACTAGCCTTTCAATTCTAGGAAATATTCTTTGATTACTTTATTCTTTCCTTTTCTTTGTCTCCATCTGCTTGTCTTTCTGTTCTTTTATTGGGATTTCTCTAATCCTATGTCCAACTCACCTACTGATTTTTTTTTCAACTATCAAATATTTAATGTAAAGAACTCTTTTTTGCTCTGATTTTTTAAAAAAAATTTTAAAATATTTATTTATCTGAAGGATAGAGTATGCGCACAAGCACTCAGGCAAGTTGGGGGAGGGCCAGAGGGAGAGGAATAGAGAGAGCCTCAAACCAATTCCCAGCTGAACACAGAGCCCCCTCCTTGGGGCTCAGCCTCATGACACGGAGATTGTGACCTGAGCTGAAATCAAGAGCCCAATGCTTAAATGCCAGAGCCACCCAGGCGCCCCCATCTCTGATTTTTTTTTAAGTTGTTTTGTGACTGCCATGAGTCCTCTTATCTCTGAGGATATCAATGAGTTTATTTATTTATTTATTTATCCATTTATTTATTTTTATTTATCCATCCATCCATTAATTGGTTCAGTATCATTGCTTCCACATAACCTCTTTTTTTGCTAACTTTTTTTAATATAACAATCTAGATTCTTTAATTCGAATTCTTTATTAAGGCCTTTCCTCAAATACTTGGTGAGTCCCATGACTATCTGCTCATATATGAGACTGGGACACAAAAAAGTTGATTAGAAATGCCAGTTGGGTAGGTGGGGCTCTTCAACCATAGGCTTACAGGGTGGTTTTGTTTGGCAACTTTCTAAGAAAGTATAGAATCTTACCTTTGGACTGCTTTCATTCATCACAAGACTTCTAATATTTTTGTTAGGTAGAGCCTACTGTCAGCCTCTGAGAGCCCAGAGGAAAAGTGAGATGGAATTTCAACATACTAGCAAAATTTCTCTTCATCACCAGATTTTTAGAAGTTATCCTTTCTCTCAACTGTGCCTGGTATCCCCCAGCCAGAAAGTCTCTGCTTAGAAGGGAAGGGGAGTCTAATGTTCTAATTGAATTTTTTTTCTAAAGATTTTATTTATTTTTTGGGGGGGAGATTTGTGTTTGGTTTTTTTATTTTTAAGATTTTATTTATTTATTTGAGAGAGAATGAGATAGAGAGAGAGCATGAGAGGGGGGAGGGTCAGAGGGAGAAGCAGACTCGCTGCCGAGCAGGGAGCCCGATGCGGGACTCGATGCGGGACTCGATCCCGGGACTCCAGGATCATGACCTGAGCCGAAGGCAGTCGCTTAACCAACTGAGCCACCCAGGTGCCCCTCTAAAGATTTTATTTATTCGAGAGAGAGAGAGCACAAGCCAAGCCGGGAGAGGGGCAGAAGGAGAGGGAGGAGTAGATTCTCTGCTGAGCAGGGAGCCCGATGTGGGACTCATCCCAGGACCCTGGAATCATGAGCTGAGCTGAAAGCAGATGCTTAACAGACTGAGCCACCCAGGCGCCCGTGTTCTAATTACTTCATAAACAGACTTTCAACAGATCCTCCTATGTTAGCCCCACCTTATCCCAATTTCAGATAAACTGATACTGCTAATTCCTTAACTTTTAGGGTATTCCCTGGTAAATTGAATTTACTCTTTCTTCTTCATTCCAGTTTAGGATTAAGCTTTCTTGATTTGCTCAATCAGTTACCACTTAGCTCTTAGGTTTTCAGCCTCCCAAACATTAACGCTGCTAATTCCTCTCCCATTCTCTTTTCATTATTACTGCCATGTTCCCCACCCTTTTCTCTTTTCCTAATGCCATTCTGACCAAATTTTCCATTGCCATTAACAACATCTGAAGTCTGGTTCAATCAATCACATTTAACAAAAAAGCCTTGTTTCTATTTTTTAAATTAATTTTAACCTCAAAGATGTTGGAGAACAAATTCAATTAGTTATTCTATGAATTTTTTTTGCATAAAAGGATATGAATATCATTTTAGATATAAAATTGTCCATTAGGCTAATTTTTATCTAAATGTTAATCTAGTAAGCCATATGTCAAACAGTCCTGCTGGTCTTTGAATTGTGAATAATCCAATATATTTTATAAAGATATTTTTCTAAGAACATATATGGTCAAAATATATTTAATAATACTTTTTCCTTGGACAGTGTCTTACTCTATGTCTCTAGGATTCATATATGCATTTTAAATATATCATTCTAAAAACATACTACTTTAATAAATAATGTAAATATTAATGTCCTATCAGAAAGCATAATTTGAAATAGCATGTAATAATTCAACCCAAAAAGCAGAAAGAAGATACAAGATTTTTGTTCCTGTCAGATTATATCCATAACTTTTCATCTTATATTTGATCTTATAATCAACTTAAATTCTTGTCTCTCTCACTAGAGACTTGTTTTATAGTCTTGTCTCTTACACTAGACTGTAAATTCCCAATGAGCAAGGTTTAGGTGGTAATTGGTCTGTTTTCATATGTATTTCTGCCTCTAAGCCACTATAACTCATATACAGTAGATACTCAAAAACTTTTTATGAAGTTACCAAATTATAAATTCTGTTATAACCAAATAAATAAAACATGGATGGATTGACTTTGGGTTTGGGGAAACTGAGACAAATAGATGTAAAGCAGTTTGGACAAGTCAACCACAAAGGAAAAAAAAAATCTGTCTTAGATATGGTAGTGAATTTTCATGGATCCTCTGAAATACTGAACTTGTTATTCCAAAAGCAATGATAAGATAAAACTAAATAGATTTCTCTTTGTTTTTTGTTTCTTAGACAAGATAAAAAGCCAAATCCATTAGGGGTTACAAGTATTAAAATACTTTGTGATTCCAAGGAGGCTGCGTATATGTCTGGACTAATGCAAACTCAAGTTTGTATTTTTGATTACTCAATATGGTAAAGTTCCAATTCCTATCATTCTCTTAACAAGCTCCTTTGTAATGGGATGTTTGTGATTTAATGGCTCTAGAAAAATAAGGTGATATATATGTAAAAGTGCTTGCGGGGAATCAACAAGCTAAGACAGTTCTATTGCAACTTAACAGTAAATTGATTCCTCCTGGCAGAAGATGACATAAATGGAAAGAAGTGGGGGAAATTGGTTAAATAAGGCTCTTTTCCAAAGCACATGAATTACTTATTTCCCTGGACTTGTCCTGCATGCCTATAAAATGATGCACTAAACAATGTTGACTTAACAGTTGCGAATAATAGGGGTGCCTAGGTGGCTCACTTATTAAGCGTCTGCCTTCGGCTCAGGTCATGGTCCCAGGGTCCTAGGATCCAGCCCCGCGTCTCAGGCTCCCTGCTCAGCGGGAACCCTTCTTCTCCCTCTCCCACGCCCCCTGCTTGTGTTCCTGCTCTTGCTATCTCTCTGTCAAATAAATAAATAAAATCTTTAAAAAAAAGGAGTTGTGAATAATACTCCCATTTTTTCCGGGCTATAGTGGAAAAAAAAAACACACAAGCTAAAACCTCTATATCAGGATGATGTTTATACCACTCTAGTTTCAAATTGTTCAAATTAAAGTTTAAACTTTAATTACGTCAATAATTCTTTAGTCATTATATTTTCCATTTAACCTTCCTTCTTAAAAATCTTTAAACTGTTGCTTTCTCTTTCTTCTTTCATTGAGTATGATCCTTTTATTTATTTATTTATTTATTTTAGATTTTATTTATTTGACAGAGAGAGACATAGCAAGAGAGGGAACACAAGCAGGTGGAGTGGGAGAGGGAGAAGCAGGCTTCCTGCTGAGCAGGGAGCCTGATGCTGAGCAGGGAGACTGATGCAGGGCTCGATCCCATGACCCTGGGATCATGACCTGAGCCGAAGGCAGACGCTTAACGACTGAGCCACCCCGGCATCCCATGTACGATCCTTTTAGAATAAAGACGTTAACCAAAAAAATCCTATAAAGTACCAATTAAATTATTTCCTAAGACTATATAAGACATTTTGGAAATAGGCACCTGCATAATTGGCTCATAGAAGATACTAACATTTTAAGGGCCTTTAATGGCAGCTGGTTAAAGTATGTTTAAGTGGATTCTACAAAATTCTTTATATTGTTTCCTTCCTTACCTCACCATTTATTAAAAACCCAATTACAGATAATTGAGAACTATAGTGTTTGAACAAATCCAGTGTATGTCCTGTCAAATAATATTCTTTAGAAATGGTGTTACTTCTTCATTCAAGCAGTTACATATATAAATAATCAGTTCTAAACCCCAAGGCGATGACTATTTACTGGTATGATTTCTAGGAGACTACAGAGCTGCATTTGGGGAGGCATGAAAGATTCATTGGTGAGAGAAAGCTTTCTGCTAAGATGTGTTCAGAATTCACTTAGTAATTGCCAGATACTAAGTTCCCACCTGGGTACTCTGTCCTAAGTACTTTACATGCATTATCTTATATACTCATCACAACAACTCAGTATGGTATATACTAATTTTTTTTCATGTTATTCATGGGAAAAGGGAGACTTAGAGTTTACTGCTTATACATAGGTAGAGCTGATATTCTAAGAAAAGTACCTCTGAATCTGAGCCTTGAAGGTGACTTTCTGAAACTAAGGCAGTAGGATCTCCTGCTGTGGTTTCATATATTTATATCCCATCTATGTGAGACTCTTCATCTCACTCCTTTTTAAGATTTTATTTATTTATTTATTTATTTATTTATTTATTTATTTATTTATTTATTTATTTATTTATGTGAGAAAAAGAGAGAGAAGAGAGAGCATAAGCAGAAAGAGAGGCAAAGGGAAAGGGAGATAGAGAATCCTAAGCAGACCCTCCCACTGAGTGAGGAGCCTGATGCAGGGCTCGATCTCACAAAGCATGAGATCATGACCTGAGCCAAAATCAAGAGTGGGAGGTTTAACCAATTGAGCCACCCAGGCACCCCCATCTCACTCCTTTCTAGCTACTTGGGGCAGTTATGTTTTTAAAGCCATGATTCAATAATTTCTTTGACTTGGACAAAAGATGTTAACTGATCAAATTAAAAGTTATACTTTTTTTCCTAATTCACAGGAAAAATTAGGCTACTAGATAAAATCATCTTCAAACTTAAATTGGTGCTAGCTAATAATCCTACCAGTTGAAAAAATTGAGCAAGTATCAAAAATACACTAATAGGAAACTCAGGATCCACTGACCTTTCTAAATCCAACAATTATGACTTGCTGCTCCCGAAATGAATATTTGAAGATGTGCTTTTATTGTACATCATCTACCCCATTTAGTGTTACACATGTTTGGCAATGGGAGCCATAACAGGAAACTCTGCAGGGGGCATTGTCCATTTAGAACTATGTTAATTTGCTAAAATGGCAAATGTTCTTTTTTTTTTTTTAAACCTTTGATGTCAAGATAAACCTCTGGGGCATGGCTTCACCCAGTTTCTAGTCTTATCCATTTTGAGTCCGTCCTTCCATGCTGCAAAGATGTTTATGAGGCCCTCCATAATGACAGTAGTCTCCTTCCAATCTCCAAATATGCTATTGATTTTTCTTGAAAGCTTTTTAAGCCTCTATTAAACCTGTAGTTTTATATCCAATATGATACTCTTCTTAGGCAAAAATTTTTGTTCAACCCTCCTGGATCAAAACAGTTCAAGAAAAATGGAAACAAAAAATGGTAGAAAGACAGACCATAGTGAAGATAATAAACACATGGGCCAGCAAGAGTCAAACTAGGAAAGTACAGTGCAGGGCCAGCTTCTAACAGTTAAGGACCCATGACCGGGCTCCCTTCCCTTTAGTGCAGATAGGCTAGGAGAAAACTCTATGTTAAAACCATTTTCTAGTAATGTAACAGATATATACATAGAAACATTTCTAAGATGACCATTGTTATAATGTATCAACTTTGGATATTGGTTGCTTATATTTTATGTTTTATTTTTTCATTTTAGAAAAAATTCCACATTCAGCCAATGGAATTAACTGCATTAGTATTTTATAAGATGGTTCCATGAAAGAACCAATATTTATAGGGATCTGTAACCTAAACAATTATAGGTTTACTGGATGATTTGATAACTTATGTAGTTGAATACTGGGTATTTGATGGACTATGTTAAAGATGCATTGTTGTATGTGTGTGTTGGGAGGGCAGAAGGAAGGAGAATGTAGTGAGTGCAGGACGAGTGTAGGGTTAGTGGTAGGGTTGGGGTGGGACAGAGGCCGGGAGTGTATCTTCAAAGGGACAGGTGGAGAGGAGTAAGAACTGGCAAGGACGGAGACCAAGACAAAAAAGACCAACATTTCCTGTTATAGTTTTACTCACAACAAGTCTTACATGCATTTCTGTTTTCTCCAGGAGCTCCTTTAGATTTTACTTTTGCCTCCAGATTAGATTTTTATCAGGGCACCTGGGTGGCTCAGTCAGTTAAGCATCTGCCTTCGGCTCAGGTCATGATCCCAGGGTCCTGGGATCGAGCCCCGAGCCTGTGTTGGGCTCCCTATTTGGCAGGGTGCCTGCTTCTGCCCCTCTCATGCTCTCTAAGAAATACCTAGAATCTTAAAAAAAATTAGATTTGTATCAATATCCAATGATGCTCTTTGAAATCACTCTTTATCAGTGTCTCTCAAACTTTTCAATGCTGTTCTCTGAAACCAGGAAAAGATCTCATTGCCATACCAAGGCTCACAGTCCAATGAAGAATAAACCAGTGATAAATTCATACAGTGCACATTCAGTTATATGTGTACATATCTCCTTAGCAATAAAGATATGGCAAGTATGTGTTCAAAACACCAAACACATTAGTTAAATTGTTACTAAATCCTAGGTGAAAATTCTATTGATAGAGATATTTATCTTACTCAAAGTTATTTACACAAAAAGTGCATGACAAAATAAATTGAAAATGAAATTAAGCAAGCATAATGTCTGATTATGAAACAAGAATGGCAGAAATTGAAAACTATAAGCAACCCAAATGAGGCTGTGAGTTGTCCTACCTAAAATTCCCACCACCTGCCCATATGAGTACACCTTAAGTTTGTAAAGAACTAACAAATGTTAACTGGAGCCAAATTTTTTTCCTAGAATACTGAATTAGAGTCCTAATTATATTCCAATTGATATTATAATTCCATTTATGAGTAAATAATATATAATAATGTAGTTTTATTATGGATAGGTTCATAATATTTATGAGTTTTACTATTTTATGTATGAGTAATTTATAGTTTCATTTTTCACAAACTTTAACAAGTCATACTTTAGGTTATTTTTAATTAACATTTAAGCAGAGTCAGAAATCACAGTATATGGAACTGTACTTTATTTACCCATAGGTATCACATAGGGCTTGAGATTCCAAGACCAGTTCATCAACGTGCCACTCGCAGAACCATTGGTCTGTAATCTTCCCTTGTTTATCTTGTTTGCAAACCTGTTGCTAAAATTTTAGCAGAAAGCCTAGACTTCATGCAAAAATACCATCACTCCAATTTTGGTATGAGTGTGCTTTCTCTTCACAAAAGAACCACCCATTCTGCCATTTTCACAGTCTACCTGAGGTAACTCATGGTAGTTTGGTAAGACATACTTTGCTATAAACACCCCCCAAATGAAGAATGTACGGTATTATTTTATTCTTATCAAATTATGTTTCAAGATTTATGTTTAACCTTAGCAAACTGGCTACTTGTCAAAATCTCCTGGTTGTTGCTAGAGGTGGTGGTTATTAGGTCTGTCTAAAACAAACACAGGCCAAGGCAAATTTTCTTCCACCCATAGTGTTGCAGAGGGGTATATCCTAGCTTTCAGCTGCCAGGTGAGGCAAGCTGCCAGACCCCAGCAGGCTTACTAAGGCAGACATATGAAAAAATGCACCCACTCTGATGCTAGAGTAATCATCAATCTTTCAACAGAAAATAAAATACGTAAGAATGAGGAATTGGTAGCATTTCCCAGTCTGGATGAGGTTGCCAACTCCAGACGGGTGAACTTTCCTACCCGTAATAGAATATCTTCTTCCATATCTGGCTCCAGAAAGTCCAAGATGGGCTCACAAACCAGAGCTTCAGTTTCCTTTACTTCCTGCCTTTGTTCCAGGATGAATTTTCTCTACTCCTTTAACACACTCTTGTCTATCCCCAGGCCTTTCCTTTCTCCATGTTCATACCTATGTGTAAGAGCATTTGGAGAAATGGAGAACTGAGATGAACTTGTTCACTTCTCACACACACACTGATGTTCTAATTCTGCAGGGCATTAAAAATATTTAATCAATTTCAGTTTGCTCCACCTTAGAGCCCTACTTTAAGTTTTGCAGTGCTTGTTAGAAATGAGTCAATGTATAAAGGTCTGTGATTTGCTCCTTTCCCACTCCCAGATTTTTTTTTAAGTAATTATGAGTATTACAGTACTCCAGTTAGGCATAAAAATAACTCATTATTTATCTAACTAAAATTATATATGACTCTGATTCCACGAAAAAGGAAGGGGTTTCAATTTAATGCACTATTGAGACTTCTTCCCTCTCTATAGAATCTTGAGAAGATCCTCAGGGTCTTTCATATCCGGACAGAACATTTTGTGGGCATATTCTCTGGTTTTGGATCCCACTCATCACCTCTAAAAGGTTTGTGGTTCCGGGGTGCATAGTCCCTTAATAGGATGTTTAGCCCTCTGGTGTTTCTGAAACTTGGGCATCAAGATTTTTACTGAGGCTGAGAAGCCTGGCGCCTAGAGCACCTAAGTGCATTCTCCCTAAGTATACCACACAGCATTTTCCTCTTAGGTCTGAATCTCTTAGGTCTGATCCCTGGAGAGAGACAAATGAGGAAAGTAGGAGTCCCCACTAGGGACAAATAACGAAAGTAGGATGCCCCAACTCCCTGGACCTTCTGAGCTAAGGACTTTTCTCACTCACAAATTCAACTCCTACCTCTCCCAGTCTAAGCATAAACCCTCAGTATTTTATGTTTTGGAAAACAAAAGCCAGGGAGAGGGCTTATCTTTGTTTAGTAACTTCTTTCATTCCTATATATGCCCCTGAGACAAAGGAATATAAAAGCGTGGCTACCTTCTGGGAATTTAGAAATATAAAAATAGAACAAAACAGAAACCATACCTTATTTTAAACTACATTTCTTTTCTCACCAATAATAGAAATTTTCAATAATGAAATTTATATTCTACCACATAACAGAAGTGATTTTCCAGTCATATGGTAACATTTTTATCAATAACCACACCCCCACCAAATTGTCTTCGTAACTCTCTTTCATTTATGATGTATTTTATCATGCTATCTCATTTAATTGCTCAAAGAACCAGTACTATCCTCATTATCTCTAAATATTCAAGTACTGTGACTATAACCTTTGGAAAACTATAGCATTATCTAAACGTTTGTTCACATAGCCTGTGACCCAGCAATTCCACTTCTAAATATATATCCGAAAAAACTGTCATATATATCCATCAGGAGGCATATGACAATGGTTTTAACATCATGTTTATAGCACCAAAAAATAATAAAAATAGCCCAAATGTCCGTTAAAAAATGATGGCTGTATAAATTATATAAAGTATATGCAGCAGTGAAAATGAATGAAATATGGCTTCTCTCTACAATGCTAAAGATTCCTTAAAACATAATATTGAATAAAATAAAAACACATAATAGAAGAACACAAAGACAATCATACTGCTTTTATAAAGTACAAAACCAAGCAAAATTAAACTATCTAAGGATAATTATTTTTAAAGGGTAAGAATAAAACATAAAATTCAGGATAATAATCACCTCTCAGAATAAATTAAGAAGATGAGTTAGGGAAAGAGCACACGGTAGATGACATAGAACAGAGAGGGTTTAGATCTTAAAGTGGGTAAGAGGTTCACAGGTATACATGTTTTATAATTCATAATACAATTTATTCATACTAAAACATTTACGTACATCAATAAATATGGAGAACTCAGAGCTTTGTTTTTCTTGTACTGTTCATAATATGACCAAGAGTAATCTCAGAGAAGGGTTTCTTAAGTTTGGCATTATTGTCATTTTGGGACAGATAATTTTTTTTTTTTTAAGATTTTATTTATTTATTTGACACAGAGAGACACAGCGAGAGAGGGAACACAAGCAGGGGGAGTGGGAGAGGGAGAAGCAGGCCTCCCGCGGAGCAGGGAGCCCAATGCGGGGCTCGATCCCAGGACCCTGGGACCATGACCTGAGCCGAAGGCAGACGCTTAACAACTGAGCCACCCAGGCGCCCGGGGCCAGATAATTTTTTTGTGATGTGAAGCTGTTTGCACTGTAAAATGTTTAGCAGCATCCCTGGTCTCTGCTCACTAGGTACTAGTAGCAAGCTCCCAACTGTAACAGTCAAAAATGTCTCTTGATATTGCCAAATATCTCTTGGTGGCAAAATCACTCTAGGTTGAGATCTGTGTCTTAGAGGGATAGATTGCGTGGAATTCACATGAAACAAAGCCAAACTCACTTGTAGCCAAATGCTGAACACTAAAAGCCCTGGTACTATTACTATTACACATATACACCTTGTGTTTTATATTAGACAAACTATTTTTAATTTGTCATGGTATCTTTGTATTATATATGAAGAACATCTCAAAAGAATCTACAATGACCATGAAACTTTGATACCCTACTGTAGTTCTGCCTCTGAAAAATACATACTCTTCCCCTCATTTATGAACTTGCACACATTATTCTGTCTGCCAAGAATGACTTCTATCTCTACCCAAGTCACTGCCATTCTGACCCCTATGTCTTCCACTTAGCATTCGACTACACTATTGTTAGTGGGAATTTCCAGCTTCCTCCAGTTAATTTCTTCAAAGTTAGTACCATGTCTTCTTCATCTTTATATTACCAAAGCTTAGCTTAGTATCTGGCCTCAGTAAGTAATAAATACATACCTGTTGAACATGTATGAATGACTAAATGAATTAATTGATTTTAGGGCTTTGCTTACTCCAAAACAGCTGACAAAACCCATCAGAAAGAATCATTTCTGCCTCTTATTCAATATTGAAAATGTAAATTAAACAGATTTTAACACTATTTTTTATTTAACTATGAATTAACTACTTAACTTTTATTTAAATATTTCTCATGATGTCTGTAAGTTTATAGTTACATAGACAAAGTTAGCAATTGACAGGGTTCAGAACATGTTACCCCAAATTATGGCACCTTGGCATACTGAATCTCTTAAGCTGAAGGAACTGGGGAATGGCAGATGTTGAAAGGACTCTGAGGCTTCTTTCCTGAAGCAGCTAAGACTCTCACATGGGAGGTGCCCTTCCTACCCCAGAGGAAAGGAGCATCAGTGTCTCTAAAGATGAGGAATGCTGAGAGGAATTCGAATAAACAGGCCTTGCTAAGTATCCCCCCAGTTCACTGCACTTAGCTCATATCCTTTTGCCCACAACTTTCCGCTTTTCATCAAACCTAGCATAAAAATGCTCAGGTTTAACCCACCTCTTTGCGTCTTCGTTTCCTTATGAAGGCTCCTGTGCCCCATAAAACTTATATTAAATATATTTGTATGCTTTCCTCTTGTTAATCTGTGTTTTGTTAAGGAGCCCAAGGTGAGAAACTAGAAGAGTGGAAGAAAAAGATTTCTTTCTTCTTCACCTACACAATCCTAATCCATAAATTAAATAATCTCTTGATGACTCATCTTTGAAAAACTATGTAATGTCTCTTTTAGGTCAAGATTTTTATATTGTATCATGTAAATTTTCAAAAGAGTTGAGAAAACAGTACTGTGAATCCCCATGCACTTACGATTTGAGTCTAATGATTTTGCCCTAAATGCTCTTCCTAGTCTTTCTGATTTTATTTTCTTTGTTAAATTATTATTTCTAAAGTCCATATATCACAAGTATTTCCCTCCTGAATATTAAGTGTACAAGTCTAAAGCACTTAAATATGTCAATAATTTATTCTCAGAATCATATAATCATATGTTAACAGAAACTAAGAAATAAACACAATGAACCTCTTTTACGACATGGTTTTAACCCAGAGTCATGCATTTTGTATGTATAAAGCAATTTGTTTTGCATTTTATGACTAAAATGATGATTATTGGCTTTCTATGTAAAAATCATTGTGAAAATGTGTAATTTCTTCTAAGATTTTAACAGTAATCTTAAATCAGGGTTGTCAAATTAACAAGAAATTGAATGATAAATCCACATAAAAAAGCTTTAACCAAACTGCTTGACATCAGGCAGCACATATGCTTGAGAATAGATATGAGCATCCAGTAAGTCTTCCCAAATCTATATAGAGCTGAACCAGTTTCGTGGGCCATTCTAGAAATGTAGATAAACTTGAAAAAAATCAAGAGGAAAGACAGGTGTTGGGACTTAAAAACAAAATCCAGTTTACAAAACGTAATATGTCAATAGTTTCCAAATCCAGTAATAATAAGAGCAATTATTTGGCCACTTAAGGTAAAAGAAGGAAAAGTCTCTCACGCATTACTCTTAATGCATAATTTTAGAGCATTCAGTTTATAAAAAGCATCAACACTTTCTTAAACACTTTGAAGACTTGGATTTCTTATAGAAACAATTCAGTGCAATAGAAAACATTTAAATGTAAGTGGAATAATCATTCTTTCCACAGAATAGATGCAGCTTTGAATCATCAAGCAAACACTACTCTTCTTGTTGTCATTTACTGTGGACTAAAAATTCATTTCGCCAAAAAAAATATTTTGCTCTGACATTAAGTAGAGGAGTAAATCTAATGCTGGTTTGCTTTCTGCATCAAAAAGTCTGTGAATGACCCAGGACTCCAAGATGGCGTCAGTCGTACCAGTGAAGGAGAAGAAGCTCATGGATGTGAAACTAGGAGAGCTGCCCAGCTGGATACTGATGCGGGATTTCACCCCTAAGGGCACTGCTGGAGCATTTCAAAGAGGTTACTACCGGTATTACAACAAGTATGTCCATGTGAAGAAAGGGGGTGTTGCTGGGATTTCTACGGTGCTGGCATCTTATGTGCTTTTCAACTACTGTCCTCGTTACAAGGAACTCAAACAGGAGCGAGCAGCTACGCAAGTACCACTGAAGAGGGCCCAGTGTGGAGGCACATTCAGCATTCCTGACCATGACCTTTGCCTGGCACCCTTGAATCCTTTCATATTCTAATTCAGAATTAACATCCAATAAAAGATGACTGGTACTTGGAAAAAAAAAAGTTTGTGGATGAGTGTGTTACTTTTTCCTCCCCCCCCCCCCATTTAAATGGGTTTGAAAGAACAAAGTACATGGTAAAGGTCACAGCATTTTTTTCCCCACTAGAGACATAAACATACGTGTTTTATCAGCTAAAATTTTATGTGTCATCTTGACTGGGCCATGGGATGCACCGACATTTGGTCAAACATTATTCTGCCTGTGTCTGTGAGAGTACTTTTGGGTAAGATTAACATATGAATCTACAGACCTAGGGAGGCAGATTGCCCTCCCTAATGAGGGTGGGCCTCATCCAATCAATTAAAATCCAGAATAGAACAAAGATGCTGAGTAAGAAAGACTCCACCTATTTCACTGCTTGAGGTGGAATCTGAGCTGACTATATATATATTTTTTGCCTTTGGATGTGAACTGAAAAATTGGTGCTTCTTGAGTCTCCAGCCTGCGGATTTGCAGACTGGAACTACACCATCACCCTCCTGAGTCTCCAGCTTGCCAACTGCAGATCTTGAGACTTCTCAGCCTCCACAATTACATGAGCCAATTCCTTATAATAAATCTCTCTCTCTATCCATCCTATTGGTTCTGTTTCTCTGAAGAACCCTGACTAATACATCACCAAAGGTGCCCTATTCTACCATAAGTAATAATTCAGGTAATAAACTTGAAAAAATACCAACCTTGATTTTTCAAAACAACATATTTTCCATATTGTTTTAATTTATAGGGCTGGTACCAAGATTTTACTGAATAACTTTTTTGTGGTCGTCTATGCTACTGGTATTTGGTTTCAAAAGACAAATATAGCACTGTTTAAAGAGCATTTCTTTAGTAGTCCTTTAAAATATAAAATGTGGCATTTGGGGAGGGAAAGATAGTTATAAAAATATACATTTATCCACTTTTCAAAAATTGCAGTTGTCAAATTATAAAGCAGGAAAACAATAATAGAGCCACTAATATTAGCAGAGATGTATTCCAGATGGGTTTTTAAATTATGGCTATATTTTAGAACTGAACTCAATATTTTAATACATTTTAATAAAAATATGGTAGAGAATCAATGCTATCATGACAAACCACAATAAAATGAGGTAATAATCTTTCTATTTTAGCATTCTAAAAATGGAAGATTAAAATTCTTATCTTTAGTATTATTAGTAATGACTAATAACATGTCATGTCACTACAAAAATCAAATTTTCAAGAAACGCAAAATATTTTCTTTAATAAAAAAAGAAATACAACATAAATCAAATATAAGCTTCCTATTTTGGCTCTCTTTTTGGCTTCCCTTGAGTTGTTAACTGCAGTTCATCACTTGAAAGTGATGGTTAGTCTACCTTACTTGGGTTCACAGGTTTCAAATAAAGTATAAATTTCACCAGCTACATGGTCAATTGATGATTGAAGCCCATTCTGGTGTTTAATCATCATAAATAAGCATCACTAATTATTGCTCTTCTTTGTATCAATTTTGATGTAGCAAGAATAGTAGGAGACTTGGAACAAGAGAACAAGTCCAAATCCTCATTGGGATGGTTGAGAGCTATGGTAGCACAGGAAGGTCACCTTCTTGAGTCTTAGTTTCCTCTTCGATAAAATGATACTTTCCTCTAATGGTAGTTGATAGAATTAGGAGACAAACTATGTATATTTTACATATATATGCATATACATTTATATATAAAAATACACTTATATTTATATATAAATACACAGATATTTATACATATATAAATACGCATATTAGATTTACATATACCTGCATATATACATATTTATACATAAAAGACTAGCATTGTGCCAGGAAAAAAAGCAATCATTAATGGAAATTCAGTCTTAATGGTTTAGTTAATCCATATTTGTTTTAACATTCTAAAAATTACTACTTTTAGAAAAGAGGACTTCAAAAGTAGGAAAAACTGTGGTGTTGTGTTTAGCTCACCTAATTGCCTTTCATGGAAAAAACCTGATAATAATCAAAAGCATTCTTTTTTTTTTTTTTTAAGATTTTATTTATTTATTTGAGAGAGAGAATGAGAGACAGAGAGCATGAGAGGGAGGAGGGTCAGAGGGAGAAGCAGACTCGCTGCCGAGCAGGGAGCCCGATGCGGGACTCGATCCCGGGACTCCAGGATCATGACCTGAGCCGAAGGCAGTCGCTTAACCAACTGAGCCACCCAGGCACCCCCAATCAAAAGGATTCTTGTCCAAAGACATGCAGTTTCATTATGTGTGCTGGTATGCAATTGATTATGCTTTGCATCTATTTGTAAATTCATTTCAAAGCTCCTTGTTCCCTATACTTGTATGGGTCTTAGAATTCTCTCTTGAACGAGTAATATAACATCTTACGTCGCTCTCTAGTAATGAGTTAAAATAATCTTTGATACATATTCATTTAATTTCTATGAGAGAGAAGACTATAACTTTTAAAAAATATTCTTTAAAACTGCTCTGCATTTTAAACAAATTGCTTTATCTATATACCAATGCAATTTGCACATTAGAAAAGACTTTTTCAGAAAACTATTTTGAGTATAATTCTTTGTTCCTATATCTTTTTAAAAGAGATTTATTTATTTATTGGGGGGGGAGGGGCAGAGGGGAGGGAGAGAGAGAGAGAATCCCAAAGCAGACTCTGCATTGAGTGCAGAGCCCATGGGGGTGCTCAATCTCATGACCCTGAGATCATGACCTGAGCCGAAACCAAGAGTCAGATGTTCAACCGACTGAACCACCCCTGACCCCCTGTTCCTATCTGTCTTTTTAACTTTCACGCTCAATCTTTTTTGAAGTGTGTAAGAGAGTTTCAAACATATGGACTGAGGTAAACTAATATTGTCAATTGCATAATACTGCTTTGCAAAGCACAGTTTTTAAAAAAATGAAACAAAGACACATGATAAACTATGATTTAATTTACTGGAAATTACTAACCTAACAATCCTAAAGAAATTACTATATACGATATGGGAATTTTTGTGTGCTTTTATTGTAGCCATTAAATGTGCTAAGAGAGCACAGATATTCTCATGGAACTAACAAAACCAACAAGGAATCTATATTTACCAGACTGTACCAAGTGGATAGTGTGAAAATGCAGGATAAACTGAGAGCTAACCACACTTTTTCAACATGACAGCTGTGAGAACTCACCTTGATCTTCAAAATAACAATCCATTTTAAATGACTTTTAATATTCTACAAAGTAAACTAGAAGGTTTATTCAAAGGAAACATCTTTCACTCTTTTATTGTTCCTTTATGACAAAACATTCTCCTCGGATTCCCTTAGATTTTTGACTGCCTACCCCTCTATTGAGCTTCTAAAATAATTTCACGGTACAATTTTTAGGTTTTTGCAAACACTTCCATTTTTTTCTTTCCTCTTTTTCAATCTTGCCTGCCTCCTAATCCCTGATCATATTCTTCCCTCTGGCAGGCAACTTTCTTCTTAACACCCTGTTCTTAAGGAATCAATTGATGCTTTGAATTAAGCTGCTTTTTTAAAGCATATGCCCTTTGCGAGAACACCCTATTACAATCTCATAAGTGCTCACAGTAACGAGCTGATAGCATTTTCAGTTCACTCGGGAAATTGTGTGCCAATCTTACCTGCAGCTGCATAATGACAAACTGATTTTAAAAGTTCATCTATTCATTTGAGGTAAGTACTCCATCAAGAGGCTAACACAAATGGTATTTTATGATACCTCACTGCTTGTGTACATGGCATCACTGATTTTATAGTAAATAAAATTGAAAAAAATTGACATTTTAGCTTAGCTAATTGGAAAAGCATACTAATTTAGTATCTAAGGATTGGGTTTTCTAACGGTTTTTAGCCATAGAACCCCTCCTGAGAGAAAACTACGGACAAAATCCCCACTAAGCTCACTATTGACTTGGAGCCTGGTGGGAAAGGGGCATATGGTTTGTAATGCAAAACATCTATCCATAAGACAAAAAACCTCTTTTCTTTAAGGTTTTACTTATTTATTTGAGAGAGAGAGCATGAGAGAGAGAGAGCACAAGCACGAGTGGGGGCAGGGGTGGAGGGAGAGGGAGAAGCAGAATCCCTAGCAGGGGGCCTGACCAGGGAGCCTGACGCAGGGCTCGATCCCAGGACCCTGGGATCATGACCTGAGCCAAAGGCAGACACTTAACTGACTGAGCCACCCAGGTGGCCCTAGCTCATGGCTTGTATCAGACTCCTGTGTACAAAGTATGAAAATGCAGTAGCCAAAGGATAACCAAGCATATTATTCATACTTCATCAGTCTCACATTCAGCATTTTAGTTAGAATTGAATCTGCATATCTGAAATGAAGATCTTTCAAAGGAAATATTTGAAAGGACATTTTTAAAAGAATAATAAAAAACCACAGAGTTTTCTTAACCTTAATTTAAAGTTGAAAACTATCTTGGAGGATGATTTCTGGTTATATTTGGTATCATTTCTTTCTTTTTTTTTTTTTTTGTAAAGATTTTATTTATTTATTTGAGACAGAGAGTATGAGAGGGAGGAGGGTCAGAGGGAGAAGAAGACTCCCCGCCGAGCAGGGAGCCCGATGCGGGACTCGATCCCGGGACTCCAGGATCATGACCTGAGCCGAAGGCAGTCGCTTAACCAACTGAGCCACCCAGGCGCCCCTATTTGGTATCATTTCTTAAATTATTGTTTTGGTTGAACGTTTTAAATTGAAAAGGGCCTGATTTTCCCAAATACTCTCTTCCAAGGACCATTCCGAATCCCAGGGACACATCCAGTGGCGGCCAGAGTGAGCTTTCTAAAATCTTTTTTTCCTGTCAAATGTATAAAATGACCACTACAGCTGGAATCGTATCTTAGAAAGACACATTCTATCTGAACTAGCCCTTGAGACTGGCAGACCTTGGCAGTTAAAACAGGGTATCTTATTCCAGAGGAACTTCCTTATAGAACCCAGTGGGTCGCAAAGGGAATTTGCTTTCATCTGACAAACTTTTAGAAGTGCCTATTATTGGCAACTGACTCCAGGGAAATAAGTCTACAGGTCCTGGCGTGAGCTTTTTGGGAGCATGAAGCAGAGACATAACCAGTCTCTCTCCAAAAAAGAAAAGAGAGGGGAAAGTTACTCAGTAGATACTAGAAAATCTTGTAGTAATCCAAGAAGAGCAAGCTAGGTAGGGCTAATTTTACGGACACAGGAAAGTCATCTGAAGGAGTGGAGTTGCTCTCAAGGACAGTGTTAACACCTTGTCAGCTCTCCTCTCTACCTACTGACTTCCTTGTTTCCTCCTGGGTTTCCACTTCCTCGTGATTTGGGTGTAATCAGCTCACTTCATAGCTCCATTGTTCACTGCAGGCAGGCATCCTTCATGCCTCAGTTCTGACTCATGAGATTCTTGTAGCAGCTTGTGGGTTGAGTAAACTTGCAATCAGGGACAGTGTGACAGATACAGTAATGAACAAGACAAAGTCCTTCAAAGAAACCTCCTGGATCTTACAGTGTTATGATTCTCACTTGTGATAGGGCATGGTCTTTTCAGGGTCATAGAACTGTGGAAAGGACAACTTTTCTATGAATGGGCTACAGACAAAGCAAGCAATGAAATACAGCCCTAGTACACTTGGCCTGCAACTATTTCTCCTGCCACTGCTATACCTCTGTCCCTACTATTAATTACTATTTTTGCTTTGATTGTTCTGATGACTTTTACACTCAAAGGCTTTCACCCATAACCAGGCATACTCGATGCCAGTATGGTGCCCAGACTAGCAGCTGCAACAGCATCTAGGAATTTATTAAAAATGCAAATTTTAGGGTCCTAGCCCAGACCTACCCAATCAAAAAACTCAAGAGTAGGGGCTCAGAACTCTGGGTTTTAGCAATGTTCTGATGCACGCCAAAATTGAGAACCACTGCTCCATGCTTTCAATCCAAATATGTCAGTCTACTCTTACTTTACCTATTTTTCCTCAATACTTGAGCCATAAGAAAATACGAACACATAACTATTTAGCCTTCCTTTCTCTAAGTTAAACAAAACCTTTTCACATTATTCTTCCTCTTGACCACAGGAGTCAAAGCTGTTAATCAATTCCTATTTGGTATCTGCCTGGAATAATGCCTAAAATTCAACTCACCAAAAAAATATATATATAATCAATTTTAAATTTAAAATGACAACAATTCAACTAGATTGGCCAATTCTCCCTTCATTTTTCAACCATTTCAACCTATCATGTATGAAAACAGGGCCAAATAAGAGCTCTCAAACTTCCTAGAATTCTATATATAAGCTAATCTTAGAAATATAACAAAATACAGAATTAAAATTTCTCTCTCAGTGGGCACTAAGCTCACTTTCTCTCAAAAGTCATTGCATTATATAACCTTTCAAGATATATTTTGCAAATAGAACCATTTTTTAAAAATGAACCATCACTTGGGAAAACCATATCACAAGGAATTAAGAACCAATTAAGAATCAAATTTGGTATCATTTCTTAAATCAAATTTGGTATCATTTCTTAATTGCATTCCTGGAATGCCATGTCCAGGTGTTTCAGGGTCAATGTTCTCCACATTGCACTCTTTCAGTATATTTTTAAAAGTTTTCCATCAATATATCACTTTTGTCTTTGCTAAAATACTCTTAGTAAATGTTCTATGTTCTTTAATCACTATTGCTGTTTAACAATTGTTAATCATTTTTTCCCCAACCCTCTCCATGAGGGGAGGAAATTATCTTTTTAACTGCTATCACTTCAGCACCTGACTCAGTACCTGGTTCATACTTGATGTTCAATATCTATTTGGAGGAATGATGTAATAGATGTAATAATGTGGTTGGCAAAAAAGAAAAAAATATTTTAAAAAGAGAAAATAATGATAGGCTTAGAAATTGTTATGAACTGAAAATATTTCTTGGGAATAGATAGCAAATGCAATGAAAATGCGATATGTTTTGTGATTCATTATCAATTTCTATCTTGGTATCCAGAATATATATTTGATATCCATACTTTAATATCATAAGAAGTTTCCTGCTCCAGCTTCCTTGCCTAAATGCTGCAGGCTATCTAAACAAAACACACAGCTGTCCATGTTTGTCTCACTTTACAGAGGTGGAAATTTTATGACCTTCTTTGGACATTTTAAAGTTGTATATGATTTCTATACTTCCTTACTCAATGTTTTCACTCTTTGGTGCTAAACACACCTAACTCATTTAACTTCCCTCACATGCTATATTTGCAACCTTACTCAATAATTGATTCTTCTTTGGACTTCCTGCTATTTTTTTGAATTCTACTTCATACATGTGATTACAATTTCATTGTACTTCATACATATTAACTCTTGGCCTCATCCTTTCATACAAGTTCTAGTATGACCTACTGGAGTATCGGCTTTTTCTCACTTCAAGAGCAGTGTAGCCTGTAGGTCCAAGACAATCTCATTCCATTACACCTTAATGACCGTCTCCCAGTCTAAGCTAGTAGCGTTGACTATTTGTCCCAACATCTTTACGTTTTCTAAATTCTAATGTGTTTTGAAGAACTTCTTTCCCCTATTCTGTCTCTACCATTGCGTAAGTTATCTTTGTTACCGAGCATATTGACACCCGAATACATATACTCATTGCCTAAAAATTTGCTTATGGAAATCTTATTTCTCCACCCAAGAGATAAATTAGGGAGAAAATGTGGCACAGGAACTTTGGACTCTTCTAATTTTGGATGTTATAGTTATTTGATATTAGACAAGTTACCTTCTCCCTATCAACCTCATTGTAAAGGAATGTTGGCAATATTGTCAGAACTATGGATTACATACCCTGAGTACATAAATGTATATGCAATAAATGTTAACTATTTTAATTTTGGAATTATTTAAAAATTATAGACACTATTCAAAATTGGTTTTTAAAGGACACTTATATGGAAGGAGAATGTTATTTTCAATTTTTATTCAGTCTTTAAACATCCTTTTATAACTATCCTAAAATTAATCAAATATACACTACCATATTTAATAAAAATAAAATTCATACCACAGGTATCAGTGTATGGACATATACACAAATGTTTGATTTGTCTTAAGACAAATTTTGTCATAGGAAAAATTGATATGTTCTGGTAAAAGCTGACATCCTGGAAATGGAGGGGGGAAACTAGTTTGTTGTTATCACTTCTGAAATTGGTCAGTTATAAAAATAGCAGGAGGATAGAGACATTTTGATTTCTGCATAAATAATGAGCATATGTTTGTAATGTTCCATGATCACTGCAATTAAATATAACCTTCAAAATTAGGGAATTCAACTTATTTAATATCTATTATTTTAGCTTCCTTACCTTGCCTCTTTAAGGTAAGTAGTTCATCATAAGTAGAGAAATGAATACATTCATTTTATCCTTTTTAATTTTGGAGTTAATAAAAATAGCTGCTTTATTATGGGGCACCTGGGTGGCTCAGTTGGTCAAGTGTCTGCCTTCAGCTTGGGTCATGATCCCAGGGTCCTGGGATCGGGCCCCGCATCGGGCTCCCTGCTCAGCAGAGAGCCTCCTTCTCCTTCTCCCTGTGCCTGCCTGCCACTCTCCCTGCTTGTGCTCTCTCTCTCACTATCTCTGTCTCTGTGTCAAATAAATAAAAATGAATAAAATCTTTAAAAAAAGAAGAGCTTAAAAAAAAGGCTGCTTTATTATATATCAGATACTCCACTCTTCCTGGGTTCTTATTTTTATCATTAAAATATTTTAGTCTTGTATAATACTGTTTCCTTTAGCATTTTATAGGATACAGCTAATTTTCAAAATAACTAAAACCAGTTTTGTCACTTTCTCCTGGAAATCTGTTTAAAAAAAAGAATTTTAAAGTTTTCAGTAAGGCTTTAAAAATGGACTAAGACTGTAAATTTTAGAGTCATAATTCATCTCCCTCTGATCAATGCTCAGTGTTTTATATGCAAATACTAAGACTGCAGCTTAATCTTCAAATATTAACCTTGACTTCTCCTCCCAGGTCTTTACTAAATAGAAATGCAAACTAAATCCTCAGAGACTTGCATTACAAAAAACTTTGTGCAGAATTTTTAGTGCTCAGGCCTCACTCTGCCTGAAGGACATTTCAAGTTTGTTCCCAGCACTATTTAGAATTTAAAAACAAAGGGAAATAATTCTGTTTTTCTAGTCAAAAACCTTTACTAGAAGTGGGAAAATAAAATTAATTTTTTTTAAATTTTATTTTATTACGTTATGTTAATCATCATACATTACATCATTAGTTTTTTATTTGTTTTTTTTTTTAGTTTTTTTTTTAAGATTTTATTTATTTATTTGAGAGAGAGAATGAGAGAGAGAGAGAGCATGAGAGGGGGGAGGGTCAGAGGGAGAAGCAGACTCCCTGCCGAGCAGGGAGCCCGATGCGGGACTCGATCCTGTGACTCTAGGATCATGACCTGAGCTGAAGGCAGTCACTTAACCAACTGAGCCACCCAGGCGCCCTTTTTTTTAGTTTTTGATGTAGTGTTCCATGATTCATTATTTGCGTATAACACCCAGTGCTCCATTCAGTACGTGCCCTCTTTAATACCCATCACCGGGCTAACCCATCCCCCCAACCCTTCCCCTCTAGAACCCTCAGTTTGTTTCTCAGAGTCCATAGTCTCTCATGGTTCATCTCCCCCTCCTATTCCCCACCCTTCATTTTTCCCTTCCTACTATCTTCTTTTTTCTTTTTTAACATAAAATGTATTATTTGTTTCAGAGGTACAGGTCTGTGATTCATCAGTCTTACACAATTCATAGCACTCACCATAGCACATACCCTCCCCAATGTCTATCACCCAGCCACCCCATCCCTCCCACCCCCACCACTCCAGCAACCCTCAGATAAAGGGCTAGTATCCAAAATCTATAAAGAACTTATCAAACTCAACACCCAAAGAACAAATAATCTAATCAAGAAATGGGCAGAAGACATGAACAGATATTTTTCCAAAGAAGACATCCAAATGGCCAACAGACACATGAAAAAGTGCTCAACATTGCTCGGCATCAGGGAAATCCAAATCAAAACCTCAATGAGATACCACCTCACACCAGTCAGAATGGCTAAAATTAACAAGTCAGGAAATGACAGATGTTGGCGGGGATACGGAGAAAGGGGAACCCTCCTACACTGTTGGTGGGAATGCATGCTGGTGCAACCACTCTGGAAAACAGTATGGAGGTTCCTCAAAAAGTTGAAAATAGAGCTACCGTATGACCCAGCAATTGCACTACTGGGTATTTACCCCAAAGATACAAATGTAGTGATCTGAAGGGGTACATGCACCCCAATGTTTGTAGCAGTAATGTCCACAATAGCCAAACTATGGAAAGAGCCAAGATGTCCATCAACAGATGAATGGATAAAAAAGATGTGGCGTGTATACACACACACACACACACACACACACACACACACACACACACAATGGAATATTATGCAGCCATCAAAAGGAATAAGATCTTGCCATTTGCAACGATGTGGCTGGAACTAGGGGGTATTATGCTGAATGAAATAAGTCAATCGGAGAAAGACATATATCATATGATCTCACTGATATGAGGAATTCTTAATCTCAGGAAATAAAATTAATTTTTGAAAAGAAAATGGAAACGTATACGGCTGTGGTAGAGAAATCTTTATCATGAAAAAGTGATTCCAAAGACCATAACATGTACAGTGACAAGAGGCCATATTTTTTTTTTAAGAAAAGATTTATTCATTTGAGAGGGACAGCGAGTGTTTGCACATGACAAAACAGTGTGGGAGGGCCAGAGGGAGAGGGAGAGAGAATCTTAAGCAGACTGCTGAGCACGAGCCCAACGCAGGGCTTGATTCCACGACTGGATCATGACCTGAGTGGAAACCAAGAGTTGGATGTCCAACCAACTGTGCCACCCAGGTGCCCCAAGAGGCCATATTCTGAGGGGGAAAAAAGTAGAAAGTAAAAAAAAAAAAAAAAAAAAAAATTTTTAAAGAGCAAGAGAGAAAGAGAAAGAGAGTGAGATAGACTGCTAGCAATAATAAGTCCCTTCCCTGTATCTGCATCTTTGGGTAATCCTCCCCCACATGAACCTATGTTGAGCCATATGATTTTCTTTGGCCAATGGGATAAGAGCAAATACTATTCAAGACTATTCAAGTGGAGACTTCATGAGGGTTTGCCTTCTGAGACTTCCTGTCTCTTGCTGTACTTGTGAACAAGTTAGTCTGTGCTAACCTGCTGGAGAATGAGGGCCCATATGGAGAAGTGAAGAGTGCCAGCCAATGGTCCACTACCTGAACATCTGCCAACAGCCAGACTTGTGTGATACCATTCTAGATCATTCAGTGATCGATCAACCTGGCAGCTGACCAGACCTAGGAGATAGTCCAGCAGAGATCAGTCAACATATCACAGACCAGAATTACTATCCCTTCCAACCACAGAACCATGGACTAAAGAAACTGGAGTGTTTGAAGTCCATCAGTTTTGGGGTGGTTTGATACACAGCAAAAGCTAACTGATACAAGGAACAATCAACAGAAGTGGGGGGCAAGAGCTTTTCCTGAGGAATAAAATAAATTCTCCATTTGGTGGATATTTCAGTTGCTGGCTTTTAAACAGGTTATGATGTCACTTCCTTTTGAAATGTGCACCTGTTTAGTAAGTCTGATTCAGCATAATTTACATTTGTTTTTACCCTGAAAGACAGCTTTGCTGAAAAGGTGAGAAATAAAAGCACCCCACTCTTTCCCTACCCCTACTTGGAGAAGAGTGGTAGGAGAGCTGGAATATCTTAAAATTGGTCTTTGGATAAAAGCAAATCACAGTATTATCACCTGCTTACAAGGTAGAATCAAACCAAAGATCAGATTTGGATTATATTCCATGGACCATATGATATCTTAAACATAATGTATCATTTAGACACAAAGTAAAAAAGAATAATTCTTTATACTGAGACTTAATAAGACAAGTGTCATTGACTATTTTTACTTATATATGCTATTGGAGACAAGTTTTATTTGTTTCCACCATAATTTCAACAAGTATTTAAGTCTTTTTTTTTTTTTTTTCTTTAGAGAGGGGGCAGCAGAGGGAGAGGGACAGAGAGAATCTTAAGCAGGCTCCACGCCTGGCCTGTGAGCCCAACATGGGGCTCCCCCTCACAACCCTGAGATCATGACTGAGCTGAAATCAAGAGTCAAGCGCTCAACCAACTGAGCCACTCGGGCACCCTGAGAAGTAATTTTCAATGTGCCTGACATTCTACTCATATTTATGCTTTCTACTCTTTTCGAGATTTGAGGAACAAAACTTTCATGCAAAAGTGTATGGTTTCTTTTATTTTTATGTCAGCCCTTGCGCTCATAATTATCTGGAACAGCTGTAACACATTCTGCTCTCAGTGAAAATTAAATGTTATTGTAAGCTGTGGGTCATTTTCCTTCTGAACATCAAAGATCTACAAAGATATACCATCTCCCTTCTTTGATTTTTCTAACCTTCAAATAATTGAAAAAGGAAAGATAGTTTAATATTTTTCCTTGCATTTGTTGGGGAAAGTACCAACTTAGAAATCTTTAATAAAAGGACAAGAATACATGCTGTGACCTTCACAGTATAATTTCATCAAACCCACAAACAACTAGATAAATTCATCTGTTAACAACACCATGAAGAAAGTTTTATTCACGGAGTTAAGCACTTGAGTGGTTAAATATTTATTCAGTTGCATAGCTTCAAGCCTCTAACAGTGCATTAATTTATTTTAGTTTACAAAGAAAGGAGAATTCCATGAGAGACTATGGACTCTGAGAAACAAACTGAGGGTTCCAGAGGGGAGGGGGGTGGGGAGATGGGTTAGCCTGGTGATGGGTATTAAAGAGGGCACGTTCTGCATGGAGCACTGGGTGTTACACGCAAACAATGAATCATGGAACACTACATCAAAAACTAATGATGTAATGTATGGTGATTAACATAACATAATAATAAAAAAAAAAAGAAAAGAGAATTCAAGTGAATGGTGTCATATTACTATCAAAGAATATGTCCTGGAATATATATCAGGATATAAATCTATTGGAAAGATATGGATAAAAGTAAATTTCATTGTAAGAATATTATATAAACTATAGTCAACTAAAAGTGTGTTTCTTGGGGCGCCTGGGTGGCTCAGTCATTAAGCGTCTGCCTTCAGCTCAGGTCATGATCCCAGGGTCCTGGGATCGAGCCCCGCATCGGGCTCCCTGCTCAGCGGGAGGCCTGCTTCTCCCTCTCCCACTCTCCCTGCTTGTGTTCCTTCTCTCGCTGTCTCTCTGTCAAATAAATAAATAAAATCTTTAAAAAAAATAAAAAATAAATAAAAGTACGTTTCTTATAGCCAGTAACTTATTAAAATAATTTAAAATTTTTATTTGCATATGCTAATACCTTGATCATTCATTCTTTAGAAGCTTATCTCTCTATTGAATTATGATGGTTAATATATCAAACTTTAGTTGGAAAATTTCAGACATACGCAAATGTTAAGTAAATAGTATATAAACTATAAGGAAAGATGGGGAATGTAAACTTTAAACCAGGCAGTATTAAGCCCAGCTAAAAATTTGTGTTTTGTTCCTAAAGCAGAAGAGGAAAATGTCACAGCTTAGATAACCATAATATGGCTAAAATGTACCCAGGAGTTTCTAATTAGTGCTCTTTTTCTGTAAGTAGATTTGTTATCAAATATGTGTTTTTCAGTACCCCAAATGAAAGTGTAAAATGTGTTATGCTGAAAGAACATGACCAAACTATGTTTAGCGGTCTTTATGATAGCTAAAACTCCAACTAATTTCCATGATAGTTATGTGTGTTCTATGAGATTTCAAAATCTGTAAGTTGGATTTCACATTCTCTCATGTATGCAGTATGTTTTCTATTTGCCTCAGTTAAATGTATTATCCACTTACTATTGAAAGCACCAAAGAATTCGGCTTAAATTTAAAAATAATTATATTAAAATTTACATTTAAACAGGTAGATCATCACAGAATGATGGATATATAAGGACAGAAGGTTAGATAGATAGATGGATAGATATAGAGAAATAGGTTGATTGGATAGCACTACTTAGTCCATAACAAGAGAGTTGGGACATATTTTATGTAAAACTCAAGAAATTCAAAGGATAAAGAATAAATTAATAGACATGGAAAGAATATATGGCTCCTTTTTCCCAATGGGACCAAAACTGCAGCAAGTTTTAAAAACTATATGTTGTATCCTAGCCCTTCGTTGTATAGTTTGTATTTTCCATACTCATGACTATTTTAACTTAAGTTAGAATTTGAACAATAGGATGTCAGTAACTTGCCAAGGCTCAAGATGTTACTCTAAAAATATTAGGGGATCTAAGACATATTCTAGCAGTTAAAAAAATCACATATATCTTGCAAGCAGACACTTAATTAGTACTGCATTTATTTTACACTGTAGGGTAATATACAGATATGTAATACTTTGCCTAAATAAGTCTCTAATAATGCAAACTAGACAAAATTGAAACAAATTTTAAAAAGTGTTGTAAGAGTATCCACTCATTTTAATTCTAGATGAAGTATGTGATAGATGACAGAGGGTTTAAAGCAAGAATAGAGGAAAATTGGCTCTAGGAGAGAGAATGCAGGATAATTTTTTTTAAGGTTTTATTTATTTATTTGACAGAGAGAAACACAGCTAGAAAGGGAACACAAGCAGAGGGAGTGGGAGAGGGAGAAGCAGACTCCCCACGGAGCAGGGAGCCCGATGCGGGGCTCGATCCCAGGACCCTG